>NC_061470.1:2285532-2612037 GCF_022581195.2 Helicoverpa zea | reverse complement strand
TACAGTACCTATATTTTTTTAACTTCTGGTAGAACCCCCAGACTTGTAAAAAATTGTGCAATTAACGTAAACACAGAATAGTCATTTAGCCATTCACGTATCCTACTCGAAATAATTATGTTTTTAAGGCATTTTAATAATTAATCCATTAATTGTTTTATGATCCTCGTTAAAAAAACGAGATTTTGAAATATCTTAAGAGCATACAGACTAAACAGTCGATCGACAGTTGACCCGATGGTTGGCATATTTTTTGTAAAGAAAATCTTAATTCCATTCCAAGTTTTCAGTCGGTCTGATATCGGTTTTTTGTTACGTGCAGACTACCATTAATTTTTATAATGATTTATGAGACCACCCACTTTAAAATTTTGGCCGACTAAAAGTTGTCAGTGTGCGGGAGCTCTAAATCTACATATGTCTAGACCGGTTTCACAGGACTGCGTATGATAAGTGCAGACACTGGTGCACTTATTATTTTCTCATTCTCAAAGTCCGATGCGACGGCAATCCAAAACGATGGGAGAGAGACCTAGCAACGCAATTAATACTAATGTATTTCTTCTATTTTTTATGTTGTGTATGTTTTGTACTGGGGTTTTTCTTAAGGACAAAATCATGGATAAAAAGTAGGCTAATCAGATTAGCACTTGTTACGCGGCAATATTTACAAAGGACAGCATCCTCAAAACGCCCCCTTGTACCACCAACTTTTCTAACGTGATATGTCCCATTGCTGGGTAAAGGCCTCCTCATTTCCTCTCAACCCTTCGAGTTTTACCACCATCCACATTTTCAGGGACCTATCCCGTAGTCGTTGGCTAGTTTGGGGTATCCATCAGGTGAAAATATTGGCCCAACTCTTTACCAATCTGAATTTTTTAACCGCAATCGAGAGTAGACTAAGAAGTTTCTTACTACTCTACAGTACCTACAAAAATTTTTGGACAGAAACCCACTCAAAACTAGTTCTGAATCATAGATAAGAGACGTTTCGAAAAAAATTTGAATAATTGAAAAAAGGTTATATATACTGGATAATAAATTAATGAGAACTAGTTGAACAAAGAATTTCAATACAAACACAAAACTCTCACGCATTAAGACAAATAAAAAATAAAACTTTAATTAGTGGTGACAAAAATTTGCTTTAAAATGGGATTAAGTACTGAGACAAGTCTTTTAGCATTACCTGATGAGATTATTGAGAAGATAAGAAAGATTTTCAATCTGGATAAACCAGAGAGGCGTGCAGAAGCTGTCAAAATTTTGCAGGAGTGGCTTCAAAAGCAGGATCATATTATCAAGAAGGATTTTAGTAAGTGGTAAATTATTTTAATAGGCTTTTATCTACCTGCATGGATGTTTGTATGATTGTGTGTCTGTATTAAATCTTCGTACTTAGGAACACATAGCTGCCCAAATAGGCTAAATTTTAACACAGGTATTTACGCTTAGAGTATTTTCAAGGCCGTTGATGGTCGGTAGAGTAAATATAACTAGAGGCGTGTCCTAGCTTCAATACTTTCTCATTTCTATTTGGGAAAAAAAAAATCGATCTCATGACGCTCGGGCTGAGAAAAAGAAGTATGTTCGGTTAGGAGAGAGGATGCAGTTGCTGACTAATTTTAAGTTAATTTTTTTTTTTTTAATATCACTTCACACAAATAACAAAGGTAAGGAAATGGTTGTAGGCTTCTTCTTACCGGGTTGGATATACTACATTCTAAGTACGTTTGATAGTAATAATATATATGATACATTTTAAAGCTAAGCGTCCACTTGTCGGTATCGTACGCAACGGACGTATCGCACGCAACGGATCGTAGTATTATTTATATAGAAACTCAAACAAGTGCGTCCACCTGTCCGCATCGTACGCATCGCACATCTTGTTTGAGTTTCTATATAAATAATACTACGATTCATTGCGTGCGATACGTCCGTTGCGTACGATACCGACAAGTGGACGCTTAGCTTTAAATAATATCTTTCCTGATTTTATTTTCGAGTATAAAGAAAATATAGATGAGTACTTTTTACACAAACTATTTGATATAAAGGTTTGCTTGTCTTGAAACCAAAATAATGAAGTAAAATGTATACAAAATAAAATAACTACTACTCGTGCATACGTAATTAATTACTATGAATAACACTTACGAAGGTTTGACAAAGCCATACTTTTGATACCGGTCCTCTTAACTTGGTCATTGAATATATTACCATGTTGCTTAACGGGTATCCAACTTTTTGCCAGATTGTATACTCCTAATAAGTAGGTATACAAAACTTGTATATTTCAACTATACATAATTCAAATATACTAGTCTTACCAAGGACTATAGGATTACTAGGGTAACTGCGTTGAAGAGGTCAGCTAGAAAATCGCGCCCTGTAAAAAACTGGTACTCAGGTGCATCCTGTTAGACTCCAACATAGTTGGGAAAAGGCTAGGCAGATGATGATGATTTTGACTATACCGAAAATACTTTGCATTATTTCATCTAATTTAAGTTTTATAAGACAAGTAGATCAGAAAAAGCATTATGTTTTTAACCACTGTTTCTTTGTAATTACAGGTGACGATTATTTAGAAAGAGTGCTAATAACATGCAAGGGTTCCGTAGAAAAGGGCGAAAAAGCAGATTGATAGATTGTGTACATTGAAAACTTTTACCGAAGTTCTTTGCTATGACAAATGTCAAGACAGTTTTACCGGAAGATTATTTTGTTGATAAGTAAGTATATATATATATTGTTAAACTAGTTTGTGAAACTTTTATCGTCCCACTGCTGGGCTCCGGCCTCTTCTCACACGGAGAAGGATCAAGCATTAATCACCACGCTTGCTCAATGCGGGTTGGTGATTACAGACTATATGTATAGTCCAGGTTTTCTCAAGATGTTTTCCTTCAACTTTTATCAGCCATTGGTTTTTAAGATATACGTAGGTACTATCTATATTTAAGTACAGGGTGTCTTGTAATCAATTTATACAAAAATGAAACCCGTTTTCCGTTGTCACGGCATAACATGAAAACGGCTTGACCGATTTGGCTGAAAATTAGAGGGGAGGTAACTTAGATCCGGGAGCAGGTTTTAGGATAGTTTTTGTCACTATCCGGCTACAGGACGCGGGTGAAACCGCGGGCGAAAGCTAGTTCGATATATATCCGGAATGAGTTGTCAGAAGGTTCCAAAACCAACAAACTAATATGGATTCAGTAATTTATGAGTTTCTTTTCGATTTTAATTAAATACAATACAATATTTAAATACTACCCGTCTTACCACAAAAACTTTTAAACGTCAGTTTAAGCCTTGTCTAAAAAAATGTCAAATTATGACGTTGACATATGGTTCATTTTGCAGCCACAAAATTTTTAGACAACTGTAAACCAGGCGTTAAAGTTTTTGTAGTAAGGCCATACTAATTTTAAATACACTGTTTTTAATTAGAACCATTTTATGCGATGTGATACCTCACTTATTTAATATGAAGCACATTAATTAAAAGTAAAATTATTATGTTACTATGCAAAATCCATTATTTATTACATTATTCATAATAACAAAGTCACTTTTTCAGAAAAAAAAAAAAAACAATTTTGTTAGTTTATCATATAGGTACGCATAAGCTCCGAACTGATAAACAGATTTAGATTTTTTTAACTTTTCTTTCAGATTGTTCATCCCCCTACCTCAGCTAACTAAGGATTTGTACAGAGTCATACTTTTAAGCTTTGCTGGAAAACAAATTACTAGCGAAGTACTATGGCATTACTTCCAATTTAGTGTTGTTGTAAGTATATTTTTTTAACCTTTGTCATTAATTTATTTTTGAACATATATTTTACATTTTTAAATATTAAATATAAAAATAAAAAACATTTAAAAATATAAAAAATAGGTTGCCACCGATATCGGGCACGGGGTCCAAGGTACCGGTGGTTAGGGTCCCAGAGACAGAACCTCCTCACAAATTAACCTTAATTTAACCTTATTATTAATCTGTCTTCTATGTCAAAAACTACAGAAACTATTTAAATGATCAGCAGACAGCTATATATTAGTTTGCGTCGTTGGTCTAGTGGTCATAAGCGCGGCTGCTGCGCTTGAGGGCTCGGGTTCGATACCGGGTCGGACCGAAATCGCTTTGTGGTTTTTAGAAACTTTCACAAGCATCCCGTAGTCTGGAAGTTGGTGATTGATACAACCGTGCATCGGAGAGCACGTTAATGTTGGTCCTGCGCTAGATAACTCTCCGGTTTTGTCGGATTTTCTTTCCCATCGGGTTATGAAAATGAAGGAACAGTGAGTGCACTTGTGTCGGCGCCAATGCTTGTGCACTGTAATATGTCTTGCGCAGCTGGCTGATCTCCTTATATGAGAACAACCGCCGTGGCCGAAATCGGCCGTGGACGCCATTATATAGCCTGAGAAAGAACATAGGCTACTTTTTATCCAGGCGCGGGAATTAGTAACCTCACGAGGCAAGTGAAACTGCGGAAAGCAGTCAGTACTATTTAAATCTCAAGGTCACTGCTCGAATTGTTTTGTAAACAAATTAAGCTACCCTTCCGAAATTTAAAGCAACTTTCGCACGGTCGACGGCCATCGGATCTCGACTTCCGCGTGCACCCAATGTCATAATCTGAAAATGATAGAATAATATAAAATAAATGGATGGTTATAAACGTTCGATTAAACAGCTAACCCTTTTAGTGGACAAACGCCATTCAAAAGCCGACTAGTTGAATGTGAATACAGCTAGATTTGTTTGTTCAACAATTACAACTAGGATACTGGTTTACTCCCGCTGTGGATGCAGTGTCTGACATTCCCTGTGTCAGACTCTTACTGACTAAAACCAACCATGTTCCTTCTTAAGACCTTTATGTACCAGGGCCACGGTAACTCTTTCGAACAATCCCGCAGCCCCGGAGTGTGACGTGGTGACGTCGCGGCGCGTCGCTTTGGATCTCTTTGCATTCGCGATTTGCTCATGCAGGACATGCCCTTAGGATTTTTTTTTTACCGTCAATATTTCTCAAGGTGGATGTGTGATTTTAGACTTTCAAATCCAGGTTTCTCAAGATGTTTTCCTTCACTTTTACTCTAATACGACTGGACCGATTTCAAGGTAATTTGTTAGAAGTACGGGATGTATTTATGTTAATGTTATTTCTTCTTCTTTCAGCTTAGCGAATATATGAAACTGAATGATTATTTACATGGTATCATTATAATATATGACTTCAGGCATGTAAATTTATTTGATTTGGTGACCAAACTGAATACAGTGGAGTTGCAACAGTTTGTCAGCATTCTTGTTGTAAGTATTAAAACAATTATATTGTCATAAAAATATTATTTACTTTAATTTCAAAGTTACTAAAATATATTGAAGGCCTACATGCTGTATAGGTTTCCTTATTCCGTCACTGCTTAAAAAAAAAAACAACTTTTGATAATTGCTTTAGCCATTGTTCCAAAAATGATTTTTTTTATTGATAAACTGTAGGTACATTACATTTTAAAATAAATTAAATCTATATTTACATAATTTCTTCCATAGTTCAAAATATACTTGTTTTCTCCATGGATCTTTGTTTTTCCACAAAATTGTACTTTCAACCGACTTCCTAAAAAGGAAATCCTCAATTTAAATCCAATCATCATCATCATATCAGCCAATTGCCGTCTACTGCTGAACATAGGTCTCCCAAAACAATCATCCAATAAAATATCTAATTAAATTCTTTCATATTTTCAGGAAGGATTTGGTGCAAGATTAAAAAGCATACAAGTAATAACCGAATCAAAAGCCATAGAAATATTAATTAACATAGTTAAACAAGTTGTTAGCGAGAAAATCGGTAAACGATTTGTAGTGCAAAACAGCTTAGAAGGACTTTATAAAGTAGTCCCAAAAGAAATTCTACCAGTAGAATATGGTGGCGATGAAAGATCCGCACATAAGTTGCAAGGTAAGAAAGATTGTGTAAAGAGAATTAGAACTTCGAGAAATATTAACAAGCAAAAAAAATATGTTAACTTCACTCCAGAAGTTGTTCTATTAGGTTTCTGCTGTGTTTATTTTACCACCAACTGCCACACACAGATCCCGGCTTTTTTTTTAAAGAAATCGATTAACTACATAAGTAGGATAAAAAATAATTATAGTGCACTCTCTATTACTTCACTCCCATAGTCAAATGTCAATACGGCGAAACCAGAGAAATATCAGAATCTCGTCTCTTCTTTTTTTAAATGGAAAATCATCAGATGGTCAGAGTCAGATGACCACTCTGATTGCAGCGTGAGAGAGTATGAAAATTTTACTGACTAAAACCCACATTTGTTGTAAGTGCCAGAGAATCGGCAACTCTTTGAACAATCCTGACAAAAACTAACAAAGCATCAAATAAATAATTATAATTAAACATTTCTTAATTACAGAGGAAATAATTGAAGAACTATCGATGGAAAGACACGTGAAATACATGGAGATGATGAGCAATGCCTGCACTGATGAAACGAAGCGACACGCCGGGAAGTTCAATGAAGAATATATGGGCATGCCAGGGTCTTTTAGAAATTTAAGTGTAGACTAATTATAGATAAATAATATATAAATTAAATAAGTAATATTCTATGTTATTTGGCATGAAAATGTGAAAATATTCGTTCAATTAAAAATAAGGGCGATGTTAGACTATTTTTTCTACGCGTACATGCGCTCGTCTCGGCTTATTATCACGCTTTGAGCTTAAAATATTAGAGTTACATACGGTTTCTTAAATTAGTTGTGAGAAGTAAATGCTGGCAGTTATAAGCATCAACGCTCGTACGAAATGCAGGTGTGTCAAAAGTGGAGCTATTATGAATTACAAACTTATAAAAACTGATGTATATGGCTTTGTTATATGCATGTCTGAAATTGCTCTTAAATATGATTTTATGCTCAGATAAATGAATGAGATTGTATGCAAGATTTTGACGATAAAGAGGCAAATAGGTTACATATTTAAGATCCTTATCTATTTTATCTTTAATCGTTTATTCTGGACTAGCTTCTGCCCGCGACTTCGTACGCGGATCCTGTCCCTTATGCCAGCGACTACGGGGTCAGCAAAATCAAAGATCTGAATAGTCTGATATTGAATTTTAAGGGCCCGTTGACTTGGAAACAACGGAATACGCATAACCATTGGAAACGTTCCATGTATTTAATTTTTGTACTTTAACGGCAAAAGCACAGCAGACTAAACAAAACGCTGAGAACTGAACCGCAATAGACGTGACCATAGGGATAAAAGTGGTGATTCTAATTAGTCCGCATTTAAGTTGTGAGTGGCAAAAATATTAGGTACACGTATTATTACGTAAAAAAACATTAAATAGATGACAAAGTCGTGGTGACTTAGTGGAAGTCGTGGTGGTTTAGTGGGTAGAGAACCAATCTCTCGAGTATGAGCGTGCGTCTTTGATTCCAGGTCTGGCAAGTGCCTGCCAATGCAACTTTTCTAAGTTCGTATGTACTTTCTACGTATATTTTGGATACCAATGACAGTTATTTGGAGGGGATGTTAAACTGTAGGTTCCGGCTGTCATTGAACATTCTTGGCAGTCGTTATGGGTAGTCAGAAGCCAGTAAGTCTTACCAAGGGGTGTTGGGTTGAGCGGGTAACCGGGTTGTGGAGGTCAGATAGGCAGTCGCTCCTTGTAAAACACTGGTACTCAGTTGCATCGTGACTGGAAGTCGACCCTAACATAATTGGGACAAAGGCTCTTGAGATAATAACGACAATAATAATGAGATACAGGCACCGCAGGACATCTGAGGCTGATGACGGGGAGTAGCGACCCCGCGGGGCTATATATACTGAGTTCTCCAGGGAGAGTATACTGTCCCCCATCTCCGGCCGGTTGGAGTGAACCATGACGGGGGTAGGTCTCACGCCTCTGGCTTGGCTTGGCCATCCAGAGTGGAGTCGCTAGAGCAGGATTAGTAGCCCTGCTCGGAGGGTAGGTGCCTCATGGTAAGCACAGGGAGCGCGTAATCAGCGTTTAAAGTCCACCGAGGTATCCTCACCCTACAGCCGCTCATGTACCTGTTGCCCTCTTGTTGCTATTCAGTGTCTGGTTCCCGGGGGCCCAGTAAGTGAGGTGGCAAGTCTCCACCTGCCATTTTTACATGTAGCTAATACATTGTCATCCACTAACATCCCATCACAATAGCCCAAGTACTTTTCCTTCATAGTTAGCAATAGTTTAGCACAGAACCGGGGATTGTCTTTTTTAACGACGTCCACCGGGGATTGTCCTTGGGTTCATGTCTATAGTGTATAAAGGGATAATCGTCGGTTTTGTGTCACAATTTCATTAAAGTTGTCTCAAAGGGCTTCAGCGTGTTGGCTTCGGCCCCCACGTTTGCCTCCCAAAAATTCGGAACTCTGTAGTCCAGAGGTCTGGAAGAGACATACAAAAGAATAATGAGATATAACGCAACAAAGTCGGAGAGTGGGGGCTCGTGACGCCACGTCTAGGTATGTAAAATTTGTACTAAGCAGTGACTTAACATGAAATTCAAGCGTGTTGTATCTTCGTTATTATTTGTTTGTGAGAGAGAGAAAAGAAAAATACGTGTCCATTATTTTAGGGTTATCTAAAAGACGGACTAATTACTTTTTTTTGATTCGCCATACCTATTTCATAACATTCATTTCTATACATTTCAAGTTTAGTATTGCTCTTGAAGTTCCACATCAGGTGTTCCAGATCTTCGATGTTTATACGTCAATAGAGAGTGCTTATCAGATTGAACCACTTTTGCTAAAACGTCTTATCTTCATATGCTATAGTCTAGCTGGGCCCCTGGAGTTCCACAACAGGTGTTTTAGATCTTCAATTTGTAGAAGTCAATAGAAAGTGCTTATCAAATTGAACAACTTTTGCTAAAACATCATACCTGTATATGGTACAGAGAAGCTGGGCTCTTGGGGTTCCACATCAGGTGTTCCAGATCTTCAAAGTTATTATCTCAGCTGAAAATGCTCATCACATGAAACAATTTTTGCCATGGCACCATTTTTGTATCTCTTATAGTTTTGTTGGTCTGTTGGAGTTCTGCATCAGGTCTTCAAGTTTCGAAGATAAATTATAGCCTATATGTTGACCAGGCTTAATACTGATACAACAAAGAAAAAATCATTGAAATCCGTTCAGTAGTTCGGAAGATTAGCGTGTACAAACAAACAGACATACAGACATACAGACAGAATTTTTTTTTTGGATTTGTGCTCTATTACTGTTTCTAAACCCCACCCAATTATTATTTTTTTAATATATTCAATGTACAGACACAGTTTTTTTACAGATTTATTATATGTATAGATATAGATTATTATATGTATAGATTACCCATTAAATTCAATTTTCTTAATAGGCAAAACATAAAATGTACAAAGTACTTATGTATCTAATCGTAGCGAAGATGATAGTTTTATTAAACGAATTAATTGCTGGAAATGAGTCTAAATATTATATTTACATGAAAAATAATACAATTTATCCCGACAATAAATTAAAACAATTTTATTTATTAAATTATTAGATGATTTTGGGTATCGTATTTTAGTTTTCCATTGAACCATTGTTTTTCTTATTGGTTTATTGATTTTATGTAGTTCAATGTAAATGTATAGAATGTATTATGTATTAAAAATATTTTAAGAAAACTGTTCTAGTTGTTATTTAATTTAATTATGAAAAATAATTTGAGGTAAAAACATATCAAGCCATCTAAAGGCATTTTAATAAATTTATGTAATCATAATAATTTTATTTATTTCCACAAATCAAATAATAACTTACCAATTAAGTTTTATTCATCATTTATTACAGAACCCTAAAGTTAATTATAAACCAGGCCTTAAAGCTTATAAATGCAAGTCTGACTCAATAATAACCCAGTTACTTTCCGACGTTCGATAACTGCAGTTACTACAATTATAACAAAAAACATTTAATTTTAAACTTTAATAAATAAATAAATTTAATTATAAAATAAAATAAAAGACAATAATTGATAATAATTTAAAATAAATTCCCATCTATTACAATTTAAAATATTGTAATAGTTTATTTAAATTTAAAAATGGAATCACAACCAGAAAGTCATCTTTTAAAATTACGTAAAGATACCAAGGAGAATGTTAGGAAAATATATAATTTGGACAAGCCTGGCAGACTGGAAGAAGCCATCAAAATATTGCAGCACTGGATTCAGAAGCAAGATCATATCCTCAAGAAGGATTGGAGTAAGTTATTTTTCATATTAAAAATAATTTGGACTAACATTTCTCAATAAAAAAATGAATTATATAGCACGCTTTTTTATCTAT
Organism: Helicoverpa zea; assembly: GCF_022581195.2. Lineage (NCBI taxonomy): Eukaryota > Metazoa > Arthropoda > Insecta > Lepidoptera > Noctuidae > Helicoverpa > Helicoverpa zea. The sequence continues at coordinate 2,601,625 of NC_061470.1, read as the reverse complement.
GTAGCTATAAACTCTATCCAAATTGATATTACAGTAGCGGTTTTATCGCGGTTTTACTTGATAAAATATAGCTTATGTAGTAGGGAAGAGCTTTCCAACAGTGAAAGATTTTTTTAAACCGATACTAGTACTTTTGGAGCACATAGGTACTAAATCCTCTTTATTTATTTATTTATTTAATATTTCTGCACATTTTGTACAAGGGCGGACTTAACGCCTTAGGCGTTTTCTACCAGTCTACCTTTGAATCCTCTTTATTTTACAAGTATAGATTATATAGATATTCCCAAGGATTCAACATCTTAAGTTATTTCAAACTAGCTTTTGCCCGCAACTTCGTTCGCGTGGAATAGTGACTACCAGCAGATTTTTGATTTGACCAATAGATGGCGCTATATGTCCGGAATATTTTTTTTTTTTTTTTGTAATAAAAACTATCCTATGTCCTTTCTCAAGTTTCAAACTATGTCTGTACCAAATTTCACACAAATCGGTTCAGTAGTTTAGGCGTGAAGAAAAGACAGACAGACAGACAGACAGAAAGACAGACAGACAGACAGACAGAGTTACTTTCGCATTTATAATATTAGTTTGGATGACCTCAGAAGTTCCTGTCTAAAAGGGCAACTTCTAAAGACAAAATAATTATAAACGTAGGTTGTAGGCGAGTAACTGGGTTGACGAGGTCAGATAAACAGGTGTTCCATGTTAAACACTAGTACTCAGTTGCATCTACGGCAGATTTCAATAAGCTATCTATCTTTTGATTTTCTAACTGGAGATTTTAATTTGACATTACTTTTATGTAAGAATTCTATCTTCGGCTGTTATTTGAAAATTTTGCCAGTGGTAACGGGTGGTCAGAAGCCAGTAGGTTTGACAAACAGTCATTCCTAGGGGTATTGAGTTGCCCGGGTAACTGAGGAGGTCAGATAAGCAGTCGCTCCTTGTAAAACACTGGTACTCAGCTGCATCCGATTAGACTGGAAGCCGACCCAAAAATAGTTGACAAAAGGCTTGGCATATGATAAAGAATTATATCTCTAGTAAGCGCAACCACCATTAGATATGCTATTGGAAGCCACTGTTGCACTGAGAGCCGATTAAAACGTAGAAATTGGTTAAGCAGACAATAGGGTACCCTATTGTCTGCTTAACCAATTTACCAATTTACTACCTTGTTACTAAGGGAGAAGATGCAATGATTTTAATCAATTTGCACCTAGCAGCCTCGTGTATCATATCAGATAAAATTGCTCAGATTATAATCACTACGAACATGTCGAACAAGATTATAATAATTACAGTTACGTCACATCAATGACGATTGGACCGTTAACTCTTGCAAAGAAGTTTTTCCTTTTAGAAAATAATTACCGGTCGTGTTAACTAGGAGGTCGTAGTTATTTTCGCATTTACCTCGCTTTATTTAACTGTGATAAATAGTTTAGCTGGAAAATGCTATTGAGTGGTTTTTATGTGATTTTCTTCGATTATTAACGGCGCTTTCACACTAGTAGTAATTTTCCTTGTAGTCGTATAAGCGCATTTACGCGGGACATGTAGGTACCGATCGCGAGAAAAAATTCGTTCGTACTTACAATAAAAAAGTGCTCGAATGATTTTTATTTCTAGACTTCAGCTGATAAGTCTAGAGTCACCAAAAGTGACTCTTAGGTAGGGCTGCCATCTCGAATTTCGCCAAACCCGGACAAACATTTAAAAAACCCGGACATTTGGCGTAAATCACATTTTTCCCCCGAACGAGTACGATTTTGTTTAAACAAAATAATACCTAATTTGTAATCCATTTACTATTAACATATACTTAAATTCAATGAGGTGCTTCCTTACATGAAAAGTGTCCGGTTTTCCCGGGACACTTCATGAAACCCCGCCCGGACGGCCCCCGGACGGCCTCCAAAAGAGGACAAATCCGGGGAAACCCGGACGGATGGCAGCCCTACTCTTAGGTATAATGATGGGTCCATGCGATACCAAGTTCGCACAGAATTTTCTAGAATTTTGTCTGCGCAACAATTTTTGTATACAAATGCCTGAGCCAGTGATAAGTTTGCACATACATACATCTTGACATCATACTTTCACTCAGACCTCAGATTTTTGCTCTGTATCCTGTGGACCTAGCATTACTCAAGATCGGACTTCATCATCATCATTATCATCATCTCAGCCATAGGACGTCTACTGGTGAACATAGGCCTTCCCCTTAGATCTCCACAGATACCTGTTGGAGGCGACCTGCATCCAGCGTCTTCCGGCGACCTTTATAAGATCGTCTGTCCGCCTTGTTGGTGGACGATTTTACCTTTTTTACTGGTATTAATTACCTTATCACAATGATGAATGATGATACAAGGATGTATGGCGTTAGTCCTACATTGCACGAGTGGCTTCCCTGGCGACTGGCAGGCTGTCTAAGAATATCTCTGTTCTCATTAATGTTCTTGCTCTATCATGTTGTTATCATTATTATTTCTTTTTTCTTTTGCTTTGTATAACTTGGTTTGTTTAATTTATTAACTTCTTAAAATAGTTTGTATAATAATTTTCTCTTATAACTTCCTAATTCAACTTGCATTGTATAACTTTCTCAGAGTCAACCCAAAAAATATTGTAAGCATTTCTTTTTCACGTTATTATCGTATGTATCAATACATACAAATTGTAACACCTATTATGTTTTTAAAAAGAGTAACCATGGAGTTTCTTGCCCGTTCTTCTCCATAGGAAGCTACTTTTGGAATGGGCAACTAGAATCAAACTTATCTATAATTTTGACGTTCATAAGTGCTTGTAAAAGCCCACATGAAATAAATGATTTGATTTGATTTGATTTGATATCAATTGTTCTCCAGATGCAGATTATTTGGACAAAACGTTAATAGCCAGTAAAGGTTCCGTGGAAAAGGCTAAGAAGCAGATAGACAGGTTATGTACCATGAAGACATTGATACCTAAGTTCTTTGAAGTAATCAATGTCAAGAAGGAATTGCCGACCATTTTGGATTTGGCGTAAGTTAACTAGTACTAATTTTGGTTTTATATTTAGGGTATTCATTTATAACATACTCATTGTCAAAATGACTTAAAAATATAAGCAACTATATAAAATCAGATACTTATTCAACGTCAGAAGCCGTCATTCGGATTTGATAAAACTCTGACAGACAGGTGACAAGGCTTGTTTGGTAATTATTTTCTTCTCGAATGAACTGCAGGTTCACAGTTTCTTCTTAGTTCTTACTTTGCCTATTGCATGATAATTTCGGCGAATGGATGCCAAACTGGCATCATCCTCCTGCCCTTATCCCAATTTTATTTGGGGACAGCATAACATGTTATTTTCTTCCAAGATCTTCTATTTGCCATCATCTCACGATTAACATTCTTTCTAACCATATCGACACATAATCCATTTATTGTTTACTAGCTTTCCGCCCGCGGCTTCGCCCGCGTGGAATAAAACAAATTGTACGTCATCCCTCGGGAATTCCTCATTTTCGAGGATCCATTATCGTATCATTTAGCTTCTAAATTTATATGTTCATATTCGTTTGCAATATATAAGTAGATGTAAAAAAAAACAGTTTAGACGATTAAACAAATTGTACATCATCCCTCGGGAATTCCTCTTTTTCGGGGATTCATTATAGTATCATTTAGCTTCTAAATTTACATGTTTATATTCGTTTGCATGTTTATATTACCTTGTTTTAAACGACACACAGCGCCATCTACAATCCATCCATCAAGCAAACAATATTTTTGTTTTCCCTCGGGAATATCTATTTTTTCGGGATAAAAAGTACCCTATTATTTAATCCGGACTTCTAACTTTACGTCTGCAAAATTTCAAAGCAATCGGTTCAGTAGTTACGGCGTGAAAGCGGAACAAACAAACAAACAAACAAACAAACTCACTTTCCGATTTATAATATTAGTAAGGATAAGGATTTCTTTGGTCATCCCTTACCAAATTATTTATCTACAAGTAATTTATACGTATTTTGCATCTTCATATATTTTTTATAACAATTTACAGGATGGTGATGCCGCTCCCGACACAAACAGAGGAATATTACAGGGTGATTTTAGTGAAAATTGACACTAAAGAAATAAAACCTGAGTTCTTCATGATGTACTTTCAGTACTGTTTAAGTGTAAGTATATGGTACATAATTATTAAAGTACTATTAAACTATTCATATATATTAAACTATCAAACATATTTTTCTATTTCCTGCAGTTTCACACGTGTCATTGGAAACTACTTTTAGTACAAGGATAGCCTATGCACACCCAGACAATATTGCATCTTCAAAAACAGTGTACAAGTTTTTTAAATTTGATGTGTTGTAGTTTTCCTATTTAATGGCAACTCCCCCAAAAAATACAAGTGATATATGAGACGGACAATTAAACGTGCTCTCCGTATCTAAGGGAAACTCATTACCACATAGATGGTCATTCATCCATGGACCGCATATACCAAGCATTGGTTAGCCTTAACTGTAGCAGTAGGCACGAGCACCAGCTAATCTTAAAAACTTTGTATTTTCAGGTAGCCGAATACATAAAGACACACGACTATGCGAATGGATTCATTTTAGTCTACGACTGCAGGGAACTGAATTTAGCAGAAGTGATAACAAAAATCAGTACTGTGGAACTACAGCAGTTTATAACCCTTTTAATTGTAAGTATAAATATTTATCCCATAATTTCATTTGCATCCTGGCGTTTGACATCCACTGAGGATGCATAAAATACTTTAAAGACTATGTACAATATTTGACCTTACAAAATAGCTTCAAAATTTGACTTATTTGAAGTGAAAATTAACTTTACCGACCGTTAACTAAACTTCAAGTTATGGTTTTACCAAATTTAACTACATAGTTCAGCCATTTTACTTTTGACCTGATTTACTCCCATTTATCTATTTGTCAATCTCAATTTCAAATAGTTTTTAAATGGAAATAATTGTTAATTTTTTCTATATTTTATACTTACAGGAAGGTTACGGAGCAAGACTGAAAGGCATACACATAGTATCAGAATCAAAAGCGATAGAAATGCTAATTAATATAGTGAAACAATTTCTAAGCGAGAAGGTTGGTAACAGAATACATGTGCAAAGAAGCATAGAAGACTTACCTAAAGTTGTGCCGAAAGGAATACTGCCTGTGGAGTATGGAGGCAATGAGAAATCTATTAAAAAATTGCAAGGTAAGAATATTAATTACTTAATATAATACATAACTAACAAAACTGTCGGTGTTTGAACCAGTCTGAGACAAGAAAACATTTTGAATAATCTTTCTCAAATATAACAAAAGAGTTAAATCGACATCTGACATGTGTTTAAGAAAAAACACATAGATACAACATTTTCTTAATCACGAGACCGACGATTGACGTCTGTTCAACTTTTTTAAAATAATGAACAAAACTGTGTACCTATGCTTAGCGTGGTCAGTCCCAGGATCAACGATCATTATTTGAGGTCCAACAGGAAACTCTATTACCATTTGTTTTCGATAAGAAATCATCAAATAACTCCTCCTACGTCTCAAGGAACTGAACCCTATCTGTCCAGGGGCTACTATTAAATAAATCTCCATCTTACTTTCATTCCATATATTATGTAAGTATTTAATAAGTATTCGGGACAACTTTAATAAATACTGGTCTCTTCCGAATCCCCAAAAAGCAAGAATTTATTATTTATTATTATTTAATTTAGAATGTATTATTTTTTTTTTATTATTTTATGAATATGCAATACACATACCTTTATCATTATTTTATTTTTTACAGAGGAATGGCTGGAAGCAATAACTTCGGAAAAACACATGGAACACCTGAAAGTCATGTACAAAGCCTGCACGGATGAAACGAGGAGAAATGCTGGGAAGTTCAATGAAGAATACATGGGCATGCCCGGATCTTTTAGAAATTTAAGCGTAGATTAAGACATTTTTGACACATTAAAATTTTGTGTAGAATACCTAATATTGTTAAGAATTATATACTACTACTTAAGTTTTAAGATTAGTCCTAAATAGCCTTTATATTTCGTATCCATTATCGTTGTTTTGATGACTTTAATAATACTGTCAGTCCACAAAGCAGTGCTATTTAATAAAACAAATTATTTTTTAATATTTTTTGGCAAAAGATAAATAAAAAGTCCAAGAAAACATACCTGTACCTCCTCAAAAATTCAAAATAGGTTCTGATAAACCAGTACATAGATTGTAATAGTTGTTTTCCTTTGTTTCACCCATAACATCCTTCCTTCCCGTGGGATTCTTCCTTCCTGTACCAAGATAAAATATAAAAAATGACAACGTGGCTTTGTATGGGCAATAGAATTTTCAAAATCAGCCCCTAATCTAGAGATTGTCTGTAGGTCCTAACCTTACTGTTGTAAGTATGCTATAAATAAAAAGTAATATTTGCTAATTTCTAATAGTATAATAGTCAGCTACGAATTTAAGGAGCCAAAACACACCATTTGATTATAAAATGAATACCACTGACCTGAGGGCAGAATGCGATCCGTATGGATATCGATACTCAATGAGGATGGTCACGGTATTTGTGAACCGTGCGTGCTTCAGGCAATACCAATGATAATGCAATCTGATTCCAGTGGGGAAGGACAGTCTGTGTTGTGTGTAGGTCCTCTTTCTAACACTGCTGAATACTGGTGACATTATAATAATATAACTGGCCACATAAATATGATTTTGTTGTAAATTAAAGAAAGAAAGAGAAACCTTAATTGTCACAACAAAGGACAACCAAAGAGAGGATAAATGAGAAAAAACAATACACGATTGATCAAGTAGATGTAAAGAAAACGTAGGTTCCAAATTAAACTATCAGCCATCTGAATTAGATTTAGGTTGACGGTACTTTATCAATCATTTTTTTACAGCCAGTTTCTTCATCAAAAGTTAAAGCCAAAGTAAAAGTCAAAGTAATGTCTAAAGTAAAAGTAACGGTCAAATTCAATTTTTCTATTAGTTTTGCTGTCTCTTTAGCCTTGAAAAAACGAATTTGACCGTTACTTTTACTTTAGACATTACTTTAACTTTAACTTTTGATGAAGAAACTGGCCGTTAGTTGGCTAGATGTTATTGTGCATGCCACATAGATGTTACTTCAAGGATGAATACGAAAGCAAGATTTGTTTTTGTTTTAGCTAGTTATCATACTCGTGGATATAGGAATGAAAATAGTCGACGCAAATACCGCGTGTGCAGCTTATTGCTTTTAAAATAGTTGAGGCACTACATATCGAAATAATAAAATTCTTGCAGGGGCAAGAGGGGGAATAAATACTCAAAATATTTAGGTATATCAAAATTTATGCAATTCAGTTAATTATGAAATAATAGTGAAAATTATTGATTCGGTTTACTAAGAGAGTTACTACTTACGAGAAAAAAGTATTTAAGTAACAGCAACTTAGATAAGAGAAAATACTTACACAAAGATTTGTTCAAGAAATTATACATTTATGAAATAGTTTTCAACCTTACTAGTAACTGAACCATTATCCTTACTAACTTTGAAAATGAGACAGTAGCTTTGTCACTTTGTCTTTATAACAACTACTGAGACAGTCTAGCTAGATAATGAGAAGGGACATAATGACTTGGACGCTAATTGAAACGATCCTAAAATAGATAAATAAGTAATAACAAATATATATCATAAGCATCATCTAAGCAAGAAGCTCAATTACAGGACATAAAAGTAGACATTTATAGTGGTACCAAGCTTTAGAATAGAAGAACATTAAAACGGTTGCACAAGACGAAATTTATTGCAGCTACTCTGGATAGACTTTGAACTTAAGCCAAGGTTGCACGTGACTGTTTACATGTCTTAAGTTTATTATAGTCCACTGTGAAGTAAGTATTAAGTGCTCAGATGATCTGGTTACTACAGTTGATGAACATGTGATACATGGTTTCGACCTGTAGCTAGTTCTAGTAGATCAAACAACACGGGTTGTTTTTTTATGGGAGATCTCCAAATGACCCTAGCTGTGGGTGCAGCGTGAGGGAGTGTCAGACTCTTGCTGACTAAAACCCACCATGTTCTTTCTGGAACCTTTTATGTACCAGAGCCGCAGTATCTCATTCAATAATCCATGAAGAGTTACCGTGCTACTGCTACACAAAGGGCTACAGTAGAAACAAAGGTGGATTTTAGTCTCTATAAGTCTGACACTCCCTCACGCTGCACACACAGCGTGAGGTCATCTGCTGATTTCCCATCAAAAAAAAGAAACCCGTACTATTTGGTCTACCAGAATTAGTGGTCTAGTTAAAAAAAATTGTGATAGTGATTCATGATAAAGAAAAGTGGCGCCACAATTTCATCTTTCTTTGTATATGTGTCAAACGATAGTAGACAGATATATTATTTGTTAGACTAGCTGTTGCCCGCAACTTCGTCTGCGTGGGCAATATAGAATCGTCAAAATACTACTTATCCCGTAGGTGCATTCTTTCACGTGACAGTATAATTAGGATTAGCACTTAGCAGTCGCATAGATTCATTGATCAAGGTTGTGTTGTGGATGTGACCATTTATCTAAACAAAAGAAGTAAAGTTTGTGACGTTGTTCAGCCAATTTGGAAAATTATTACGTATGGTGCGTAAATAATTTTCACAGGAAACAGCTATAATCTATGTCTACATGCTCTGAGTCTGACAAAGCTGTCATTTGTACATTTTCTGCAGCTGCTGCGACTAATCAGAAGCCTGAAAGTCTGTCAGTCTTACCATAATATGGATATCGTCTTGTATAGTTGACTGGATTGTAGGTAGGTAGTCGCTCCAAGCAAAATATTGGTACTCAAACAGATTCGGTGACTGGAAGCCAACACCAACATAGTTGGGGAATAGCTGGATGGATGATAAAATGAGTCATCATCATCAGCAGGCGCATAGGGTAGGATAGTTTTTTGAGCACGCGGCGCTCGAGTTGCGTTCTTACCTCTTCGCTTGCTATCCCCGCCGCCCGCTAAACGCCTTAGCAGTTAAACGTCAAGGAGAGCGGCGCGTGCGCGCCGCGAGCGCGCTGCAAATGCCGCAGGGCAGCAAAACGCGACGCTCACGCAACGCAACGTGGGGGAGGCCTAAGCCGGGACTCCACCGAAATGTTTGCATTAGTTCACGAATAGGCAAAATGTACGTATCTGTGAGAGTCCACTTCATGTGTTCGTACTTGAAACCTGTAGTTTTGCCAAGATTTTCAGAATGTACGCTCGCAATTTGTCATTTCTTGGTGGAGCCAGCAAATCAAAAGAAACATAAGTGTTGTATACTGTGCGTCACTACCGCACACCGGGAAAATTTCGCTCTTGCGGAGGACGTTTATATACCATATTTTGTGTCACACATAAACAGGACGACAGTAAGTATCCACCGAAACACTTTCAAAGATCTGATGAACGAACAAATCGGACCTGACTTGGTCACCTGGGGCCAATCAGAGCTCTATGAAGTGATAATACGCTTTGGCTCCTACTGTTATTGTGGTTTCTGAAAATTTATTCACCTCATTCAACGATGAATGTAATTCTGATGGTACTATTAAGAACACTTGCTTAGCGCAGAAGCTGACGTTGGCAGGTCAACTCTTTTGACTTCTCGAATAGGATACCATTGGTTTTTGTGCAATGCACACCTGCAATGCATTCTGGATCAGGATAGGATATAGGTGGATAGGATTTGCAACAGAGAACAATTCTGTCTTTGTGATTAAATGACATCAAACGTAGTTTTATATAAAAGGTGTTTTTTAGGGTTTTTAGACTTGGCTGGGGTCTTACTGAGACTGTTCGTAATCGTGAACAGTGTATTTGCGATCAGAAGTTGAAAGTAAGCATGTCTCTGGTATGCGGCGCGTAATTTGTACGTTTTCAGACGCATAAAGCATTTTACGTGTGTATGGTATTAAATAGAGAGAGCTCCCATTTCTTATCTGCACTTTGTATCTGGGCTTGTTTTTAAAGCTACAGAATCCTACATTACCTTCCTCACGCTTAGCAGCGCTTGCGAGAGATAGATCCTCATTTCTTCTAGGATTAAGTTTACATATTTTGCATCAGAAAAATAATTAAGGTCTACTTAATACTACTCACTCAAAGTAATTTGTTTTAAGGCCACCACATTAGTGGAAGATAAGCTAAACTATGTTTATGAAAAAATCCTGATATGAACTCCATCTGTAACTTTAAATGATAATTAATTGTTCCACTAAAGTCATCATTTTTGACATAATGTTCAAAAAATAATTTAGATGGCACCGTTTTAAATTTGGCTGAGAACTATTAATTTTCTTTTCATCAAGGTAATAATTATAGTTGGATTTTGATGTGGCACGGCAAACTGACAAACATTATTGAAATGTCTATCGAAAAATTACACTACGTGTTAAAATATGGTGAATTACGGAAAATACACAACTCCATCTGTTGAAATAATAATCCTCTATAAAGAATGTATGGTAATATTGTAATTTACCACCTCGCTCCTTTGACCACAGATGGAGCTACTTTAACCTTGGCTAAACAAAATTTTCATTTTTTTTTTTTCTTCCGAAGTTACTTATAAAGGTGTGATTTTCTGTGTAAAGATTAATGATAGGCCGATCAACTAATATAAGTACAACATTCAAATGTAGAGTTTTGACAAATAGATTGCGTGTCGTTATATTTTACATCTTGAATTCACAAAATTAATCATATCTTTTGATAGAGTGAATCGATTTCGATGAAACAAAAACTAAGTAATACCCCAAGTTACGTAAAATTTTTGTATATAAGCATTGTCTGCATTTAATTCGTAGATTTTACGTGAATCCCGAACAAACAAACAGATAAACAGACAAACAGACAAACAGATAAACAGACAAACAGACAAAAATGACAAAAATGATGGAAATGGGTTCTGTTAGTTATCCTTTAACATGCTGGCTATTTTTTTTGTCAATTTCTTCAATGTACAAAAATTACTTTTCTACAGATTTATTATATGTATAGATTATATACTCAATCAGATTGTGAGAGTGAAATAGATAAGGCACCTGTGTCTAAATCAAGGCCACAGATTGGAGAATGTTAAGAGAGCATTTTATTTTTGATTACCTTCGTCACTGTCACTGAACATCCTTGGCAGTCGTTACGGGTAGTCAGAAGCCAGTAAGTCTGACACCAGTCTAACCGAGGGGTATCAGGTTGCCCGGGTAACTGGGTTGAGGAGGTCAGATAGGCATTCGCTTCTTGTAAACATGTTTGGGAAAAAGGCTCGGAGGATGATGATGACCTTCCTCATGGAATTCAGCTAGCCGATTAACAGCTTCAGCTGCTGTTCTTATATAAGGAGACTAAACAACTGCGCAGGACATAATTATTATAGTGCACAAGCATTACTCTCATAGCTCGATGGGACGGCAATCCGACCCAACCGGAAAGAGATCAGGTGCAGGACCGACATTTACGTGCTATTGTTTTACATATTATTGCATTGCCTATGTAAAATCTGGCAATACTAATGCATAGCCAGCATTTCTAATCAGTGTAACCAGAAATATAATATTTCAAGTTCAAAATAGAACTTTGGCTAAGTCCAACGTCTCGGTTCATTTGTGATTAACCCATAATTACTAGGCGACAATGATGATGAAAACTCATTTGTCTAAACTGATAATAACACTGTTTATTACAGGATTATCATGCAATTACATTGTCACTAATTGTTTTCAATCAATCTTAACTTACAGGGTACCATCAGTATTAATAATCATCTGTTCAGCGTTTTCTTGTGTTGGGTTCAGCTTTCAGTGTTACCAGGTGCAGCTAAAAACTAGAGTTTTATATGGATGACTTTACCCAGGGAACCTGATACCCTTTGTGAAACTTTTTGGTTTCTGACTACTTATTATAATTCTTGCTAAAGAAGTTTAAATGACAGCTGGGACCCACAAATTATTTTTCCATGCGAACCAGAGAACTCCGTTAAGATATGATTGGTCTACCTCGGACCAACAATAGAAGCCGTATGGCTGTCACTTAGCCACGAGACCCTCTCGAACTCTAGAGTAAATCGGTCTAGCGTTTTCCCACCTATGTTGGGGTCGGCTTCCAGTCTCAACCAGATGCAGTTGGGACCAGTGCGATCCTAATAGACCTTGGTAAGACTGATTGTCAGACTTACTTGCTACTAACTACCCTTAACGACTATCAAAGATGTTCAAATGCTGTCATTTGCGGTCGGGGCCCATCAGTTTATCGTACCTTCAGAGTGTAGAAAAAAAAACCTAAATTAACCTACGGAACCCCCATACAAAAGACGAAATAACCTCAAACCTTCAAACAATTTCCGTAAATATCGTAACACTACGTTTATGAAGAAACATGTAATAACGACAATCAACATAATGAACACTTGTCGAGATAATATTACAGGCAGATAGCTAATATAAACAAGTGGCTAGGCCGATTGTATCTGACTACCGAGTTTGTTTTTGTAAGACAAAATGTTGTGTATGTTAGCTGTTCTTTGTGAAGTGAAATAGGATTTTTTTTTTTTGTTTTATTTTTGGATCAAGATAATACTGTAAGTAAGTAGTGTATGTCAACTTCATAGTATGTGAATTCGTATTCAAATTAAAGTATCCAACTCCAAAAATATTTGAGTCTTGAGGATAGTCAGAAGCCAGTAAGTCTGACAACCAGTCTTACCTGGGGGTATTGGGTGGCTTGCGTATCTGGTTTGAGAAGATTAGATAGGTAGGCAAACCGTCGCTCCTTTTAAAACTCTGGTACTCAGCTGCATCCGTTTAACCCCGTGAGACTGGAAGCCGACCCCAACATAGTCGGGAAAAGGCTAGGCAGATGAATCCAACCGCTCTAAGTATGTAAACTTATTCTATGAACAAATGAATACCTTTATCATGATAATGTTTATTAATAGACGCCAACATTACACTTGTTTTTACGTACAAATAGCAAAAACTAAAGACAAAGATATTTATTTGATTGACGGCTTGAAAACTTCAAGTTCATTGCCCTCCGACACTGTCAAATAGGGCAATATACTCGTAATACATGAACATATGATTTAAAAAACAATATAAACGATTAGCTAAAAGTTAAAAAAAGATTGACATAAGTTTAACAATGTTTCTAAAAATAACTGATTCCTAATTCACTGCAAAAACTAATATTTTGATTAATAGTATTTCTGAAAACAAAATGACATAGTTTAAATTTTAATACGTTTTATACTTTCAATAGATGTAAATATTTTCTACCCAATGTTCCACATATGAACTTGAAGAAGCCATTGTGATGTCATTCTGTTATCAGATAACACCGGTGATCTGATAACAATGCTTCTGGTTTTAGTCTAGTCTAAGATCAGGTAGGTATCAGTGAGTAGTATCAGTGAAATTGAGGTAGAATAATTTATTATACCCAGATATTTTCAAAAAATATTCGGACTGTAAAATATGTAGTGTGAAATTGTGAAGTGTTTGTGAAGAAAATTATTATAGTGACGGATACCATATTCCAATGTGAATGGAATAGAAGAACCACTTGACTTAAATAATTCCTAAGTTAGTACCACGGCTCTGGTACACTACAGGCTCCAGAAGGATTACAAACAGGTTTTATTGAGTAAATTTTTGCCACTTTTTTCTCCTGCCCTTATCTCAATTTTCATAGGAGTGGGCGCAGCATGTTTTCTGCTTCCACACTCCTACACTATTCTCTCTGCCGTCATCTCACAAATGACATTCTTCATCGTTCAATATTCTCATACTTTTTGATGATGTCCAAAAAAACAAAAGAATAAATGTTGGCTCCGTCAGTTCTTTTGTGTATCTCAGTATTTTATGAACAGCCATTTTCTCATTAAGAGTTTATCCTCTTTTGAAGTATAAGTTCAATCTGTCTAGCCTTTTCCAACTATGTCGGGGTCAGTGTCTAGTTTAACCAGATTTAGTTAAGTGCAGCTGTGGTACTTTTCATAATTAGACTGGTGTAATTATCGACTGTTAGTACCTATAGCTTCCGTTTTACCGTCCTGAGTAAAATCCAAATCCAAACTAATATTATAAATGCGAAAGTAACTCTGTCTGTCTGTCTGTCTGTCTGTCTGTCTTTTCTTCACGCCTAAACTACTAAACCGATTTGTATGAAATTTGGTACAGACATAGTTTGAAACTTGAGAAAGGACATAGGATAGTTTTTATTACAAAAAAAAAAAAATATATTCCGGACATATAGCGCCATCTATTGGTCAAATCAAAAATCTGCTGGTAGTCACTATTCCACGCGAACGAAGTTGCGGGCAAAAGCTGTAAGTACTTCATAATTTACTCTACATTAATAACATTAGGTGTAAAGAAGAAAGATTTGATGGTACATTTTTTTGACATGAATAGGCTCCAAAACTACTTGACCGAATTGAAAAATATCACAATCCGCCCATTGCACATTAAACTCATTTATTTCAAAAAGTTTAACTGATTTATATGAATATCTTTTTTTTTGGATCTCGCCAAGCTAGAAATAATGGCGTCCACGGCCGATTTCGGCCACGGCGGCTGTTCTCACTTAAGGAGATCAGCCAGCTGCGCAGGACATATTATAGTGCACGAGCATTTGCGCAGACACAGGTGCACTCCCTATTCCTTCACTCTCATAACCCGATGGGACGGCATCCGACACGACCGGAAAGAGATCAGGCGCAGGACCGACATTTACGTGCTCTCCGATGCACGGGTGAATCAATCACCAACTTCCAGACTACGGGCTGCTTTGTGAAAGTTTAAGAAAACCCACAAAGCGATTTCGGCCCGACCCGGGAATCGAACCCGAGACCTCGAGCACAGCAGCCGCGCTTGCGACCACTAGACCAACGAGGCAGTCAAAGCTAAAAATAGTAAAAGCTAAAAGTAGTAAAAAGCTAGAAATAGTAGACACATGAATACCTAGAAATAGGTTAGCCCAAAAATGACCTTCTATTATAACTTGTTATATATAATAATGGTTTCTGTTGTATATGGATATAAACTTGACATCACATAACACATACTTATTACTACTTACGTCAATAATAATACCTTAGTCAAGTATTTAGAAATCTAAGGTTGTTTACAAACGAGTCATTTTGATTACCTGTATTATTTTATTTTAGTACCTCTTGACGTAAATTCGTGTAATTTTAGGAAAATATTTTTTTAAATGTCTTTGATATGACATTGTTTTGGTAACTTAATTTAAAAGAACCGAAATAAAACAAAAAATCATAAAAAAAAAACAAAGTTCACAAAAACAAACATGCAAAAAAATATATACCTTTCGGTATGTTGAATGTACTTATATTTGAAGTAAAAATCTAATTCCTATACATGGGAAAGCTTGTTATATTATTGGGGTTCAAGAACTGTATTTCTTAAAAGAACATAGGTAATTGTGTGCAAAAAAGTACCTACTATTTATTTTTGGGATTCGATATGTTCGTAGATTGGCAAAATGTGACTGACCAATGACAAATGTTTGACTAAACTGTTGAGAATAACTAAAGTACATAATATAGTTTTAATATAAGTCAATAAAGTATTTAGAAGTGGATCATTTGCAAACAGCCAAAGAAGCCAATTAGATCTCTACTCAGTATATTATGAATGTACTTATGAATTCTTATCCAAAGAATTTATCACAAAGGTAATTAATCTTTGAAAAAAAAAAAATATTATGTCCCACTAAGTTTAGCAACTTCGGTTTATTTTCACATACAAAGTGGGCAACTGTAAGCGACTTTTGTGTCGCCGAAAATAAAAAATCCAAATGAATTTATTAAGTTTTTAAATCTCGATAATGAGTATGTATGTTATGGACCATGTGATTAATTCGGGCATTATAAATAATGCCCGAGCATTATGAATAATGTCTAGCTTTATCGGGCCAAGTGATTAATAACTATCTTAACTTCATTATTTATCACATTGCACGGGCATTATTATATTGCTACATGACAGTTGGGCAATTTGATAATAAAGCAAAAAATTGAAGTTAGTGACGAAAACGTATCCCACGTAACGGTTGCCCGGGTAACTGGGTTGAGGAGGTCAGATAGGGCAGTCGCTCCTTGTAAAGCACTGGTACTCAGCTACATCCGGTTAGACTGGAAGCCGACCCCAACATAGTTTGGGAAAAAGGCTCGGAGGATGATGTGACGAAAACGTATCGCTGCAAAACCGACTCCACGTAGTCTTGTCTGTCCTACCCCTAGAGTGCAATTCAAAACCGCGTAAGTGTGGAGGGGCGAGGCGGCCTGCGAGCTGAGGCGCAGGTAGTTTTAACGCTCGCCGACGCGGCTGAGGCTGGCCGGCTGAGCCGGCCAGCAAGCCGAAGCTGCGGCGGTGAGCGTGAAAACCATCTGCGACGATAAGCTCGCATGGGACCGCCGGAGCCCCGCAGCACCGGAGCCGTGACAGAAGCCATGCTTGCTGCATGTTGCTTGCTTACATTTTAAACGTACTGAGTTAAAAAATTAGAAGCTAAATAAATAAATTTTATGATGTCATTTAATAGTATTTTAGAAGTTTACTGTTAGAATGCATGCTACAAATTTAGATGCTAAAAAATAACCATCATGCGGAGTTGTATTTAGAGTGGTTTACTTAGAAGATAACGAGTGGCTGAGATAGTATTATTTAGATGCTCGTTAATTGTGGCTGACTTAGTAATTAAGAAGGCAACATACATTATTCGGGGCGAATAATTATATTAAAAAGGAGCCTGTTTAATAAGCACCCTTTAAATATGACTTTCCTTAACTTTTAAATGCAAAAACTAGTGGATTTTTAAGGCAGAAGTCCTTCATAATTAATCCAAATCATGAGGCTGATTATTTAAGTGGTTTAATATTTAGTTAATTTTAAATTAAATGGCAATAACAATAAAAAATTGAATATAAATATGTTATTACGTTGCTTGTATTACTTTGCCCAAAAGGTCATGGGCAATATGTATAGTGCCCGGTCAATTTGATTAATTGAATAATTATTATCAAATTGCACTCTCATATTGGGCATTTTTCATAATGACCGGGCATTATGTATACTGCTCAATTTATCACTTGGTCCATAACATGTATAAAACAACATCAACATAGTAAAATAAAAATAGATATAAAGTTATTTCTGAGTTTAATGCAACTTGGTACCCAAAATATTCTTTGTTAGTCGCGAATCATCCAACGAGCTGTATTGTGTATCATTAATCAGTCTGCACCCGTGTATGTAGTGTCTACCGTCTCACAATATGTACCGACGAATTTTAAGAAGGCATCTACATAGGCGTTAAAAGCGCATTTACTATTGTTGTTTTTTTATTGTATGCCATTAAATCTATATCTATTGTATGCCATTAAATCTATATCTCATGTGCCTAGCCTTTTCCGAACACTATTTGCCACGACCTCTTCATGAAACTATGGACGACATTAAAATTAAGAATTGTACAGAAAATTATTTTTACGATGAATCGCATTTTACGCAATAGATCTCCATTTTTAACGTTATTTGTAAGCTCATTCTATTACTTTACAGAATTAGTAATGTCGTGTAAGGCTAATATTATTTCCGGGCTGCAGGATTTTCCGAAAGATTTACAGACCCTGGTATTTAAAGGGCTTAAGAAGGAACATGATGAGTTTTAGTTAGTAAGAGTCTGACGCTATCTCACGCTGCACCCACCTCGGAATTTGACACCAAAAAAATTGGCCTGTATTATTTTTGAGTTTGTGAAATTGCTTCCTCAAAATAAAATTACAAATTATATTTAAGTTTACAATAAACGACTGACTGTCGTAATTTAACATTTGCTACTTAAGACGACAAAAAGTTGCGTCAAGTCAGTTTCAAAATCTCTTAGTTTGTAGCAAACCTTATTTTACCTTATAATCGTTGTGGTACATGGTTAAACGTTGTATAATGTAGTCAGTCTCAAATGAACCGATCATAAGACAGAACGTTGGTTAAGGTTAGTGAATTAATTATTTTCTATTCTTACTGTGTTAAAAGTCTTTAAATTAAAACAATGACTTAATAATAAAAAAGATTTTGTCATGAATCAATAGCAGAAAAAAAAACAGTATTTGTGTATCTTGGATTTGAACAAGTTCAATTTAAAATGTTAATCTGTGAGCCTCCAATTAACACCAATTTGTAACAGAAAAAATATATACCGCACTCCTTAAAGTAGTACAAATAGATACCTGTGTATTTTAAATGAATAATGTGTTCTAAAATCTGAGAAAATTGTATCGAAATTGTTAACGAGTTTTTTTTTTATTATGATGACAAATTAATCTTACAACCAACTTTTACCCAGCAGTAGTCATCATACCTCTAATATTACACTAATTTTCATTGCAGAGCCAGTACCTCAAAAAACTGAAGACCAAATTAAGAAGCTTACCACCAATACCACCATTTCTTCAAACATGGATGATATAATAGAACCAGAAAGCCAACTAGTCAGATACGGACCACAAGTAGTAGCAGATATAAGAAAGGAAAATAATCTAGATAATAAACAAAATAGAGAGCAAGCTATCGCTATTATAGATAAATGGTTGCAGACACAGGAACATTTAATTAAGAAAGATTATAGTGAGTATAACAGTTATCATTATTTTTATATCAGCAGCTGAGCTGCTTGGTTTCGGAGACCCAGGGCTGACTGTGACTTATGCAGATCGGTGTTCGATTCCAATATCGGGCAAAATCTGATGGTTCAGAACTGTCACAAAGCCATTCCCATGCCCTTAAGGGTACGTAAAGCTGGGCATTGTAATATATGTATCGAATTTGGCCCGAAATGGTTCGTGTAATATAACCCACGGCCGGTGTGTCGCTTTTTTTGCTCGAACTTGGCGGACACACTGCCGTGTGTCTAGATTAGTCTTCGATTGTTACACAGTCGCAGTCGTTGATACAATTCCATACCAGCGACTTTCAGGTGGATTTGACAAAAGTATGGCACTGGCTTGTTTGGTGATTAAACCTGCAAGTTGCCCTAGTTAGTTTTATAGTTTTCCACGATTTTATTGTATTGATTGACCTATTGTTGGAATAAATAAAAATGGGAGAATTGAGGAATACCTTCATGACAATCTAATTCGCAAATCTCTGTCAGGTTGGCATATAGGAGTGCTAGAAAAGAATAAAGCCATATTATTTCTTTGACCATTCGTGATTCTAAAGTATAATTATACCGTTATTTCATTCTTATGTGTCATTTACTGTGTTAGGGTCAACTAATTGTTATACTTTGACTTTTTCCTCAAAACTTGACTTCAGCGTGTTCTTTAAACGTTTATGTAGTTTATGTTGAAGATAATTAGTATGTGGTTAGGACAATTATCAAGTATTTATGTATTTTGCACGTAACAGGCTGTTTCTAGTATATGGTTTACTAGCCATTTTCGCGCGGTTTCACCCGCGCCCTGTGGGTACTACTGCCCGTGTAGGGATAAAATGTAGCCTATGTTACTCGTGAAGAGTATAGCTGTCCAACAGTGAAAACATTTTTAAATCGGTTCACAACTTTTGGAGCACTACAAACAAACAAAAAAAAATTTCTTCACTAAATCACTATTGGAGTATTGATAACCATAATTTAACTAATTTAGTAGTCCAGATTTTATTCAAGTTTCATGGAATTCTGCTCATTTATTTACTAAAAAAAGATTGACAGACAGGCAGATTGCATTTTAGTCAGATGTGGATTACAAAATTGAAGTCTACAGAACCCTAACTATTGTCTGACATTACAAACAGTTTTTTGTACAAAACTACAATTTACGTGTCACAACGTGTTATTACTTAGTTTACGTAAAAAAAAAACTTGTTTTTCAAGGCTTGCAAAAGTATTATGAAGTTAGTTGCCAACGTAATTAAATATGCTTGTACTTTACAATTTCTCATTTATGTTGTTACCAAGTGTTTCATGAAAATAAAAAAAATATTATAATTTTATCTTTTAATCTCATGTCATTTAATTTGGACACATAACATAGAGGCTTTCTGCATGAAATTTACAATCTATTTACTAGCAAACTGCCATGCGTCCTGTACTCTGAGTGCGGTTTTGATTCTATGTAATTTACCAATGTAGCTTTTCTAAATTAATACTTGCCATGTGTAGCTATTCCCAATAATCCATACGTTGTTTTACTTACTAGAGACAATAATTTGTGTGGGCCTAATAAAATTTACTATAGTTCGGCCATTCAGAGAATGCGTTCCTGACACGTCGCGATTGAACTGACGACGTAACTTTGCAATGGCGTTGCAGTTACGATAAAAATATTTTTGCTGGTTGTTTACCGTTTTAACAATTGAGGAGCATTAAAACAACATTATTATATCAATAATCAATGAATGTTATTACGTCGTCAGTTCAATCGCGACGTGTCAGGAACGCATTCTCTGAATGGCCGAACTATACTAGGGCCCATGCTTGCCGATGAGGGCGAGCGCGAGATACAGGAACGGAGCCCTTGAATTAAAAAGTCTGAAATCGCCAACCCTTGCTTTCTCAACGCAATCCTGCAGCCTGCAATGGGATAGTAAGATTTTAAAGGCATATAGTGATGATTATTCTTTTACTATTTCCAGATAAAGCCTACATAGAAAGGTGTATAGTAACGAGCAAAGGTTCCCTAGAACGGGCGAAGACACAAATAGACAAAATGTGCACCTTTAGAACATTGATGCCGAAGTATTTTGATACCACCAACCTCATGGAGAGCGAGATAGCTAGAATGTTGGATAGAGGGTAAGTTCACCGCCTATTTTTAACCTTTACATACATAACTAAACCAATATTATACTCTATGTCTTGAATAATAAAATCGCCGGTCAATGAAAACCAATTTTAGACCGATTAGTTTTGATTTGACAAGGATCCCGAATGCCTTGTTAGTTCTAGTCACGCCTACCGTACGTTACCTTATCTACAAGAATACGATTGACCTACAAGAAGACGATTGACCTATATCTTCTTATGGCTTTTCCGGTCATCTTTCCTTTCTCGGTTATGTAGTTTATCTACATATGATAAACGTAGCTGCACGTAGGCAGTACTTGAGGCAATGTGCGGTGTGGTATTTTGCTGAAAATTTTGTGCAGGCGCCCTCAAAGCTTTAAACTTTGGTAGATTCTCTTTCGAATATGATTATATTCCACAATAGCACATTCCGTTTTTTTTTGAGTCTACGTTTCTGGACTGTGAGAGATGCAGAAAATATTCTTGAAAATAATTTTATATTTTTTTTCTTTTCCAGTTACTTTGCTCTCGTGCCGACTCTAACAGAAGAATACCACAGGGTAGTCATCGTGAAAGTGAGAGCGGACTCTGACATTAGCCAAACTGACTACAATTTGCTATTCAAATTCTTTGTCATTGTAAGTATTTTTAACCGACTTCCCAAAACGGAGGAGGTTCTCAATTCGTCGGGATCTGTTTTTTTTTTTTTTTTATTTTTTATGTATGTTCACCGATTACTCAGAGACGCCTCGACCGATTTGCAAAATTTTTTTTTTGTTTGATAGGGTTTACCTCCCAGGTGGTCCCATAGTCACCAGGTCAGGATCTGATGATGGAAACCCTGAGAAATCGAGGGCAACTTTCGAAAATCGTAGGCATACGTAGGGTAAAAACTTGACACTAAGGCGCATGTCTGATAACACTATGCAATGGTGAAGGCTTGGTGCTGACCTGATGATGAAGACCAGAGAAGGTCGAGGGAACTTGAACAATGAATGTGTAAAAAACTACCTCGTGTTTGGGCTTATTTTGTTCATATTGACGAGACCTTTGCAACAGTGAAGGTTTGAAGCTGACCTGATGATGGAGACCAGCGAAGGTCGAGGGAACTCGACAATTGAATATGTAAACTACCTCGTGCTTGGGCTTATATTGTTCGTATTGATGAGAACTTTCCACTGCGGATATGACATGCGGATAGTGACAACTATGCTTGTCACTGAAAAGCTAAAAATAAAAAACTTTTTACAAAAAAATAAAACCGACTCCCAAAAACACTGAAAAGCAAAAAAAAAACTATTCTTAGGTGCATCGGCCTAGAAGTCGGTGGCGTTATAAACTTAGTTACATCCATTAGACACCGACTTCTAGGCCGATGCACCTAAGAATAGTTTTTTTTTGCTTTTCAGTGTTTTTGGGAGTCGGTTTTATTTTTACTTCTAATTATTTTGTTTGCCCTACTGAGTTTGTAAATCGTGATACCCTCCTAAACCGAAATCCCAAGGATAAGTTTACTGGTTTGATAAAAAGCCAGACCAACCAATATCACGGATACCAATTATTTGCGGGGAGTGTTTTGCGCCATTTCTTCTTCCCTGCGAAAATACATGAGGTGAAGAGTATACGTTTCGGGAAATCTCTTTAATAATGACGTTCAAAAAGTGCCGTTTAGTAGCCAAGGTTGAATAATTGATTTTGAGTTTAGAAACCTAGACTTTAGAGTATGAAATTACCAATCCACAACAAAAAAGTACTAAGAAATGGCATATGTTCATATAACCTTTAATATTCGATAATTATTAATGATTTATCTTATAAAACTGTTTCAGACAGCAGAATACCTGAAGTCAAATGACTACTGCAGAGGATTTACCTTAATTGGAGATATTTTCGATACCAGTGCAGCCGATGTTCTGTCGAAACTCAATTTGGTTGATTTGCAGCAGTTCATACCAATCATAACGGTAAGTGGGAAGGAATAAGTATCAATACTCAACTCAATGTTTAGTCTACTTCTAGTTCGTGAACACATATATTCCCAATCCAAATAATACTGATTTCATTATAAACACTAAATATATCAATCATATCGGCCTATTGCTGTCCATTTGGGAACAGAAGCCTCTCTCAGCGAACACCAATCCAGGAGGCTTGGCATTATACCATTTAAATATAACAAAATCCACGTTAGTCTCAAAGCCTAGCTGCGGGTTGTTCGAAAGCTGCGGGTTGTTCGAAAGAGATATCGCGGCCCTGGTACATAAAAGGCCTATGACGGAACACGACGGTTTTTAGTCAGTAAGAGTCTGACACTCCCTCACCGCTGCTAACCCACAGCGGGAGGGGTCATTTGATGATTTTTTACGTCGTCGAAAAAAAAAAGTCTCAGAGCCTTTGCATAAAAAGTCTTTGCAAAAATATCATTGTGTACTTATATTTTTTTTACCTTTACAGGAAGGCTATGGCACAAAAATAAAAGGCATAATATTCCTAACCGGGTCCAAGTTTATTGATGGCTTCGTGAAGATCGTGAAGCCGTTCTTCTCAGAGAAGATAGCAAGCAGGATCCATGTGGCTTCTACCGTAGAAGGATTGAAAGAGTTCCTGCCAGTGGATATTCTGCCTGAAGAGTATGGAGGGAAAGAACAGTCGATCAAGATTTTGCATGGTGAGTTTGTTGTTTCAGAAGAAGTAAGTTTGAGTATTATTTTAAGAGCACCATGCAGAATTATTGACGGAGCTAAAATAAACAATTGGTTGACAGATTTATTTAGAACATTCAAACTTTTTAGTTTAAATTTTTTGGCCGTGTACCATTCTTCACCACATTGACTTATGAGTTCAATCAAACAAAAGGTTTGCAGTGCGCGGGGTCTCTAAATTCTCTATTGCTAAAAACTTAAAGTAAATAGTCTATAGTGATATCCATGTTCAATAGAAAAGGCTAACAAGTAGCATGCCTAATTGATGCAGCCAAGATTAAAGATATCAATCATAATTTGTATGAGGCAACACCAAAACAATTATCATAATGTAAACAATTCTGGTGTTAACTTTTTCATTGCTACCTAATTTTGACACATAATTTTCAATAAATTGAAATCTTATCTGCTTCCAGCAAATCTAGTCAAGTGCCTATCATCAGAAGCTCACCAGGAACTCCTAAAGGAGATGCATAAAGCCCGCACAGACGAGTCGAAGAGACAGCGTGACAAATTCAACGACCAATACATGGGGATGCCGGGGACCTTTAGGACATTATCTTTAGATTAAATTTATTTTTAAAATATGAGGCTGTTTTATTTTTATGTATGACGATTATCACTTGACATTGCAAACCACAATTTTCCTAGCCTTTTCGAAACTATGTTTTAATACACACAATACGGGGAGGTTATGTACAAGGGCGAGCTTAACGCAAAGTTGGGTACTCAAACAGCAAACCTTAGAGCGATATAGAGATGAGATAGAGAGAAGCAAAGTATGTTGTGGTGAGCTTCCAGTCTAATTGGATGTAGTTGAGAACTAGTGCTTTACATGGAATGACTACCTATTGCGTATCTGACGGTAATCGTATGAAAAGATTTCGTGGATTTTATGGAGGCGAATGTAATAAAAAAAAGAGACGTAGATCCGCATCATCAATACGTGACCATCCTTATGCCAAAAATGCCTGAGTTGGTTTTCACCACTATTTAATATAAATAAGTGTTTACCTAACATTTCAAGGTTCAAGTTCCAAGTAAAATATTTTTTTAAAGCTTGAAGCAGGATGGAACCGATACTATATCATCATCTGCCTAGCTTTTTCCCATCTATGTTCTGGTCGGCTTCCAGTCTCACTGAATGCAGCTGAGTACCAGTGGTTTACATGCAGCAACTGCCTATCTAACCTAAACCCTGACCTGGGCAACCCAATACCCCTTGTTAAGACTGGTAGCAAGACTTTCTGGCTTCTACCCGTGTCGACTGCCAAATGACACCCGGAATACCCTACAGGTTGTCGTGCTTTCCGAAACACGCAAAGGATACTATAAATCAACAATAATTGTATAGTAGTAAATCTTCAAAGATATTTTCATGACTGAGTCATAGATACACGTGTCGATTGGTAGCAATACTCCTTCCTTCGTCTTCCTCTGTCTTCCTCCTATTGAGCAACGCTTGCTCGTGGTTCTAGGTGACCATCTTGGCATGACGAGTTTTTCGGGAGGCACATAAAATTTTGTGGGTACCGTCTGTCATTTGTATGTCTTTGGCAGTTCTCACGGGTAGTGAGTAGCCAAAAAGTCTGACAACCAGTCTCGTCAAGGCGTATCGTATTGCTCGAAGTTAACGATGACAGGTCTTATTCATGTTTTTATATATTATGTTTCCTTAAGATCAGCTCAGTTATCAAACACAGTTATGCTAGCCGTTTTTGAAAGCGTAACCAGCGTCTCGTGGAAACTACTGCTTGTACCGGGGTAAAATATACAGCCTATGTTACTCGGGAAGAGAGTAGCCTCTCAACAGTGAAAGTATTTTGAAAATTGTTTCATTAGTTTCGGAGTCATTATGATACAAACAAACAAACAAAAAAATATTTCCTCTTTATAATTTTAGTATAGTACAGATAATTGTAGTGGTTGAGAAATAGGCTAGATGATACGTGGTAATAAAAGTTTTAATTAATATTATAATTATGCACGCTTTTGTAATAGTTATAAAAAAACATTTTATTGCTCAATAAATCTTATTTAAACCGTTATATATATAAAGATTATTAGAGGCGATAATCGATAATAAACAATGAGTTATTAATCATTTTGAACTGTTAACCTAGATAAATATTATTTGTATTAAGTCTTGTAAAGAGGTTTTTTAGAGTTACATGTGTAAGCTATTTTGGAGGATAATATAATCTATACTAATATTATAAAGAAAAAACATTTTTACATTTGTTGGTTTGTATTCTAATGACTCCAAAAATACTAAATAGTAAAATTTTTTCACTATTGTAAAGCCACACTATTCTCTAGTACCTTTTATTGCTTTTATTTTATACCAGCACGGGCAGTAATTAATTACAGTAAAAACCTACGTGAAAACGGTGAGTTAATGATAAAAAATGCCCAAAACCAAAGACAATAAACTATTGTTGTTGTAAAATATAGTTATAATGTTCAGCCACTACTAAACCTTGCAATTTCTTTAAGCTGTGCCCTATAGGGTCCATATTAATTCTAGACTATAAAATGTAGGTACCACCATTATAGTGTATGGAATGCTAATATAGAATTGAGTATTGAGTATTTTCCATTTATTTAATGCAATATTAAATATTCTTATAAAATTCTATTTTTAAGCCGTACATAATTAGGAAGTAGGAAAGTAAGAAGAAATAATTTATTTTTCATTTATATTTAATTGAAGCCTAGTCGTTTCGAATCGCAATCAACAAATACCAGTGAAACTAATTAAAAATATTGCTCTAAAATAACTTTTAAGATGAAAGGCTGTAATATTCATATACAATGCTATTTATTTACTTTTATCCGACTTCAAAAAAGGAGGAGGTTCTCAAGTTGTGTTTTTTTGTCCTTGTTACTGTTTTTGTCGAAAATGCATGGAAACGTTCTTTCTTTATAATGAAAGAGTATAGTTGCAGTTGGGTCCCATTATTACTAAGTCGGTTCTGATGATAAAAACCCTGAGAAATTGGAAGTAACTCTTGATTAATATCACGAAAGATTGTGAACATAAATAAAATAAATAAATAAATAAATAATGCCGGGACATTTTTCACACACGGTCGGTTAGCCCCACGGTAAGTTATTAATTAACTTGTGTTATGGGTGCTAACACAACTGATAAACTACATATAACTACATATATACATATTTATAAATACATATTATAACACCCAGACCACGGCCAACAAGCATGCTCATCACACAAATGTCGACCGAACTGAGAATCGAACCCGGGACCTCAGGTTCGGCAGTCCGGCATGGTGACCATTGCGTCATCGAGGTCGTACAC
Organism: Helicoverpa zea; assembly: GCF_022581195.2. Taxonomy (NCBI): domain Eukaryota; kingdom Metazoa; phylum Arthropoda; class Insecta; order Lepidoptera; family Noctuidae; genus Helicoverpa; species Helicoverpa zea. The sequence goes on along the minus strand of NC_061470.1, from coordinate 2,574,695 downwards.
ATAGTATAATATTTGAACTATGCCTACTGATTATTTTCTATAAAAACCTTTTAATTATTAGGTACTATCAAAAAAATCACTTGTTACTCTGTTGACTACAATTTATTATCCTGCATTGTCGATTTTAATTAAAAACAAAAATTAACAGTTATTTATAGTATTGTGATTGAATAATTTTCAAATACAATCGACGTTCCAAGCGAGTGCATAAATTATTTTTTCTCTATGTACGTAATATTAGGTGAGTATTTATATAAATGCGTCGCCTATTTGCTTGAAATTCACTCTTAGTGGAAACTCCCGCGCATCAATATCAAATTATTATCGAATAAAAAAATATCTCATTTAACAATAAAATAATTGAAAATTAATAGATAAAATTAAAAATAGGATTTATTAATTTAGAAAAAAAGTTTAAAAAAATATAAAAAATTGGAAAGTTTTCTGAAAAAAAAAAATGGAGTCAATTAAACCGTGTCCAATTTTCGAATTCAATGACAACCAATTGATGAACGTTCGGAAATGTTTCGGTTATGACGATATCAATAGGTTGAAACAAGACATAGATCAGTTGGAAGATTGGATCAAAAAGCAGCCCCACTTCAGGGTCAAAGAATTTGGTGAGTAAATTAAAAATATTCTAACTTTTACGTCGTACCATTTCTCATATCTTCATCTGCCTAGTCTTTTCCCAACTATGTTGAGGTCGACTTCCAGTCTAAACAGTTGAGTACCAATGTTTTAGGAGGGGCGACTATCCTATCCTATCGTCTACCAGTCTATCCAGAGGCAGCTGTGTACAAGGAGCGACTGCCTGTCTGACCTCCTCAACTCAGTTACCCGGACAACCCAATGCTCCTGGGTAAGACTTGTTAGACTTACTGGTTTCTTGTCTCATATTTAAAATTTGAATAATTCCGTGCGTGAAATTAAGCTAATTTGTAATGAAAATAAAGTATCCCACCCAAAACAAAAATGTGAAAGACTGCCAAGTTCGATAATATGGGTATGCTTCGCCTATAAAAGAAGTGAGATCTGAATAAGTACCAAGTTCCATACACATACCTCAGTTAAAAATAGTTACTTTTTAATGATGTTACTTGACAAGTTTTCACACACCTTGTTATAAACCTACTAAACGCAATGAATCAAGTATTTAATTTTCTATTAAAACTTGCCAAGTAACATCATTAAAAAGTAACTATTTTTAACTGAGGTATGTGTATGGAACTTGGTACTTATTCAGATCTCACTTCTTTTATAGGCGAAGCATACCCATATTATCGAACTTGGCAGTCTTTCACATTTTTGTTTTGGGTGGGATTTCATTTATTTTTGTAAGGTTGTTTATTTTACTTTTTTCTTATGATTAAGTTAGTTAAGGAAATGTCTCATTTATACTATCTTTCACATTTTTGAATATGCACTATGCTTCTTACAAAGAAATGAACTAGATTAACTAAATGGACTAGATTTACCAACTGACTGACAAGACATGTTAACACATATTATGTTCGTGGATCAAAGTTACACATTCGTTATTTTCGAATGTGACTAACACTTGACCGTTTTCAGATTTTTACTTTACTTTGACTAAATACAAACCTTTGTAACGAATTTCAGATCGGTACGACCATTCGAAGATATATTATATAAATATAGATAAATTTAGTTCGTTTTAGTTCCTTAGGGGTAAAAATTTACACCGGGTATTTTACACCTTCATTATTTTGAAACCGACTCACACTTGGCCATTTTCAGATTTTTCCCTTTACCTTGACATAAAGACCTAACTCCATGCTAAAGGACAATGCCAGGGTCTGGGCTCAAAGTTTGCCCAGCAGTGGGAGTAGTTCCAGCTGGTTCCATAGTGCACACTGAACAAGAAATCCAAATATTTTTGAAATCGGTCCCAGAGGTCCCGAAAAAAGTCGGTTCAAATGTTCTCCATAGATAGTCACTTAACAAAGCCTGAGCCATTTGCCCAGTAGTGAAAGTGGTCGAAATAGGTTTTTTACTGCACTGTGAACACGAAGTCCAAATATTTTGGAAATCGGTCCTAGAGGTCCCTAGAAAAACCTGTTCTAATGTTAAACTTGAACAGTCACTTTATAAAGCCGGTTCTAATGTTAGCCAGCCATTGTTAGCCAGCCATTTTAAGCAGCCACAAACCTAACAACCTCTTTTCTTGAAATAACATTCACATAATTAGTGGTTTCACTGTTAACAGGATAAAAAAAAAAAACAGAAATAGACGTTTAAAGGTAACTGTTGTTTCTCTTGCTTTACAGTCTCTATCTACCACAATCAGTCCTAAATTCGTGTAGCGTCATGCAATTAATATCCGTAATGGCAATGGAAAAATCTTATCAAGACGAATAAAATAAGCTCGAACACGAGGTAGTAAATAGATACCGTTGAGGAGTTCCCTCGTCTCACTGTCGTCTCCATCGTCAGGTCAGGTCTTAACCTCCACTGTTTTGTGGTGTCGAAGACATATACCCGAATGACAAGTTTTTATTCGATATGTGCTTACAATTTCCGAGAGTTCCATATTGTTTTAAGGTTTCTATCACCAGACCCTGGACCGAATAACAAAGGAACCATTTGGAAAGTAAATCCTTTCAAACAATAAAATGATTGTTTAAATCGGTTGGTAAACGACGGAGTTATGCACGTACTTACGTAAAAAGAATATAAACGAACTGAGAAACTCCTCCATTTTTTGAAGTCGGTAAAAAAAATCTCGTTCAATACCTCGTATTTGTCGATTAATATTATAATGCATTTCAATTAAGGTAATAAAAGTGGAATAGTTAAGAGTTCGTAAGCATGTTTTTCGTAATATTGAATAAGAGTCAAACCAGTTTTTCTCAGAACTCCTGGGATAGATTTCGAAATATTTCGGTCTGGGACCTATTATAAGCCTATGGAACATAATACACTTTGCAGTTACTGTGGGCAACTCTTGAGCCCAACTTTCATACAAAGTATAGCATTGTCCTTTCAAGTCAATACGACCATTGGAAGTGGTCTAGGTTTTTGATGAGTGAGTGAGTCAGTCAGTCAGTGAGTGTATCGTAAAAATAGCGATTTTCTGACGTCAATATCTCAAGACCTACAATAGGTATATTAATGAAATTTTGTATTTTAGATAAGTGAGGGGGTCTCAACAGATACTAGAAATTTGATATGCGTAAATAAAATAGATTTTGAGTTATAGGGGGGTCGAATTGGGCCCGAAATGGTTCGTGCAATATAACCCACGACCGGTGTGTCGCTTTTTTTGCTCAAACTTGGCGGACACACTGCCGTGTGTCTAGTTTACAATTCAGGAAAGTTATAGTAAGAAATATTTTTTTTTTGAGTCTGAAAAGAATCTTTTCGACTATAACTATTTTCACGAGTTCATTTCTATTTTCTTCAATTATTTTAACGATACATACTTACACAATGACTTCCTACAAAATTATGACAAATGTTCTCAAAGCTATTAAACGTATACCTACGCGTTTTATTACCATTAATAATAAAGAATCAACGTCTTATATAATAGAATGATTAATTGTGTTATATTATTTACTTAATGGCTGTGTCTCAAAGTCAACCGTGTATCAGGGAACCTATTGACTTACCATTCGTTGGTATAGCTGTCGTAAGCGCGGCTGATATGCACGAGGTCTCGTGTATGATACCCGGGTCGGGCCGAAATCAGTTTATGGGTTTTCACAAAGCCCCGAAGTTGGTGATTGATAAACCTGTGCATCCACGGACCGACCGCACCAAGCGCTGCTTAACCTTATGATCTATTGATCCGCACGGCTTCGACTTAGTCACGAGCTCTTCATTATATATGTATCTTCTTCAACATAGGAATAGCCCGTAACCAAATATTTGCAGATCCAGTTAAATTCCATAATTTTTGCAGATCGAGACTTTTTGGAGCGCTACCTCATCTACAATAAAGGGTCCATTGAGAGGGCTAAGAAGCGTTTCGATAAACTATGTACATTTACCGGCATGATGCCTGAGTTTCTTCAGAACTACGATATTAGGAATGAATTTGTGCCTCATAATAATGTTTGGTAAGATAAACTTCATAATACGTATGAATAATCACCTTTGTTCCTGTCCGGTCGAGTCACTAGTCCTTTCTGTCCAAATTACTCATGAGAAATTTAGAGGGTTCACAAAACAAAATCATGCGGAAAATTCATTGTGATGATTAGGTAAAAGGTACAATAAGAAAAGTTTAGACCAACCGAGGATACGAAAAGACCGCATATGGTGTGATTGAAAGACGATACTTATATCTGGAAATAATATTATATTTTAAAAGAGAATAAAGACAATGATTTGGAATAAAGGCGATTGAAATTATCACCAATAGACGGCTTTCCTTGACAAAATAAATGATGATGATGGTTATTTTATATTTTCAGCATGACATGCGTTCTACCGAAGCCAACTCCTGACAATTATCGCGTGGTGGTGAGCGTCTTAACAGGAGTCCATGACAACAAGTTTGAACTCATTTCGTACTACCGGTATCTTATTGTGGTGAGTTCCAATAAACCTTATGATGTCCTTCTAGCAGATTATTCAAGTATATGTAAAATGTAAATATGAAAGTAATGTTTATATTTTCCAGTTTGGCCACTACATGCTACAACATGACTATTGCAACGGTTACGAGATAATTGGTGACACCAGGAATATCCAAATGGGAACAGTCAAGACGCTGAACCCTATAATTGTTCACAAAGCTCTAAATCTTGTCATTGTAAGTATTCTTACTAACTGCTTAATAGTCTCGTGCTTGGGGTCTTGAGTTCGACTTCTAGCCGTGACGGAATGGCTTTTTGCGTTTTAAGACTTTCACACTTTCACAAAGCAGCTCAGGGTCCAAAAGTTCGTGATTGATACCTACCCTAGTACATCGAAGATCACGTGTATCATGGTCTTACGCTCGGCGTAACTATAAAAATCATGTATTCAAACTTGGCTGCAAAACAGCACTTTTTGAACGTCAACAATTTCAAAAGACTGCCAAAATGCACACCCTTCACTACTTCCTATGTGTTTTTGCTGGGAAGAAGAAGTAGCGCAAAAAACTACCTAGCAACACATGTCTGTCTGTAGGTTAGATTAGAAGAACCTTTCAACAATGCTTATTTAGTATATTGCAGTATACAATATGCAATATGCATATTACTCATTTTCTGTTCCTTTAAATAAACTTGTCCCTAATTGTTTGCAGGAAGCTTTAGGTCAGCGAATGAAGAAGATCCATTTTATAAGTGGGTCCAAATTCTTCGATACGCTTATCACAGTTATCAAGCAAGGTCTTAGTCAAAAACTTTCTCAAAGATTGATCATACATGATAGTGTTGAATCGCTATATGAACATATCAAAAGAGAGCATTTGCCGACGGACCTTGGTGGGGATGAGAAGAGCATGAAGGAATTGACTGGTAAGGAATGGCTTTTAAGGTATTTACTAAATTACTAGTCGATTTTCCGCAGTTTCGCCCTCGTCCCATGGGAACTACGGGCCGCACCGGGATAAAATATTATAGCCTTTGTTACTTGGAAGAGTGCAGATGTCCAATAGTGAGAGAGGTTTTCAAATCGGGTCAGTAGTTTCGAATTCTTTAGGGTACAGGCAAACAAAAAATGCGTTTATTATGGATACCATCACTTCAGATTTGTGTCTCTTAGATGGACATAGTAACTTAAAGAGTTATTGATGATAGAGGTTTTTCTCACAAAACTGGGTGAGTCTAAGGCTAAGCCCTTTGAGATAAAATCGTGAATTCCATCAAATTTTGTAGTCAGTTTGATATCGTCCTACCAATAGGAAATTTGATGTTGTTGTTGTTACCACGCTCTCTCAATGCGGGTTGGTGATTCCAGACTCTATAGTCCAGGTTTCCTCAAGATGATTTCTTTCACCTTTTTCTCAGCCATTGGTATCCAAGACATACTTAGAAAATTCATACAAACTTAGAAAAATTGCTTTGGTACTTGCATGACCTGGAATAGAACCCACACGCTAATACTCGAGAGGTTGGTTCTTTACCCACTAGGTCACCGCGACTTAAGATATTTGTGACATAATCTTACATTTACCATACAAATGTAATTCTTATTCCAGAAATGGACTTCAAAGAAATAAGTTCGGATGAACACATTGCAAGAGTGAAATACATGGAACAGGCTTCGACTGATGAATCTCTTCGGAATTCAGCTACCTTCAATGAAGAGTATTCAGGCATGCCTGGATCTTTCAAAACTTTGTGTGTAGATTAAAAAAACGGACGACTTGAAAACCTCCTCCTCTGAAGTCGATTAAAGATGGTCGATTTCAATTGTTTTGGTTTTAGGGGTCTTGGAAACAGTTGTTTAATTTATTAATTGTCTGGATAATGATGGTGTTATTATAAAAAGTTTACCAGACCTTTGAGATGTGTTTGCAAAACTGTTGTATTCAATTCTTTCTTAAAAATGTCAAAGGTCTTTTGGACTTGTTCAGTGGTTATTTATTGTTTGAATAAAAAAAGTAGAGGAATGTACAAAGTTTTTTTTTATTGCTTTTCACCTTTTCTGCCAACCATCTTCCCAAATATATGTTTATTGGGGTCGGCTTTCAGTATAACCGTATGTAGCTGAGTACCAGTGTTTTATATTGAGAGTCTATGTGACCCCCTCAACCAAGTCAAAACCAAACGCCTAAATAATAATACTTCTTTTTAATAAATTTGTTAATTTATCGGCCTTTTTATACTCTTGCTATCGGGCACAGGCCTTCTTTCATCCAGGAAACCATCGAATGTTAATTCAAGTCCAAATTTCCTCAAACTATTTTCATTTATATCAGTTCACTTATTGGTGTTGAAGATATACATAGAAAGTATATCCATCCTCCGAGCCTTTTTCCCAATCATGTTGCGGTCGGCTTCCAGTCTAACCGGATTAAGCTGAGTACCAGTGCTTTACAAGAAGCGACTGCCTATCTGACCTTCTCAACCCAGTTACCCGGGCAACCTGATACCCCTTGGTTAGACTGGTGTCAGACTTACTGGCTTCTGACTACCCGTAACGACTGCCAAGGATGTTCAATGACAGCCGGGACCTACAGTTTAACGTGCCATCCGAAACACAGTCAACGGTGTCTAAGATATACTTAGAAAGTACATACAAACTCAGAAAAGTTGCATTCTTCTTCTTCTTTCGAGTCGATGACATGTCATATGAGACTACACTATGTCAGCCCAATATTCCGCCACAGCGAGAGCACGGCCGGATGCGCTCATTAAGTCCTCCCGCGAGCAGGTTTCAGGGCACAGTGGACATGCGATTAGGTGGGACATCGTCTGCACGGCAGCCCCGCACTAAAGTATTGCAAAGTTGCATTGGTACTTGCTTGACCTGGGATCGAACCCGCGCCCTCATATTTGAGAGGTTGGTCCTTTACCCACTGGGCCACCACGACACATAGAAAGTACATATTATTAAAAAAAGTTGCATTGTTATTTACTTGACTTCAAGGTGAGAGCATTCCAAATTATTATTATGAATGAGTCATTATCAGTCCTTGTTGCTGTCCTGTAAGACACAGGCCTCTTCTCATACAGAGAAGGAATGAGAGTCAATCATTGCACTTGCTTCCCTAAGTAGGTAGGATTAGATAGTAATTTCGGACTTTAATATCCGGGTTTTTAAGATGTTTTCCTTTATTAATTAAATAAACCTTTTTACTAGATACAACTTCACCAAAAATATAAGCGTTGGTTTTTTTCAAACAACTGAATTGTACTATTTCATGTTCGTGGACAGAACGAGATAAAACCTCATCGTTCGAAATTAACGCGCAAGGTGTATACACGTTCCCGCGCGCATATCGCGCTCGGTTGTGTCATGATGTCTTGGGACGATACGCTACGATGGGACGCTACGTACATACACGTCGTATAATTTGTATGGACATTTACTGTGTCATTTTGGTACACAATCTAAAGTTGTAGTGTCCGCGAACGTGTTAACCAGGTATATGTATATGTCGTAGCCATATCGTAGATTTGACCATACACAACATTTTTGGTTGTCAAATCGCCGATTTGACGAATGGGCGCCAAGTATTCAGCTGGTTATGAATTGGTTATCGTAAATGGTGCAACGGTGCAACTTAGTCTTAACCCTTTAACCGCTTGTGTCGCATACATATAAACGACACTGTTTACGTGTCCCTAGCGCGCGTGTCGTATTTCTACGACAAAGAACGTGCACGTTTTTTCATTATATTTTTGTTTTCCTATTAAATGCGTGGTACATCTAACAAAAACTATGTATTATTTAATATACAGGGTGGCCCATCCATAGACGTCCAAAAGAAAAATTAAGAAGCTCTAGGCTATGGGGTATCCGAATCACCCCCATGTATGTTCAGCGATTTTTTGTACTTTAGGAGCTAGAATTATTTTTAATTTTTTTCCGTAATTTTTATTTCAACATTATTTTTTCTATTTTATCTTTTCTTTCCAAACGTTTACAGATGTTTTTTGTGTAATAAATCATCATGATAGTAGCTAACACCTGAAAAAAAAAACAGTTTAGCTTAACATTCTAGAACTAACTAGAGTAAAGCGATATGACATGACGTAAAGAGGTTTTTTCCCAACTATGTTGGGGTCGGCTTCCAGTCTAACCGGATTCAGCTGAGTACCAGTGCTTTACAAGAAGCGACTGCCTATCTGACCTCCTCAACCCAGTTACCCGGGCAACCCGATACCCCTTGGTTAGACTGGTGTCAGACTTACTGGCTTCTGACTACCCGTAACGACTGCCAAGGATGTTCAAGGGTAGCCGGGACCTACAGTTTAACGTGCCATCCGAAACACAGGCAATGGTGTCTAAGATATACTTAGAAAGTACATACAAACTTAGAAAAGTTGCATTGGTACTTGCCTAAGTTGGGATCGAACCCGCGCCCTCATACTTGAGAAGTTGGTCCTTTACCCACTAGGCCACCACGACTTTTTCTGAATGTCAACACAACAACATTAAGTGATGTAGGAGCACAACATTAGTTCGTTTGATTATACCTACACTACAGTAAAATAGGACTTTTAAATAAAACCCTCTTTTGTAATTAAGGAGTATTGAATTTCCCACATGTCTGTCAAACTTCAATTCTTACTTTGACCAACTGAACGGCCAGAACGCGAGACTCAGTAACGTAAAGGTCTCACTAGAACGCTTGCATGTGTGCTTGACACGTTTCTAACTTTTGTAGGTAGCTTCCCAACTATTTACGCATAATAATATAGAGGTATGTATTTGGACTGTACAACAATCAACCCGCAGTTAGTATGGAAGCATTTTGTTGCCAAGTGGACCCAGAAGATTTTAGTTTCATTTAATATGTATTTTTATTTTATTGTTTGTCACCTATATGCACGCACAAAGAGTCACCGCTGGCCTGGTACAGAATGGGTTCAAGAACAAACATGGTGGGTTTTAGTCAGTAAGAGTCTGATACAGACTGAAAAATATTCAAATCGGCACAGGCGTCTACGGGAAATCGAGCAATAAAAAAAGAAAAACATGAGCTTAGAAACTATCTCTTCTTTTGGTAGGTAAATTATAATGTGAAATAATTATAAAATAAATTAATAACGTATAGAATAAGAACAAGTTAAGCCTCGAAATGTCTGACAAAGAGGAGATGCTAGATTAGAAACAGGAGAGGGCTAGATTTAACTTATAATAAATCAAATACGATTATATATATGAATCTCACATTATACAAATAGTCACACGAAAAATATTAAAACTGCCCTTGCAGTACAACCCCAGCTTTGGTGCTTAATGTATAAAAAATGATTAAACGTAGTGTTTAGGATTGTGGTGGTACAGATACCAGCCAAAACATATCTTCACTGATTTTGATTTTGCTATAAATTTTTGTCAGTTCTTTGTTTCACCGCTTCCAATGAAGCTCTATTTGGCTTTTTTTATCAGGTTTATTTTCTTCTTTTTAATTTCCATCTTGCTTTTACGAGTAGTCCCATATAAGCACATAATTATTATTGTACTGAAGAATGATCACCTTGGTAGAAATTCAAACAAGTGGTTTTGTATCATAATATAAATTTTATAAATCGTTTTTTCTATCATCCAAAATGGTTGATATGATATCCTAAATAAAACCTCTATGTTCACTTCATATTTTTACTCATAATCTAATACAAATAAATATTTGGAAAATAAATAAATTTTGTGAATGGAATTACATATTTACCTGAGTTTAACAGTCATTATCTTAATGTTCCTATTTTTTAAGACCGGTGGAAGGCGTCTAAAACTGTGATCTCACATCATACGCTTGAAAACATTTTGTTGCAAGAGTAAAGCATCCACAACACTCATGATCATCTTCCATGGAGCTAATTATATGTAATACATTAAAATAAATGCACTTTCAGTCATAAAAAAAATACTTATAGGTTGTTATTACAAATATATTTTTTTATATTATTTTTGGGAACACGAAGGATGAACTGTCATCGGATGACAAAGCGACATGACCACTCGTCTCTACGGCGGAACGCCGTCTGGCAGTAGGTAAATTCATAAAATGAAAATTGACATTGAATTTTATACGTTTTTTTTTTTATATTTCTCCTTATGTGCTTTATAAAGCCATATATTATGTGGTATTTTTCTTTAGCTTAGGAAATTTTCTATCGTTTAGTGATAAAACATCATTGAATATTGTGAGCAATAGCTGACGAAAAATTTTTTCGAGAGGCAATTTCAATCCCTTTTTTTTCTATGTGTGAGGCTATTCTTTTAATAGGTTTTTTTCATATTCTCTGGTCAATATCCTCGACTACTCACTGTTAAATTTTCTGATCTATAGAATGTATCCAGGCCTCATACTACCCGTCGTAAAAACGGATGTTTTCGAAGTGCGGAGCCTTAAAAGTTAATATAACTTCTTATGCAACAACCTATTTTTAAAATTTAAGTTAGTTACGTAAAACTATTATTTAATTAAATCAATGACATTTAAGTCTTGATTTATTTTGTTGAGAGGTGTATAACGTTTATTTAAAACTAATGCGTTTTTTCAATATAGGTAGGTTATGTTTATTTTGGAATAGATTAGTTATTTTCGGTAGTAGGTAGGATATTCTAGAAATAATATTATGTTACATAATACTAATGACGCAAACTAAAATTGCCTGATATTTAAAAGAAATTCTTAAGATATATTTTACTATAATTTAGTAGGAAATACCTACTTCCTTACTTATACGTAGTCCTTACAAAAATAACTCTATCTGACTGTTTCGCTGTCATTCCAATCTCATCGCCGAACCTTTTCCAAACTATGTTGGGGTCGGCTTCCAGTCTAAGTGGATGCAGCCGAATAATAGTGTTTTACAAGGAGCGGCTGCCTATCGAAATGAAATGAAATGAAATCGTTTATGGCAACCCATATTGGGTTGCAAGGGTAACTGCCCTTGGTTAGACTGGTGTCAGACTTACTAGCTTCTGACTACCCGTGACGACTGCCAAGGGTATTCAGTGACAGCCAGGACCTGCAAAAAAGAAGATAGGTTATTGGTCAGGTTACTTACATACATTTTCATAATAATTCTAAATCAGATAAGTAGTATTTTTAGCTTTTATCACGATGTGCACTTCACACAGTGAATCTTTATTTTTGCCTGAAAATTAACGACACATGAATAGATATAGATCTTAAAGTTTAAAAGCATTTAAATATGTAGGTACAAATCATCCATCTTCACATAATATTATTTTTATTTCAAGCTTAAATTGTACTGGAATTAACTGAAACAAAATAAGTGGTAATAGTAGTTATTTTTTAATCTCTATCAGTTCGACTTTTTTACATTAAAACGGTAACAAACAAACTATTTTCGAAGTGGTACCAAGATCTCTCTCCAGTCGTGTCAGATTGCCATCCCATCGGGTTATGAGAGTAAAGGAATAGTGAGTGCACCTGTGTCTGTGCAAATGCTTGTGCACTATAATAATGTCTTGCGCAGTTGGATGATCTCCTTACAACAGCGGCTGTGGTTGACAATCCGTCTTGATGCCATTTTTACTATGAGTCATCATCCTCCGAGCCTTTTTCCCAACCACGTTGGGGTCGGCTTCCGGTCTAACCGGATTCAGCTGAGTACCAGTGCTTTACAAGAAGCGACTGCCTATCTGACCTTCTCAACCCAGTTACCCAGGCAACCCGATACCCCTTGGTTAGACTGGTGTCAGATTTACTGGCTTGTGACTACCCGTAACGACTGCCAGGGATATTCAATGACAGCCGGGACCTACTATGAGTAAGCATAAATAAAGCAGAGTTTGACTCTAATTAAGAAAGATATGATATTTTTGTAAGTCATACTTATATACTTAGATTTTTTGCAACTAGTGCGTCAAAGGAAATTGTAATTAGCCTAAGCAAAGTTCAAGTTTAGGCTTATTATCAACAAAACGGTCATACTTTAAACTCTATACGGTTAGTATAATTAGTTTGACAAAGCAATCTATTATGTTACAAAAATAACAAATTGTTTTGGTAATAATTAGTGCTTATTTCCTTTACTTGTTTCTCGAATAGTTTTAGAATCATCAAAAGTTCTACAGGTTTTTAAAAAAATATATATAGGCATGTGGTATATTTTTCAGCAATTCTATTGCAGAACCAAAGAATTGCCCAATCTCCTAAGAAAGTGATGTTTGCTGGCCGAGGAACGTTACAAGACCGCATTATGGAACCCGCTCATTATTTTCAAAATTAAACTATCAATACCAATCATTGATAGATTTGTCAGATTGGATCACATAGATGTTCTTGAGTCATGTTCTTATATAGGTACCTTTATTCTGATATATTTACATTTATAAGCTATGCCAAGTTCATCCAAATTCAAGCTAGTTTTTGGTTGACAGACTTACAGACTTCCATTCTTCCATACATAAATTCTTACGAAGTATTATAATATTAGTGCGATGGTACAGAACAGAAACCTTCGACTCGCTCTTAGCCAAATGTTTGAATCTTGCAAATTTAATATAGAACTCATTTATATCGGGTGTGTCGTTCACAATCACATTAAATCATATCGCATATACTTTATGATATTCTATGGCGAATTGTAAAAAAAATAACCTAATCCATTCAGTGGTTTAACCACAAGAGTCATTTTTCGTTTTTATAATTTACAACATCATGTGTAAAGCAGAGATAAAGTTAGGAGTATCGTATGTTTTGATCAGTTGACAGCTATCAGTTTTCAAGGGAGAATTTCAGTTGTTTGTAATGACTGACTTTTATATGGTGTTCTAATTTTTGCACATTTTTATTCCATTTACTTTGTTTGAAAAAAACATTTTTTTATTTTTACGTATTTTCTTTTATCATTGTGTTAATCGACATATATTAACCAGTATATTAAGGCATTTCATTTAATGTGATTATGAACGACACACCCGATATATTTCATACTTACATTTTGTTCATCTCGTATCATTTAAATAAAACAAAAGAAGCTGCTAACACTAAAAACAAAACCCGGCCAAGTGCGAGTCGGACTCGCGCACAAAGGGTTCCATACCATTATTTATAAAACAGACAAAAAAATCACGTTTGTTGTATGGGAGCCCCCCCAAAATATTTATGTAATTCTAGTTTTCAGTTTCAGTATTTGTTGTTATAGCGGCAACAATAATACATCATCTGTGAAAATTTCAACTCTTTAACTATCACGGTTCATGAGATACAGCCTGGTGGCAGATGGACGGACAAAGGAGCGAAAACAATAGGGTCCCGTTTTACCCTTTGGGTCATCCATCCTCCGAGCCTTTTCCCAACTATGTTGGGGTCGGCTTCCAGTCTAACCGGATTCAGCTGAGTACCAGTGCTTTACAAGAAGCGACTGCCTATCTGACCTCCTCAACCCAGTTACCCAGGCAACCCGATACCCCTTGATTAGACTGGTGTCAGACTTACTGGCTACTGACTACCCGTAACGACTGCCAAGGATGTTCAATGACAGCGGGGACCTACAGTTTAACGTGCCATCCGAAACACAGTCTTTTGGTGTCCAAGCTATACTTAGAAAGTACATACAAACTTAGAAAAGTTGCATTGGTACTTGCCTGACTTGGAATCAAACCCTTTGGGTACGGAACCCTAAAAACCAGTCGAAAGAAAACAATTATTAACCTTTCCTGTGCCGTAAATTCGCTTAAAACTACTTAATTTTTTACATTAAAAAAATATCCCATATCACAGGTTACTGACTTACAACATTTTTGAAATTAAAAAAAGCCGTGTCCACGAGCAGGAAAAACGTAGTATTTTTTGTAAATTTTTGGGCTTGTTAAATTTCGAATTATCATAATTTTAAGATTTGAAGGCCCTTTCATCTAATCTGAACTAAATTATAAAAACGTATTTTTTTGTGTCTCTTTACACTAAGGGCTCCTAAACTACTGCAACAATTTGAAAAGGAACCTAAAGTCCTATTGGGAAGTTTCTATATACTATCCCCGAATTCAACTAAAACTACTTTCCACACCTGGCTTTCTATATTCCAGCCAAGCTTCATCGAAACCTGCAAAGTCATTTGCACGTCAAGAAGAAAGGAACATAATACAGACAAAGTTACTTTAGTTTTATCAAAAATAGACCATCATAAGCCAGTTTTTTAACTGACCCGTGTTATAAAATCTTGGACACCAATGGCTGATAAAAAAGTGAAGGAAAACATCTTGAGGAAACCTGGACTATATAGTCTGAAATCACCAACCTGCATTGAGCAAGCGTGGTGATTAATGCTCAATCCTTCTCCGTGTGAGAGGAGGCCTGTGCCAAGCAGTGGGACGTTAAAAAGGCTGTAACAGTAACAGTTATAAAATCAAGTTCTAGATTAAGGTCAAATATACTCGTGTTTGGTCCTAATTTATAGTTATAATAACCTTGAGTCATTGACCTTAACACTATACTATCAATATTATTTATAACGTTTATTTCGTAATAGTTGACGAGAGTTATAAAAAATCCGGAATGTTGCTAGTTTACCTTAAAAGGCTATCATATTGTAGAATTTTGCATAAAACGTCATTTGCTCTTAATATCGTGTGAGAGCCTGTGGCTAAGCCAAAATCGCGCGTCATCAATATAGACCGTACAGATGTCAATTTTCCAAAATATCATTTTTTTTTCAAAAATATTTTTGACGGTAACAGACAGGTATCATGTATTAAACTGTATTATCAGTTTCCTGCGAATTTCATCTAAAGCTTTTCAAAACTCTAACAAACTTTTTCCTAGGAATAAATAGGAATAATATGTCCTGAACATCGCTAAGCCACTTTCTTATGTAGCTATTCACTAAAATTCAGAATGCACTCTTACGCATTCTTGGCTAATCTTTTGCATGCTAGTATTTCGAGTCGTTAAAATCTTATGAAACATACATAAAGTTAAAAAAAATAGAGCTTCGCCCGCTTCTTTTGCAAAATAGTTTATAACTAGCCGTTTCCTCGCGGTTTCACCCGCGTCCCGTGGTAACTACTGCCCGTACCGGGATAAAATATAGCCTATGTTACTCGTGGATAATGTAGCTTTCGAATGGTGAAAGAATTTTTAAAAAACTGTCCAGTAGTTTTTGAGCCTATTCATTACAACCAAACAAACAAACAAACAAAGTTTTCCTCTTTATAATGTTAGTATAGATAACTACCATCATCATCATCATCATCATCTTCCGAGCCTTTTTCCCAACTATGTTGGGGTCGGCTTCCAGTCTAACTGGATGTAGCTGAGTTTATAATACTAAACAATTGTATATTATACTCATTTACTTCTTATAACAAAATATTAAAACCATGCATTTTACGTGTAAATAATGAATATCTACGATATTTTATAGCCTGACCAAGGCTAACACTTCGATTGAAGATTTCGCACTTGCTCAACCATCAAGGTTGAAAACTACAAACGATGGTAAAACTGTTGAACGTTTTAATACAAAATATCGAACTCTTAATGACCCCTAAAAATAATAATATTTGTTTGTTAGAGACTTCGTAGAAGGTTCATACAAACTTAGAAAAGTTGCATTGGTACTTGCCTGACCTGGAATCGAACCCTCATACTCGAGAGATTGGACACCAATGGCTGATAAAAAAGTGAAGGAAAACATTTGGAGGTAACCTGGACTATACAGTCTGAAATCAGCAACCCGCATGGAGCAAGCGTGGTGATTAACGCTCAATCCTTCTCCGTGTGAGAGGAGGCCGCAACCCAGCAGTGGGACGATAAAAAGGCTGTAACTGCAAGTGACTTCTATTCTATTCCGCATCTGTTCTATTCCGCTAATTTTGAACTCCATTTAAAGAAATAAAGTTCCATTAGAAGTTATTAGGTACCTCTTGGCACTAGTTATTTTCCAGCTGCATCACCCGCGAGAACTATTGCCCGTACCCAGATAATAGATAGCCTATATATATTACCTAAAGAAAATGTAGCTTCCCAACAGTGAAATAATTTTCAATTTGATTTATTTATTTTATTTCAATTAGATTTTTTTCAATTTGATAAAAATAAACGTATAATATATTATACGTGAGAATTGCAAAAAAACCTTTTATTTTTAAGAAGAGAGAGAGAACTTCCAATGTGCTGTACTCGATTTGCTTCTCTTCTCTCATCTTATTTATTTTCACTCATCGTTTTGGCTAGTCTTTTAATTTGCATTATAAACTGCTAACAATTTTTTTAGTGTTGTTTTAGTGGCAATTTATCATGCGTTCTAAACCTAGATGGTCGGGTGTTACTCGTCGTAAAGACATGCATGAAACTAAAAATATACCTTTTCTTATAGCTTGACATTGAAATTATTTTAATATCACTATCATTACAACAAAAGCTGTTTAGTTTTTATTTTTAAATTGAATCAATTTTCATAGTAATTGTCTTTTAGCTTCAGAGATAAGTCTAAGCGTCACTCCTTACTTCTGCTAGAAGCTTCTTCTCATACAGAGAAGGAATGAGTATTAATAACCATGCTTGCTGAAGGCAGATTCCTAAAGATATTATTCTTTACCATTGGTGTCCAAGATACGAGCTTAGAAAGTATGTTGTAAGCTGATCTGGAATCGAACCTTCTCACTCGCGCTTGAGAGGCGATATTATATCTTTTTACTTTTTCAATATTTAACTTGTCTGACCCAATAAAGATTCGTCGGGTAGATATCAAAATAATGTATGATTACAGATAATAATCTGATATTTTCTTACCCTTCACTTGTTTTTTTTTTCTTTTTAATTTAGGTTGATTTTATCCTGTTTTTTTTTTGCACTTAATGTGCAAGGAAATTGAGAGTCATTATTTGTTTCTAATAGTGTACAAAAAATGAAACTTCCGTTTACAAAAATGTACCTACCGATTTTTTTTACAATATAAAAAAATGGTTTTCGTAAATTAAAATTGAATGTTATTTTTAGACTATTTATGTAACATGTAGCATTTATTTTAATGGTTGTATATTTATTAGGCAAATGTACTCATTATAATAAGGATTACATAGTTTAACGTCTATTTACAAAAACAAAAAAAAAAACTTGTACCAACTGTAGCAAAACAAAACATTGTTATTTTTCCAGACGTTTGTCAAAATAAATCAAAATAAGTTACAAAAATAAAAGAATTCTAGCACAATTGAATATATTGTCTAAAAGCAGAAAATAACAACGAAAAAATAGTAAAATAATTAATGATTAATTATTATTATTGTTGAACAAAAAACCTTGGATTTTATCATTTCGCTCGCTTCATATTTACAAACTGCGTTCGTCTTATTTCAAAACTCGATCGACATTCACTTACAACGGTCGTGTCAGTTTTCGATTTTTAAAATTATAATTATTATTCCAAAAAGTTTTTCGTAATTATAATAGTGATTATAAGAAACGATTTTTATAATTATTATAGAATTGTGTTTTGGAGATTGCAGTGTGTTTTTAAAGTAAGTTTTTATATATTTTCATACATTTTAATTTAATGAATTATTTTTTAAATATTAGTTTTTATTAATTTGGAGGCTTAATAGAAATTAACCTTTAGCAGCCAAAGTTAAATTTAGAATAGTATCAGTGTGATTAGAAGTTCCAGCTTTATAAGAATAGGTTTTTACAGTTCATGACCTAAAAATGCCCTGAAATTAATTGCCTGACCTGCGGATAAAATCCAAGCATACTCACCTACATGCCTGAGACATAGGTTTACAAATAAATAATTGGTAAATAAACTCAATAAATAATAATAAAAAAAAAATTTTGAAGCTACATTTACAATCATAAAACTGACGAAACAGATTTAATTTAAACATAAATAAAATAATCGTAAAAGTGTAAATTACAAAGTTTTACACACATTAGAGACCGCTAAGTTCTTGTTTATTTCGCAATAAATTATTTGCATCGATAGACATTGGTGTAGTTTCTATCGGCCAATCAAAAATACCGGTATTTGATAAACTTTCGCTTTTGTACGTTACCACTTTTCTTTTTAGCGCCTAGTTTTATTAGCGAATTTTTTCGGCAATCGTTTTTTTTTTACCAACTCCTTGATTAAATTGCGCAATACGCAAAATTTGGAGATCAGCAAAGATTTTATGTAACCAAGGGAGGACCACTGACATAAAATTACGCAACTGGAAACCTTATAATATTGCTAGAGAGTCGTGAGTCATGAGTCTTGGTGGTCTATTGGTTATAAGAACCTGCCTCTCAAGTACCAGTGTGCGCGTTTGATTACAGGTCAACCAAGTTGTATATTGTCCAAGTCCGAAGTGGACACCAATGCTTGAGTAAAGGGGATGGGAAACATCTCGAGATACCGTAGTGATTAGCACCCATTCCTTCTCTATATGAAAGGAAGCATGTGCCCTGCAGTGAAAACACTAAAAAGGATGATGATGATGAATAAAATAAATCGCTCTTTTAGAGCCAGATTTATTTAGACCCACATCTGCTTTTATGCAAATATTAGTATAGATTATAATAAAATACCAACCACTATATTGCAAAACCTGCTCAAAAGGATCTCTTTTGGCAATGAACGGATTTGTTAATTTATGTATTAATTTGGTTTACCTATTTGATCTTGAAACAGCATTTAAAATGCAGAACAAACCTTTAAAACGATTGCATACACAGCCTTCATCTCATATCGCGTAGAATCGATTTACCAAAATCTTAAACCATATTATAAAACGTCTTTTTCAGATATAATTGCAAATATTAAAAAACCACCATTGCAGGCACCATTTTTATGTAGGAAATCATCAAATGACCTCTCCCGCTGTGGGTGCGGCGTTACAGAGTGTCAG
Organism: Helicoverpa zea; assembly: GCF_022581195.2. Classification (NCBI taxonomy): domain Eukaryota; kingdom Metazoa; phylum Arthropoda; class Insecta; order Lepidoptera; family Noctuidae; genus Helicoverpa; species Helicoverpa zea. Next base: position 2,555,255 of record NC_061470.1, on the reverse strand, counting down.
ACTCTTACAGACTAAAACCCACCAAGTTCCTTCTGCAGTTCTTTGTGTACCAGAGCCGCAGTAACTCTTGCGAATGATATCGCAGATCGATAGACGCGACCCTAAGGGGCCTGTAGAATGTCACAAGACCCTTTTGTTTGACCCTGACTAACGTCATTATTAATTATGTATAATTTTATTAAAGAGTATGAACTAATCCTTAATAGTCATTAACTAAAATAAATGAGTGACATTGTCGTGTAACTGACGACAAAAGCCGCCACATTCAAGTAAATTAAGTTATTAATTACTGCGTTTAGATACAATAGATATGCTGACGTCACATATATTCTAAGATTCAGTTATTTATCTTTATAAACATAGGATTCTCAAATATTAAGAGTCAAACTCAGTGTTTGAAAGAGTTACCGTGGTCCTGGAACACAAAGGGCTCGAAGGAAAAAAGGCTTCCGGATTAAGAATTAATAGAAGCAATCTTTCCTCCACAGATGTCGGTTCACGAAATACATCCGATGTTCCCTTGCACGAAGGAAGACATACAGGAGATCAGAAGGGAACTGGGCCTCAAAGAGAGCACTCTGGAGGAAGACATAGACGCTATCATTGAGTGGTTTCAAAAGCAGCCACATCTCGTCGAAGCTGGAATTGGTAAGATATTGTCCTTTTGGAAAACAAATGACGATCGCCCATAGAAGCCAAAAGCAGTGAATGCTTCAAACGAATCCATGATAGCTGGCACACTTATGAATCTGACCTGAAAGCACCGTTGAAATAGTTTCTTATTAAACGACTTTTTTTAAAGAGAATAAGAATCTTTTATTTGTAAGAAATACGGGGTACACAGATGTTACATTGGTTATAAGTTTTGCATGTTTCGCCATAGGATCGGTATACAAATATAAATAAAAAAGGTATTTAACAACTAGATTTAAATTACCATAAATATTTAAATGACTAAAGAAAAAGGTTCTTTTTTTTTTTTAACGACGTCAAAAATCATCAAATGACCCCTCCCGCTGTGGGTTAGCAGCGGTGAGGGAGTGTCAGACTCTTACTGACTAAAAACCGTCGTGTTCCGTCATAGGCCTTTTATGTACCAGGGCCGCGGTATCTCTTTCGAACAACCCGCAGCCCCGGCAGGCCTTGGCCCTGCTGGGCCCCGCTGGGGTTGCTGACATCACTTTGAGGAGCGCGTGGAACAACGCGCGCTGTCGACACTGGTCTGTCATCTAAGCAGACAGAGGGACGATGAGCCACCCGAACTCACCGCCCACAGACCCACGCCTACGGTGGCCGGGAGTCATCACGCGACACCCGGCGCCCATGGTGTCTACCTGGTCTAGCGCGGCGGCCGGGATGAGAGGTGCGTACTCTCTGGCGTTCCGCCTCCTCCTTCTCGAGCATGACCGCTTCGCAGAAGGAGGCGACGGCATCCCATTCCCTCTCGCCCCGGACCATGGCCTGAACCAGGGCCGGACGCGAGAGGTCGCCGCCGCCCAAAGCCTCGACGAGGACCCGGCGGTGCCCTTCCCATGCGGAGCACACCTGGACTGTGTGGTCCACCGTGTCCTTGGGGCTGTCCGCACAATGGTGACACCCGGGCGCCTCCTCACGACCGATTCGGTGCAGGTACCTCCCGAAACAACCGTGTCCGGTGAGGACCTGCGTCATGCGGTACGTGAGGGCGCCATGACTCCTCCCGAGCCACTCCTCAAAGAGGGGACTTACCGCCACGATGGTGGCGTGCCCTAAGAAAGAGGTTCTCAGTTTGACCTGTTTGTATATAATGTTTGTGTGCAATCGCACATCTTTCTTTACCTCTGTCATAAGAATCTGACTGACGTCATCTGAATTTGTTTGTCATTTCTGGGGTTCTTCATTTCACCAATATGACGCGCGCAAGAGTGCGTGGCTTCATAAGATTTCACATAAAAAAATCTAAAATTCCTTTTATTCTGCGCGTTCGATTCATTCAGCACCTACAGGAATGAATTTTATTCAGTGCGCATACTTTGTCAACTTACAGTTAAATAAGTTTTTAGATACGGATGTTTTTATTTTGTAGTGTTTTAGTATATAAAAGAATAGTTATTGATATCGAAAGATGTTTATTTTGTAACCGATTGAACGGTCACAGTCGTCATAGAAGGCACGGCGGCAACACAAAACCTATAATTCCGCTGATTTTAGGGCGGATAAAAAAAAATTATACTGATGATGCAGATATGTTCTGTTAATTATTCTGGACCACCAGTTTTTTTTTGCAGTGCATAAAATTCATTCCTTTATAATAATGTGTGTTCATCATATAGGGCCAGCAGACATATACATCAAATTAGTTATGTATGCCGAAGGAAGCAGGAAGTTTTTCAAACGAGTGACACTGGTTTAGGTTTTAGATTATTATTTCGAAAAGAACCTTTTTGGTTTTTTTTTTTTTTATTGGGACCCAAACCGGCTTGAGCTGGTTTTATTAATATACCAGGATCTTCCTCGTGCATTCCTGTTTTGAGTTTGGAAAGGTTCATTTAGGAAATATAAGTCGTAGTGTTTATAGGCAGCACCGTTGTGACAGTCATCTTTGTTAAAGAACATTATCCCATATCCATTTAAATTTTTTTTTTTACCTGAAACACCCAAAAAATATGTGCACCCGCACTCTGCAAACTTTCAGTCGGCCGATAGTTTGTCTGGGCTGATGAATATATGAAGTAAACACATTATAAAGATCAGGTATTTTGCCGGTATCAGACCGACTGAAAACTTTGATTGGAACAAAGATTTCCTTAAAAAAAACATTTTTACCTGAAAAACCCAAAAAATATCTGATATTCATATCGCAAATTACATATCAACGTATATAATTTCAAGCCTTTTCCCACGATATGCAAAAATTGCAGAAAACCACATAATTTGTATTTGGCTTAAAGAAGTTAAATGTCTGATGTTGTTAGCACTTTGTGTTATGGTTAGAAGGTCGTCGGAAGGGTATAGAAATCGAACGTGCACGAACCGCCATGATATCGAAGAACGTATGAATATGTTTTGAGTCAGTAAGCAATTCAAGTGTAGCGTATGAGTCATTGACTGCTTTCGAAAACCATATTTTATTTCGAAAATTTTATTTAATCAAATTATTATACCTACATAACATACCTACCTAGTACATACCTAGTTGTGCGTATTAATGTTTTGTGATGGATGAGTATTTTAGAAAGGATTACAAGTAAATTGTTCACAAGTTTCCCAAAGATACTCACCGGGTATATTTAAAATCAGTTTCATTACAAAATTATTTAGTTATTTTTTCGAAAGTAGTTTGTCATATGCCTAATGTATTTCAACGGGATGACAATTAATGACCAGAACCTCACTTCATTACAGCCTTTGATGATAGTGGTATTTAAATTTCCAGACCGAGATTTTGTGGAACGTATGCTGGTGGTGACCAAAGGCTCGCTGGAGAAGGCAAAGAGAAGAATAGACAACTTCTACAAATACAGACTGCTGGCACCAGAAATAATACAGAACAGAGAAAAGGTTCTATCAGACTCTGAAGATTTGTGGACATCATAGTAAGTATAGTTTGCACCATACCTTTACGTTTCTGAAGTTTGCCGTTTGATGACTCATGAATGCACAGCATAGAACATTTTTTGTTTTGACTCACAACCATGATCATGATACAAATTTTGACTGTACCGGGAATCGAGCCTCGGAACCTCTATTCGGCAGTCCGCTGTTGTAACCATTGCGCCAACTATGTCGTGAATGTTACAATCCGATAACATACAAAAGCCCTTAGGCCCTTGTTTATCGTACCAAAGACCTCTTATTAGCTCTCAAAATCTACGCAACAAGTACTGCAGAATTATCAAAAACCGATCTAGTGCGAGTCTGATTCTCAACCGTAGGATTCCGTACCATCTGTAAAAATACACATTTTGTATGGAGCCCCCTAAAATATTTTTTTATTCTAGTTTTCAGTATAACAAGGATTATTATTGTAGCGGAAACAATAATACACCATGTAGAGAAAATTTCAACTGTCTAGCTATTACCATTCTTAAGATACAGCCTGGTGACAAATGGACAGACGAACAGCGAAGTCTTGCTAATAGGGTTCCATTTTTCACCCACGGAACCCTAAAAACCGAACGTTTACTTGCAAATTAAATTACGTTTACTTGCATTAACTGTTTGGTTTGCCAACTTATAACTGATAGATACTAACATTGCATAAGCAATGCAGGTAGCAAGTAAATTTCTTCGTCTACTATAATTACTATTGCTTGTATATACGCAATCCTTTACGGTTTGTGAGCAGAAATGCAATGTGCACTACTGACATCAATGTTTGAGGGCTCGTGGTTCAGTAACCACATGTTTCAATCGATCAAAGTTAAGCTGAAACTGGGGTTGGAATTTGGATGGACCATCGTCATTTTTGTATCAAGATAAGTTTGTGGGTTTAAAAACAAGGATTATGACGATGATCCTGATTCTATTTTAGACCTGTGGTATACGTTTTATTGTATTTAGAAGTCCAAAAATCTTATACCTAGGTACATACTATTATGAATTATAGTTAAATTAATTATTTTTACACAGATTTAGAAAATGCCAGCGGCTTCAGAAACTTTTATTTCTTTTTATTTGTGGTCATATTGTTAGTCTTATAAACAATAGTGATGATGACGTTAGATTATAGTTTTTTCGTTTTTTCCGGTGTCTACGTAAACAAATTACAATTGTTTTTAAATTATTGTTAAGTAAGAATAATAATTGCTAGGGTTTGGCTGCAGCCCACTCGATAAGAAGAAGACCATCTTCTGACCTACGACCCCTATAATCCTAATTATTTTTTACTTCTTTATTAACTTCAAAAATATGTTTTTATTTTATAGCATGCAGGTCACGATGCCCAAAATGTTCAAAGGTCACAGAGTTAGTGTGGTTAAGTTTCTGACGGCAGACCCGAGTGATTTCAACAGTGAAGTTTTCATGAGAAATACTTTTATGGTAAGGTATCTATTACTTATAAACTACATCTATTACTGCAAAACATTCAAAATCTTGACGCATTTTATTTACTAAGTGGGTCAATACGGGAGCAACACATTTGCATACTATGTACGTTTGGAAGGTATTTTTAATTTGTAGTATTTTTGTTATATGTGGGGTCAGGCTTTAGACTAAAATACAGGGCTCAATTATTGTCATCAACGAGAGGAAAGTGTAGGATATAGACTGATGCTGAGATAGCAAATATCTCTCAAACAAAATAAGAGTCCATGAGAATTGAAATAAATAACATCATATATCCTCGTCCCTATATTTCTAAATCAATATTTTCTCATTATGTATCTATTATTTCAGCTAGCAGACATCAGAATGAAATACGACTACTTCCTAGGCGATATCTGGGTGCTGGATATGAAGTACGCCACCTTCGCACATCTGCTCAGACTGAACCCTAATTTAATGCAGAAATCAGCACACTTATTCCATGTGAGTGAATTGTTAAAAATTTAAATCGGTCTTGCACTGAAAGTTAAAGCATAATGAAAACAATTGCAGAAGTATAGGTTTTTTTGGAGGTAGCACAAGTCCATGACCGCTACATCCAGCCATTTTAACCACTCTCTAGCACATATGTACGTATGTATATTTCTCTCATTTAGAAAATGACCTTGAAAATAACGTATTTTATAAAAAGCTGCCATCAGCGGCCTATGTTCCACGGGAACTAGGTACTCAGCTCGTAGGAATTAAAAGTATCCTATGGCCTTCCTTGAAAAACGGGTTATCTAAAACTGAAATATTTTTTACAAATCACCGAAGATATTCGTGAGATTTGGACATTTATGTTTAGATAGGATTTATGTATAGATAGACAAGGACACCACTACCATTAAACCAATTATGACTAAAATATACTATTTCATTTCCAGGAAGGCCTCGGTCTTCGCATCCACTCCATCCACGTGCTAAACGCGACCAGTCTTCTCCAGCACGTCATCAGCTTCATGAGACAGTTCTTCAGCCCCAAGATAATAGACCGCGTGGTGGTTCACGAGTCTTTAGACGATTTGCACATGAGCGTTCCTAAGAGATATCTGCCGAAAGACTACGGTGGTGAAGAGGCGGCGTTGTCTGAGTTTAAAAGTGAGTTCTAATAGTTGGTTTTACCTTTACTCTTCTTCAAGGCCTTTTTCAACAGTTGAAGTAATACAGAGAAGATCACGAAAGCGATGATTTTCTTAGTCTGATCTGTCACACTGTTCAGCAAAGGTCTCCCCATTTCGTCTCCACACCTCTCGATCCTTAGACTGTACAATGATAACCGTGATTGGTAGATTGTACCTGTCAAATCAAAACTGCTAGTAGACCAATGAGGGTAGTGTTTAATCTGCTAGGATGATAGACCTATGATACTTTTGATATTAAAGTTACTGAATAGATTGTTATGTACATTTACTATGTACATCAGTTAACATTATTAGCTACAAATGTTTTTAATATGAATTCCATATTGCTGTTGTCACAATATTGTATTTAGCAACTATTCGGAGACATCTTTCAAGCCTATAACATTCATAGTCTTCCTTAGTATCAAGTTAAATCTATATCTAACAATAACATATTTTTCAGATAAATATGAAAAAGAAATAAGAAGCACAAACACCAAGCAGTTCCTCCTCAATTGTATGAAAATGGTCTCCAACGAGAAGAAAAGACCAAATTCTGATATCAATGAAGAATTTCTTGCTGGTTCTTTCAGGAAGTTAGATTTTGACTAATTTTAAGTGGTTGGTGTATATTTTTAATGCTTAGTTAATAAGTGTAGCTCTTATTATTTTATATTAAAGTTTTAAGTATTGGTGAATTGTGTTTTATTTAATAACTGTGGACTGGTTACAAGTGGAAAAATTAACTAATTGCAACTTTGTCTTCGCCTCGAAAATGTATGTCCTGAACCTAGATTAATACAAACCTACCTTCCTCTCCATTTCAGTTAGGTTTTATTTCAGCCCTTTTAGCTTAAAAACGTATCTAATCAAAAACAAAAAAATCATCATCACCCTTATATTTATTTGGTAACTATTATTTTTTCTATTATGATAGCGTTGCTTTTCGATTTTTGCCCGATTTATTCCTATCACTATTCAAACCTTAGGTATTTTTAAGGGACATCTCTGCTTATCCAATTTTAAAATAGGACGAAGTGTGAACTCTGAAGTTCCAAATTACAATTTGAGACTTGAATTGAAAGTTCAGATTAGTTAGTGTTAGCAAAATATTTAACTTAACTTCTTGTGGATTTAGCAACTTTGTATTTATTTTGCTAAAGGGTTAAAGTTTGAAATCGGCAGTTCTGAGTTATTATTTAAATTACAATTATTGAAGAAAGGGTAGATTTTACGATGGATGAACCGAACTGGGGCAAATTCTCATATAATATCTAAAACAGGTACAAAAGAGGCACATAGCGTAACAGTTATTCAGCATTGCCATAAAACAACAAAGACTGTATTTTTATTCGTTTATTTTTGCACTCAAAAAATATAAAGGACAAATAATTCTATATAAACACTACTTATTCAAAATCACCTAACTTACATTTGATTTCGACACCATGTATAATAATACAAACACCATAAACAAAATCGATCGAATTTCAACTTTTATCTACTAATATTTATCAACAGCCTTACGGATTCACATCAGATGTAACAAATAAAAATGTACTAATCCCCGATGTGAGAAATCCTACAACTTACTGAAATTATAAACAAACAAGGCCCAAGTTCACCGACCACCTAAACGTTCATTATTCTTAAAACAGCTGTTTACTTTGAAACTTGAACGTGAAAATAAAAATAGAATTTGCGAATTAGTCCTCGCGTTTTCAAATAACATAACGATTTGAGAACCTCCTACTTTTTGGGAAGTCGGTTAAAAAGTCAAAGTTGATTGAACTTGGGCCTAAGACACAAGAATTATTTTTCCTTGTCTATACTACAAATAGTATAACTATTCACTAGTTTATCTACCTCCTAAACGACGGTTAATCTAACTCTAATTTTCTGAAGGAACCTTCGACACCGAACTCGTCAGTTATCTTAGAAGCAGTTACCCTCTTGGCTTCATCCACGTGGAAGTTCTTCTCCTGGTTCGCGAAGAAGTCTTTCCAGGTGTCAGATTGTAGGGTCTCGTACCATGTGTCTGTGGAAATACATGAATAAGTCCATTATTATAAACACAACTAATATTATAAAGGTCTAAGTACTACCTACTACTAAATAACTACTGAACAGATTTTGATTAAAATTGACACTGATATAGCTTATACATTAAAATAACGTATATCTATCCGATTAAAATAGATCCGTCTGAAAATGGGCTAATCCGTGAGGGACAGCTAGTTTGTATAATAAAAGCAAAAAGGAATAATAATAATGTAGAAACTACAAAAGGAAGATTTTTATATAAGTATTATGGTCTTGAAGAACCATTGTTTTCTACAATTGTAAAATATTGTTCAGTCACTTATTCGTGATAAAAATTACAAGCAAGGATACGATCCCCGACTACCTAATATCATACATCACCATCAAAAAAACTACAAATTAAACAGAACACTCACCACAAATATCCTTCACAGTCATATCAGCGGTACCACCCAGATCCTTAGGAAATATCTCCTTAGGCAGTACACTGAAGACTTTATCAAAACCTTCATGGAGATGCAGCCTTTCCTTATGTTTGGGTTTCATGATAGTCTTGAAGAGAGCCAGGATCGAGTGGCCGAAGGATGGCACGTTGACCAGGTGGATGCCTTTCATTTTTATGGCGTAGCATTGCTGTGGGAAAGAAGAGTAATGATTAATTTTCAAAATAAGAAAGAAATGAATAAGTAAATTTTATTTAAGCAGTCCTAGAGCACTAACACAAGTCTGTTGATTGGATTTTGATATGTTTGTGATATGTGTCATAAAAATAAGTGTGTGGTTATTGGATGCCTGACTTCCCGAGAACTTGTTAAAATAGGTAGGTAAATCGTAAATAATCATCTTATCGAGCAATCCGCTAGCAATTCGTCAGAAAAAAAATGTAGAACCCATGAAAACTTTTTAGTTGGCCGATACCTAGTCCTGTCAATGTGCGCAGTTTCATATGAAATCCATATACACAAATACAACAAACTATCGGCCGACTAAAAGTTTGCAGTCTGCGGAAAGTCTACTAGGAAAGATATCATGTCTCCAATTTTAAAAGCAACTAAACAAACTTACCGTAATATGATAGTAAATTTTCGATATAATGATAGGCGTGAACTGCAAAGCTTGGTTGAGCGTCGCGTTGCTAAAGTCAAATATCCAGTGATCGCCCTGTGAAGTGTCGTTGAATAGCCTGTATTCTCCCATCAGGAAGCCTAGCCTTGCCACGTCTAAGACTACCATTTCTGGGCTCAGTATTCTGAAAAAAAAACAAATGAATTCAGTACATTATCATCATCATGTCAGCCAATTGACGTCTAGTGCTGAACATAGGCCTCCGCCAAGGAACGCCAACCATCCCGGACATGGGCAGTCCGCGTCTCTAATTCAAAAAATAACTAACCACAAAAATTACGATTTCAATATACGAATCATTATGTATTGAAGCATTTACTTCAATCTGAGATCATTATATGCCGCACGCACGCACATTATGCGATCCCAAGAACTAAAAATATTAGTTTTTTTAAATTCAATTTCCCAGATATCATCATATAGAAATAGGCACATCAGGCTTCACTTAAAAGTCGAGTACTGGTATTTATTTATTTAGAGTGAAACCTAAACCCAATTAAACTTAAAACGCCAAGAAGATTCTAACACACTTAATTGAAATCAATCTACTGATCCTGCTAATTAAATGATCCTCTTATCCTATTCACTCTGTTCTCCCAAAACGCAAACTCAAACAAAGAAATAATGACTCAAACACGACAACCATTACTCAGGAACATGCTAAAATAATTCCTCTTTTCCTTCACAAACTGTTACCCAACTCCCCATGAAACCAAGATATAAAATACGCTAGACGTGGCCCGTAACGTAAAGTCTGTTAAAATTTTCACGATCCGACCTCTGACAGCGTTGGCAGCGTGTAAACGGGCTTCCTAGACCACTCGTGAATATTTGATGACACTTCCAGTCTGCAAGGGATCCGTAACAAATTGAAAGTGCATTGTGATTTGGATCGTTATTTTGAAATTCTGTGAGTTTATGGTGGTTTCGGAGTAGGTTTTTGATAGTTTATTTTCGATTCGCAGTGTAGAAGAGATGAGTCTGGTAATTTTTCGTATTTTTGGACAGTAAAAAATAAAGGTTTTATAATCTTCTGCCTTTTATAAAGAAAATTACAAAGTTGTAATGAAATCATTTCGGAATTGAACACAGGCAAATGCAGAGTCAATAAATTGGACTCCATATTTTAAGTTTTAGAAATAAGCTACTGCATATCTATTATGTACCTGTATGTAACATACTAATGGAATGCTAATAATAATAATTGAGTTATTAAATATATATTTGTACCTTGTACAAATAATGACACTCAAAAAATATAATAATATACCCTCCGCACTCTTTTTACAATAAAAAGTCACAAGGTACCAGACTCAATTCGTCTTCTGTTCCCGAGATAACTACCATTCATAATACGACCAAACCTCATATAAACTTATAACTCTCCAACAATCGTAAGTATAATAATAAGACACAAGAGGAACAGTACTCCTAAGTTCATTTGAACCGAGTTTCAACTGAAACTTTTTGCGTACATTCACATAAGTTTGAAAAGCGACTAACCACAGAGAAAGGAAAGATAGCGGAGATGCCATAAGGAAGGCAGGTCAAGCGCCTTCTTGTAGGTCAAGCAACATACGGTAGGCGTGATCAGTTACTAGAACTAATGAGGCGTTCGGGTTCCTTGTCAAATCAAAACCAATGTGTCGAAGATTGGTCTTGATTGTTTAGTGATTTTATTTTGATTACAATGGACGGGTTCCATAGAAGGCGTGTAAGGAGCTAGTAACGTTCCTCGTTTCTTAAACACCCGCATTTTGCCGAGCTACTTTCTTAGGAGATTTGCGTTATGACACCTTTTTTTTTTTTAACGACGTCAAAAATCATCAAATGACCCCTCCCGCTGTGGGTAAGCAGCGGTGAGGGAGTGTCAGACTCTTACTGACTAAAAACCGTCGTGTTCCGTCATAGGCCTTTTGTGTACCAGGGCCGCGGTATCTCTTTCGAACAACCCGCAGCCCCGGCGTTATGACACCTCCGCTAGTGATTTTGTTCTCTATGTGCCTGACAGACTGCTATCCGCAAGTTTAAGAGGATCTATGAATTGTTAATGCGGTCACATTATTTTGGTAGGGTTTACTGAATATGCTTGCATTTTCTCTAGAAATAAGTTTGTCCGACTGCGCCAGGAGCGTTATGATTTTAGAGTGTTTTTATATGAATACTTTTAGCTGATATTAGCTTGAGAGGTTTCGTTAAAGTCGTCTTATATGTGAGAGTGACACTGGGTTTATAAATTAAAAAATATATATTATATAGAATAGCAGCGTTTACATGATGCTACTATTTATTCTAAAGATTCCTTGAAACGTAAGTAGATAAAGCCTACATAGTTACTCTCTATTCTTGTTATTAATTTTGTGAATGCTGGTTAACCAGTGTCAACAAGTTAATAAGTCAATTGAAATTGTTATAGTTGTTCTCCTTGTCCTGTCATGTCTCCTTTATAAGCATTTGAGTTGCTTTATTTCTCAGAATATTTATGTCACGTGAATGGACTGGAACAATGTCGTGTCAGACATAAGACGCACACTGATGGACAAACGCCCCGAAAGAATTCCCAAATGTACATAGGTATATACTAACATTATAAAGCTGAAGAATTCGTTTGCTTGTTTGCTTGAACACGCTAATCTCAAGAACTACTGTTCCGATTGGAAAATTTATTTCAGTGTTAGATAGCCCATTTATCGAGAATGGTTACAGGCTACTTATTATTCGGGTACCAAGGGAAGTGGGTGAAACCGCTGACAGAAGCTAATCATGTAATAAGAACAACAATTAAAAGTAATTAAACTCACCTGAATATTAAGATCCTATGGTTATCCTCGGTCCTCATTGGAGGAACGACCCAGTACCCTTCCTTCAGGTACTTCTCCATATTAGGTAAGAGGGGTGACCTGCCCCCGAGAAGGTCAGGCATTCTTCCTCGGGCTGAGAAGTAGTTGTCTATCTTCTCTTTGCTCTGTTCCACGCTGAAGCCTCGAGATATTAGATGTCCGAGGATTATGCGATCATCTGGAAGTGAATGGATGGAATTTTAAATGTTTGTTGCAGAAATGTTAGTTTTTTTCTTGCTTTAAGGAAAAATATTTCTTTATACTATTTAAGTAATCTGTAAAAAATTATATTGGCATTTTTCCTTATCATCATTTTTTTTTGTGTTGTAGTGTTTTTGTTATTATCACGGGTCTGCTTAGTGTCTGTCGTTGAGCTCAAGTTACCTTTTGAATAAAAGATAGGGAAACAAAACGCAGCAATCTGTGCAAAACTTTCGTACAATATGTTTTATTGATCAGACATATAGACGGACATAAGAACGCTTTTTTGTGGTTTTAGAAGAGTCGAGAAGAAAAACAATCATACTGAATTTTATCTCTATTACCACAGAAATACAGAAGATATGCTTTAACTGGCTGACAAACATATAGGTACACTTTCGAACCGGAACACAACAATTCTACGCACAGTAAAAACTCATAGTTATACTCATAGTACTTCCCCGGACGGGTTCCTTCACAAAAGGATTTATAAATACTTGATGATGATGCCTTTACAAGTATGTATTGTATAAAAACTAGTTCATGACTAATGGAAGATTGTTTATGAAGTTTTTTCTTCCTTGAATATTATTAAAAGCTTGGGGATTTCACCTGAGAATATTTTTTACTTAATGTATTAGGCTGTAAAAAACAACCATATTGCGCAAGATTTCCTTGAAAACGCACCTATTGACTATTCTGAACTTGCTTATCTATACTAATATTCTAAAGAGGAAAACTTTGTTTGTTTGTTTGGTTGTAATGAATAGGCTCAAAAACTACTGGACCATTTTTATTTAAATTCTTTCACCATTCGAAAGCTACATTATCCACGAGTAATTTAGGCTCTATTTTATCCCGGTATGGGCAGTAGTTACCACGGGACGCGGGTAAAACCGCGGGAAAACGGCTAGTCGTTGTGTAAACTTATCATATCCCTGCACATCCAAAAAGTTACCAGATGCGGTATTCGTGGCATTTCTCGCGTATTAATTTCTCTTGTAAGAAAATGACAATAATTTTTCAAATATTTTAAATAGTTTTGCCTCATGTATTGAAAGGGAAATCTTTATTATGTTTTAATTAGAAATAGACAAGAACCACAAAATATAAGTCCCGATTAAGAATCCATAGAGCTAGAATAATAATATGCTTTTTATTATAAAGTAAAAAGTAAACATTTATTACTTTTCGATAGTGATAATAATTAGCGTGTCTATAGAGTCATTCGATTTATGAGTATTATATTATATACAACTTTATGAAGTAACACATTTTACTTCCTTATGACTTAAGTGCATTGTTGAATAACATTTCTTTATGTCATCAAATGGGCACTATACATACATTTATACTTACTTATTTTATGTAAACCAGTTTTGCATAAAGTGGCACCCTCCCTGGGGTTTCCCTACCTGCCTACTTATCTAAGCACTAATCGTCTTTGTAAGTGATGTAAATAGAATGCACGCAATACAAACTGATTTATCTTTGCTTAGGTTTGATGCAAAAGTGAGTTTGTTAATTGATTATCTACGTATTCATGGTCAACAGCTCAGAAGATTAAGCTCAAGGTTCTATGGAGAGGAAATATCATCTGCATAGCCGTTTCCCAACGATGTTGGGGTCGGCTTCCAGACTAACCGGATGCAGCTGAGAACTAGTGTTTTATAAAGAGCGATTGCCTATCTGACCTAATCAACCCAGTTACCCGGGTAATCCAATACCTCTTGTAGCTTGGGAGTTTGTTGCGCCACTTTTTCTTCCCAGCAAAAACATATGGGAAGTGGGAAGGGCGTTTTAGGGACTGCTTTTTAAAAAGTGCTGTTTTTCAGCAAAGTTTGAATAAATTATTTTCGATTTTGATTTCTTGGTAATACTGGTCGTCAGACTTACTGTCTTCTCCTAAACTCACAGAAACACCGACAATTTAAAATTTTGTAAGAACTTCTACTTTATATAACAAAAACAAAGACGGCCCTATGACGGAATACATTTAAAAAATATTATGGCTATGTCCGTATTGCGTGCAAAATATATTGATGATGATTGAAGGCCGTTTGTGATATTTTTTTCAATTAGTTGCGGTGACAAAGAAGAAGCATTAGTAGATATTTCAACTAAAATTAATATTATAAAACTGAACCCTCAACTCACAAGTAACATTATTTCAATTTATTTTCTTACATTTTTAAGTCATTTTAATAATTTATATATGTATACCTAATTTTTATGGTCACAATCATAAACACTTGCGAGAAACAATATTTGCATTCCAATATCTATAAATTACAAAAAAACCGACTTCAACCTTCTTCTAAGTCTAACAATACTATTCTGAAAACCACATCAAAATCGTGCATAAACGCGCACAAACATACACATCAAACTGAGTACCTCCTTTATTTGAAGTCGGTTAAAGAATTATCGCTGAGAGATAAACATTGTTCTGACAATAATAAAAGCCTGTACATTCCAATAGGCAGAAATTATTAATGATACTAAAGTAATTAATATCGTTCACTTTCATACAAGTTATTTTAATTACACTCCATGCGAAGAGGTTATTGACCTCTCAGTACAAAAGAGTAGTAGTGTAGTGTAGTACATAACAGTTGCATTGTTTAAAATTCACCCTTAAAATATTGTCTTTCACTGTTAGTTTTATACGAAAAAGTCGTGATGGCCTAGTGGAAAAAGCACCGTGTTTGATTCTAGATCAGGCGAGTAACTTTTCATTTGTATAATATGTACTTTCTAAGTACTAAGTACATATGTCATGTTGTGAGGAAGGTGATGAGTATGAACGTGAACGGATATAGTGGAAGAGGAAGACCAAAAAAACGATGGATGGATTGTGTGAAAGTAGATATGGTAAGAAAGAATGTTACTTGTGAGATGACGGTAGATAGAAGAGTATGGAAGAAGAAAACATGCTGCGCCGACCCCAAATGAAATTGGGATAAGGGCAGGAGGATGATGATGTCCTTTCTAAAAAATTATAGGTATGTTGATGGAGGAAAACATGTCGAGAAAACCTGGATTATATGAAGTCTGAAACCGGCAAATAAATATATATATTTTTTTAAATCTATAAGTAACTCTGTGTGTTATGATAATCTGCGTTAGCGTCAGGACCGCCGTCACAATTCTCCGATCCTCTCGAAATACATATAGAGAGTTGCTACCTAATTGCCACCAGCTACCATTAGTTGCTACCAATTGCTACCCTCATGGTTTTGAAGATATTCAGCATGCAAAGGTGACAGCCATTCTGATATCAGGATGGCTGTCACTTTTCCCAGTGTGAATTCCTCACCTTTGGATGCTGAATATCTTCAAAACCACGAGGGTAGCAATTGGTAGCAACTAATGGTAGCTGGTAGCAATTAGGTAGCAACTCTCTATATGTATTTCGAGAGGATCGGAGAATTGTGACGGCGGTCCTGACGCTAACTAATCTGCTTATTCTTTTTTCTGAGTTGTTAAAAAGATAGTTAGTTGGAATGTTAATTGGAAGTACGGGAAGTAGTTTCTTCTGGACGCTGGTGAATCCGCTGGTGGAAGCCAGTACTTATAAACACACGTTATACAAAATGTAAATAAACAAATAAACATTGTATAACAACGTATTTAAACTAAAATAATTATCTATTTCTAGCCTCCGTGATATAAATGCAGTATTTAATATTTATTTGCGTCAGTTTCCGTATTAATTAATGCACATTATGTAATTATAAATTCCCAGCGTCATATGCAGTTTTAAATATACCACAATTAACGTACCTAACACTGCTTATTAAACAGTCGACCGGCAGTTGACCCGGTTGACAAAAATCATCATCATCTCCCGAGCCTTTTCCCAACTATGTATGTTGGGGTCGGCTTCCAGTCTAAACGGATTCATCTGAGTACCAGTGCTTTGCAAGGAGCGACTGCCTATCTGACCTCTTCAACTCAGTTACCCGGGCAACCCAATACCCTTTAGTAAGACTGGTGTCAGACTTACTGGCTTCTGAATATCAGTACCTAACGACTGCCAAGGGTGTTTAATGACAGCGGGAAACTACAGTTTAACGTGCCATCCGAAAACCCGGTTGACAAAAATGTTTCATTCAAAGTTTTCAGACGGTCTACTACCGGCTAAATACCTGATCTTTGTAATGTGCGCACTACCATTCATCTTCATACTGATTTATGAGCCCAAACAAACTAACGGCCGACTAAAAGTTTGTAGTGTCTCTTAATATACCACAATTTGTGTTTAAGGTACTTTTTAAAATTGCATAGTTCAAAAGTTCATTAATTAAACCATTATACAGCGAGATAAAAATCTAACTGCGTTTTTATCACAATTATGTATGTCCTATGTCTTAATAAAAGAGTAATCACACGTTTTGATATACTTAAAGTTGTTAAAAAATATTTCTTTTTTCTCATATGATACTAGTCTATACTTATATAATAAAAAGGAAATATTTTTTTGTTTACTGTTTTTACAGGGCTTAAAACTCATCATCTCCCGAACCTTTTCCCAACTATGTTGGGGTCGGCTTCCAGTCTAACCAGATGCAGCTGAGTACCAGTGCTTTACAAGGAGCGACTGAAACATGTTCAAATGACAGACGGGATCTACAGTTTATCGAACCTGAACTTTATAAGACCAGATGGATATTATTGTATGTTCTACTTATTCTGCATATAAGAAAAAATAAAAATAGGAAGGTGAGGTAGGTACTGGTTTAAGTAATGCGTGGGAAGAGTCTGTCTTTATATGGACCAGTTTTGTGTTCTGTTTTTTTTTTTATATAGTAGGTAAGCGAAGGTCTAATTTGCTTTACCTGGTAGTATGTACTATTTATGGTAAGACTCATTTTGAAATTATGAATTAAATATTTTGATTTAAATATATATATTTTTGATTGGTTTCCTTATGATGGTTATTCACAGATTGACAATTACACTGGTCAGCAGCATTCTTGGTGCAAAGGTGAAATATATAATTTCTTATAGATTATTTGATACGTAATCGAAGTCCAGAACATAAAGTTGCACTAGCACGTAGGGATTTAGAGATTTTTTAGAAATTACTAGAAAATTCTGCTGTCCCCAAAAAATTACATCAAATTTCATAAAAAAAACGCGTTTTTGGTACTTTAGGAGGGGTATATCTCTAAATCCCTACGTGCTAGTGCAACTTTATGTTCTGGACTTCGATTGCGTATCAAATATTCTACAAGAATTTGTTTATTTCACCTTTGCACCAAAAAAATAATAATAATTTGTTGACCAGTGTTATAAATGTCTTTTTTTATGTGTGAATTTATGATATTTTAAAAGTAATCAATAATATTTTAACGTGCCACTATGTAGAGACTAAACAAATCAAAGGTCAGAAAAATGAGGATAACTGCTGTTATGAGAATCCAACTTTTTTATATTTTACCCTTATCCTCAAGTGACACCTCCTGCACCCGGTCAAAAGTAGCCTTTACCTATGTTATTCTGATAACCCTATACTAATAATATTAGGGTCAATTCCCACTGAAAGAGCAGCGGCCGGCAGCGGCCGGCAGCGGCGGTAAATGCAAGTGATTGAGCGCGAGCGCGGCGGGCCGCGCGGCGCCGCGCTGGGCCGCGTCGCGCCGCGCTCTTACATTGTCCGTGCTCTTACGGCCGCTGCCGGCCGCTGCTCTTTCAGTGGGAATTGACCCTTAATGCCCGTTTTTACCAACAATCTCTTAACGTTTCCCTAACAAAGTGTCACTTAGAATAAGGGCTCCCCCCAATACTTGAACGTTATAAGGGACACTTAAACTTTGTTGAAAACGAAATTCGTATTAAGTGTTCCCTAAATGTTCTTAGGGATTCCTAAATTTAGGTATTTGTTGGTGAAAATGGGCATAAGTCTGTCTGCCTTTTCGTCGAGCTAATTTTTATCCGAGTGTGTATTGGTAGGTACCTACAACTGACTAATACCTTGATATTGAACTTTTATTGTATCCGGTATTTTATAGACAGTAATTTTCAAAACGCGAGGTCAATAATATAAAAGGGCAAACCAAAAAAAATCGACTATGTGTCACAATTTTCCCATGACGTCAAAAATGTTACCAATTTTGAACTTTTAAAACATAATTTAAATCAAGGACAAACCATTTCTGAGTATCGATTAGTCAGGTATTTTTATTGTATACGGAAATAAACTTGTATATATGCGTATAGGCATATCGAGTATGATTCATGAGTTACGCCTTTTAGTTTTAATATTGAGGTTTTGTTTTGATTCTTAGCGGGTAAATAGACCGGATTATTTAGAATGTTATATTACGGAACTTAAAAACATGAATAATTTGTTGTGTTTTATTCCATAGAGGAAAACTTTATTTTTTGTTTGTTTGTACCTTAAAGGCTACGAAACGAATCCACTGAATTGAAATGAAAAAAGCTAGGGAAGTTACACTATATAACCCCGGATGACATAGGTTGACATAGGTTATCCAGGAACGATAAATAATGCCACTATGTTCGGCCATTCAGAGAATGCGTTCCTGACACGTCGCGATTGAACTGACGACGTAATAACATTCATTGATTATTGATATAATAATGTTGTTTTAATGCTCCTCAATTGTTAAAACGGTAAACAACCAGCAAAAATATTTTTATCGTAACTGCAACGCCATTGCAAAGTTACGTCGTCAGTTCAATCGCGACGTGTCAGGAACGCATTCTCTGAATGGCCGAACTATAAAAGGTATAATTTTCTCCGAAGCGTACCTAAGTCAACTTTTGTTTTGAAAAGAGTGTGTCTACAGACTTTCTTGCCGGTTAACCATTCCTTGGAACCCTGCACCTAGCTATTGAAGTTTCGTAAAAACTTGTAATAGGTCTTTATGAAAGTAAAACCTTTGAAATTGACTCAGAAGCTAGTTCCTACTAATATTATAAATGCGAAAGTAACTCTGTCTGTCTGTCTGTTACTTACGCTTTCACGTCTAAACCACAGAACTGATTTTAATATAATTTGGAACAGAGATAGAGTTGACCTTGAGAAAGAACATAGGATAGTTTTTATCCCAGACTTTTGAAGAATTCTCTTGGAAACGCGATATAACCGAACTCTACGCGGGCAATGCCGCGGGCGGAATCTCGTAATAAATAAAAGCAATAAAATACTCACGTAATTGTCCCTGTGGCAAGTGTGGCTGCTTTTCATACCACTCCCTTATACTGGCTATTATTTCATCCAGAGATTTCTTGTTGATATTGTATAACTTGAGCAGGACTTCCAAATCACCATCTTTGATGTTCAACATCTTTTGCACGTTGAGAGAGTAATCAAAGTTGTTGTACTGTGAAAGAGATAAGTAAAATGTAGTACAAATATAACCCTTTTTGGAAGTCGGTTAAAAATATACACAGTCTTTGTTAGGTACTTAGAAAAAAATCTATTTATGGGTATTCATAGGTACTTATCAATTAATATTTTATGTTAGAGCTAGTTTCTGTGAAATATCATTAGTATCCCAAGAACTGATTGATCATCATTATCGTCTGCCTAGTTTTTTCCAAACTATGTTGGGGTCGGCTTCCAGTCTAACAATATGCAGATAAGTACTAATGTTTTGCATGGAGCGACTGCCTATCTGACTTCTTCAACCCTGATATCCGGGCATCCCGATATCACTTGGTAACACAGCATTTCAAACTTTCTGACTAAATTATCATTAAGTTTTAAGCATCTTGCAGTAAAAATAGAAATATACACATTCTTTTTTCCTAATGTCAAGTACGTTTGTTAATAAAACGAATATTCTTCTTCTTGTTAATAAAAGTCTAAAATTGCCTTCCTCAATAAATGGGCTATGAAACTCAGTCGCAGTCCACTTGTTCCTGGGATTACCATGTTGAAACAAACCAACTCTTTTGCTTTATATTTTAAAAAGAAAGTATAGATAAAATACGAAGATTTCAAAGAAAATTAAATGAAAAGTTACTTAATTAATTAATAATTAATTACGATATTTCCGACTTTGTAACTAATTGTTTTTCATTACGTAAATATAACAAATTGATAAGTAATTAACTGAGGCAACTACAATTATCATTGTTTATAGGAAAAATACAATAGTTATCTATAAATTATTATTGCTTAGTATTGCAAGTTACTTTGTTTGCGGCGATTACCTAAGTGTTTCATATCTTAAGACATTATTTATTACTTAAGTAAATAAAAGAACAAAGGATTCCTTTTAAATAGGAAGGAGTTTTATTTTCTCAATATTTTTTTAACGGAAAAAATAATAAAAATAACTTTGTAGCAAAACTAGTACGAGTCCGGTGATGTAGGTAAACAAAATATCAAATATTTATATGATTTTTTTTATTTATCTACCAAACTTTTTTTTGTTTTTAAGTATCTATAATTAATTACCAAAAACTTGGCAAAAGTAAATTTAAAAAATATCAAAAATAAATATTACTATAACTAATACTTACAACACACATCCCATCTCCGATAGTCATGGTCACTGTTTTTTTTTTTCAAAAATATATTTTTTTCACTAAGGATCACAACACACGCAGCCCACTCCACTATCAGATGAATTCTGTGCGCGTCAAGCCTCAACAATGTATTATATATTAATAGTCCTTGCGTATCAAACAAAATATGTTTTTTTTATTAAGTTATATTTTTAGATTAAAAAAAAAAATATATTATTGTAAAACATAAGTTTTTGTAAAACATATTTTTAGAAGTTATTTTTAGTTATATAAAAAAAATTAGGTATGCAAAAAAATATTATGCGAATTATTTTTGGCCAATAATGTAGGATTTTTATTTAAAGTTTTATTTTTAGGAGTTAGTAAAAAAATATCATAAAAATACGTTTGAGGTTAATAGAAACTACTTTTGATGTTTACAAAAAAAATTGGTAGGTCTGTACCTATGAATTATTTTGGTTAATATTTTTGGGATAAAAAATATAATTAAGTATATAATTTAATTGATATAAAATTTCGTGGCTTTGGGGCAGTATTTTGCTCTGACAGTCAAACAAACTCTGATTTATTTAGTTTCCGATATTTTTTTATAAACTTAGACGGAAAATAACAAGATGGTTAGCGTAAAACCCGTATTTTTTACGTCTTTTCTATTTATAAAGTGGGAAATTATAATTGTTGTGACATACCTTATTATTTTGCAAGATTTTTTAGTTCCTACTATTTAAAGTCGTACGTAAACAAGATTTTTATCATAATTTTTCTTTTAATGGGATCGTCTAATTTTATAAGAAACCTAGTAAATTCTCTAATAAAATATAATAATTTAAGCACATGTTATATACCACGATATCATACGCAATTGACTTCACTCTAATAGGCAAAAAACACAAAAAATACCGCCCTAATTGTGAATTTATTAGGTACATACTTAGACGTAATATTGCTTTTATATTTACTTTTATATTTATGTCACCCCAAAAAATATTTAAAAAACATTGAAAAGTGAAACTGACAATATAACTTGAAATAACGACTCAAAATTAACAGATGGTCAAGGGTCATTTGAATTCGTACATATACTGTTTTTAATAGAATTCTGCCATAGGCTCACCTCATTAAGTATGCCATAGGCTTATTTATATTCAACTAGCTTTTGCCCGCAACTTCGTTCGCGTGGAATAGTGACTACCAGCAGATTTTTGATTTGACCAATAGATGGCGCTATATGTCCGGAATAATTTTATTTTTATTTTTTTTTTGTAATAAAAACTATCCTATGTCCTTTCTCAAGTTTCAAACTATGTCTGTACCAAATTTCACACAAATCGGTTCAGTAGTTTAGGCGTGAAGAAAAGACAGACAGACAGACAGAAAGACAGACAGACAGAGTTACTTTCGCATTTATAATATTAGTTTGGATAAGTTAATGTTAATTTTACCAAACCGGTTTTGGACACAATCAGGTTTTTTTTATATATTTGATTAATCGAAGTTATGTTTATGTAACTTAAGTATAACTTAAGCGATAAAGCGATATAAGATTTTAGGTCCTGACCTGATTTTTTGTAAAAATATATTTTTTCAAATTTTTTTGCTGTCATGTCAAGTTTTGATGCAAAATTCCAGTATGGTAAAATAGAACCAACAACGATTGGTTATTGAATTTTCGGTTTTAATGTTAATTTCAATAGGGTTGATTTTGCTTTAATGCTAAAGCTGACTTTTTCTAGCATCTGCATGAGAACAGGACTGGCTTAATGAGTTCTTCAAGACATGTCGAGCCGGTCATTGACCTCTAGGATGTCTGGTCTTCTTACAACTTGATTGATTGCGATCATTCATATTGGAGTCTAGTAATGTTCCCAATATTTTAAGAAATCGAGTGAACTGATTTGGCATACGAACTGATAAGGCCGAGTTAGATGTCCATAAAAAGTTATTTTTATATATTTTCCTGCATTTGTGACGTTATACCAAGCAGTTTTATATGAAAACTAAACTATTTCCGTATTAATTTATACATACAATTATACCGTTTCCCCGTATCGGGATAAAATTTAGGGATATATATAATATAGATAAAAGATCTTATCGATAAGAGTGTATCTTTCCAACAGCGAAAAAAGTTTTCAAATCGCTTCAACATGTTTCGAGCCTTTAGCGTATAAACAAAAAAAATAGTGTAAATATTATAATACGGATAAAGAAGTCAGAGTGGCAGAACAGTGGTTCTCAGCTGAATCCGGATAGACTGGAGGCCAATCCCTACAATTATTGGGAAAAGACTAAACAGATGATGATGAATCAAGTATTCTAGTTTTAATACATAACAAAGCCTAGAAACACTTGAAACAAAGGCCTAATTGCCGTATATTTCCGTAATGACACTGGTTATGAACTCGTTGACAATTTAAAACTTGTTGTATTGTTTGAAGAATTTACTAAACCAGTTTACTCTTCCTGAAAAAGAAAAAATACTTCTAGTACATTTTCTCGAAGTTTTAGAGGCTTTGTTTTGATGTTCCATGTTTTTTTTTTTTTTTAATTTTATTACTATTTCATGTTTATCTGCTTTTTATCAAGAAGCTTTTAGAAGAAATATCGTAAACAATTTAATTTCGCTATGGCACCTTTGTTTAATTCTAATGAGTAATCAAAATCGTCAAATAGACCAAAACATATATAGATTTTCAGCAAATAATATTTTCCCCCAGATGTTTCACCCGTTTTCTAGAAAATTATTCTGATATACAAGCTATATTACTGCCGCTATCATCATTCAACTGATTGCGTGTAAAGAAGTAACAAACATACACAAAAATTCAATACTAACATAACTAAAATCGAACAGCATATTTAGATGAAGTTCACAACATTTTTCACTACATTTTCATCAGATAACAACAGACAGATATCAACAACATAATCCTATGATCCGTGGAAAATTCCACTGTTTCTTTTTCATTGCGAGATTAAATTTCAGCTGGCTTATTCATTCCTGGGTTTAAGTGCAAGGGAAAATGGGAAACTGTCGATATTCAACTGTCAATGCAGTTACATAGATTATATAGTGTATTCTGTGTTTTCGCGTTCCGGTTGTCATAAGTATCGGTACGAAAGTAAGGAATTACTGATAGTACGTTCTTGTAAATAATAAGCTTTTATTTTGGTTTTGTAACTTAAGTTTAAATTTTTTTGAATAGGTTATTTTTGCGAAGAAAATTTGACATCCTCAGTTTCACCCCTATCCTGGAAGTATCCGATTCAAGTACCTATCTATCGCGGAACTAAATTTCATTTAAATCGGTTCAATAGTTTATGAGTATTCAATAGGTAATTGTTGCGTGATATTCTGACTGACAGATAAGAATTATTTTTAAACGAAAGTGTTAAACTATATACTTACATTTTCTAAACTAATAAAATTTAAAACTTCCTGCTTGCTTCTAAATCATCAACAATTTAACAAATATGGGTCTCATACCACATTTTTTAACAAACTAAAGGTCCATAAGCCACAGAATCAATCCGGTTGACCATACCAAAGCATAGACATCGCATACCTATATTTTTAAATCAACCTTTTTATGTTAACCGGTTCAAGGGCAGGCTACCCGGCAACCAGTTATGCGATACGTTGAACTCCATTGAATTAAATTAGCATGAGGTCTAAGACTGTATGTGACGCGATTGAGAAGTTTCAGGGTTAGAGTTAAATGCAGTTTTGTTGTTATTTTTTGGGGTTTAGTAATTAAATTGAGAGCATCTCTTTGTTTCGGTCCTAATCTATAATATAAAAATGAATCGCAAAATGTGTTGGTAAGCGCATAACTCAACAACGCCTGGACCAATTTGGCTAATTCTTTTTTTGTTGTATTTGCTCTTATAAGTTCTTATGAAAAAAAAATAGGGTACAGTAGAGAAGTCAGTTGACGGGAGCGAAGCCGCGGGCAAAAGCTAGTATGTAATATAGAGGAAACAATTTTTTGTTTGTTCCCGAGAGACTCCAAAATTACTGAACTGATTTCAAAAATTCTTTCACTGTTAAAAAGCTACACTCTTCCCGAGTAACATAGGCTACATTTTATTCTGGTACAGTCAGTAGTTCCCACATAACGTGGGTGAAACCGCGTTAAAACAGTTGTGAAATAATTTAGTAACGATCGCACACATCACTAAGCTTTTTTCAATCAATTTAAACGTAGTTTATTGGTTTATTCTAAATTCATAAATATTTATTTTAAGAATGTTCAAAATTTGTCTTTTTTTGATGTACAAAGTTCATGTTAATAAATAAATATAATGCTTTTTTAGTGGTTTGTTTGTAATGGCGTCCAAAGCGACGGCGGCTGTTCTCATATAAGAAGATCATACGTATTATAGTGCTCAAGCATTTGCTCTATATACTTACCATATTTATTTTTACACGTCTTTGCTGCGTTTCAAACTTGCTTGTTCGATCGCTTTCAGATCAAGGATTACTTTATGTCAAGTTATTTATTTATTTACCTCGTTTAGCTAAGTTATGCATTTAGATCATTCTAAACGCTTTAGCTATTTTTTTAACATTAAAAGTTTGAATAAAGTAAAAACCAATCCCTTTTTCCGAACTTGCCTCAAAAAGCCGCACACCACTTTCTAGTGTTATGGCTCGAAAAAAAAAAACAATCATGAGCTTCCCCAGCAACACAGCTGTTTATTACAATTGATATTTATGTCTAGCCAGCAAAAATAAATAGTAATAAAGAATATGCATTTCTTAGTGTCTAGATTTCGCTAATTTATAAGAAAAAAACTTAATTTGAATAAAAAATTGACATAAGGCTTAACGGAACAAAAACCGTTGACTTATACACACTTATAAATGTGTGTCGACAATCTCATGTCCCAATACACATTGTACCACAACATTGTACCCATTTAACACTAGCTCGTACCCGCGGTTTCGCTTGTTTTAAAGGGACTTCTTCTTTTAAATGAATAAAAAGCAGCATATATTATTATGATGGTACGAGCTCTCTTACTGCCACGATTTATCAAAGTGTTTTATTTTGTGTGAAAGTATAAGACATACATCTCTAGTAGTCATCCAAGATGAAATGACACCATTTCAGCTTAGGCGAGCTTGGTACACAAACTCATCATCAACTGTTAGGACTATAAATAAACTAGGTATAAACAATCAAACACTTTAGCTTTATAATATCAGTATAGATGTGCAAAAAATATGCAAATGCTCTCACTAAATAAATTATTTTTAGTCTTGTTCAAAGATCTATATTGGTCTCGATAACCTGTCTTTGTATTTACTTAATGACTCATTGTGTGTGGTAAAAGAAACAGGTGGTACCTACATTATTAAAGCACTAGCTTACGCCAACGGTTTCAGTCGTGTCCGGTGGGAAATACCTACTTTATGCATCGGTATAAAAAGTACCCTACCTCCCTCGATAAATTGGCTATCTTACACCGTTAATGTCTTTTTCAACTGCCTAGCTATCATGGTGAGATACAGTCTAGTGACGGAGAAACTTACGGTGGATCCCACTATTTTTAGTTGTCAAATCGCCAAATTGACCAATTAGCGGCAATTACATCACATATTATGGTTTGGCTATCCAGCAACTCATTCTTAGTAAGTAATAAGGTCCCGTTTTAAGAAACTTGTAAACTCACAGATCCGATTCCCAATCAAACGCAGAATACGTTCACAAAACAATTGAAGATACACCACTACATACACACACTGACACACACACATAGATCATACATACATAGTGACGATACACCCCCATTCAGTACCAAGAATGACCCTTGCGATGGGGCGTGACGGTCATAAGCATGGAGAACAAAATGACTAGCGGAGATGTCATACCGCATGTCGCATGTCGCTTGGGCTATATTTTATCCCGGTACGAGCAAACCCTACGGGTGAAAGTAATCCTACGGGTGAAAGACTAATATTTGATAAATGTATTAAGGAATCTGAACGCCTCATTATTTTAATAGTAACTGATCTTTTTGGTCACGCCTACAGTTCGTTAATTGACCTACAAGAAGGAGCCTAACCTACCTTATGACATCTCCGCTATCGTTCCTTCCTCCGTGATCATGAGTTATAGCCTCAGCAGAGGTCAGTTTGACCTCTATTGTCCAGCGATTAGCTATTGATCCCACAGCGGTGCTATCAAACACAAAAGGGCTTGCTTGATGAGTGCGAATAAGTGGTATTGTTAGGGGTTTTAAGGGTTTCGGTATATTGCGGGTCTTGTGACGAATTTGGTAGAATTCCACAGTTATAATTAATAGAGTTACTAATCTTTAATTATTTTATCAGATAAGTTAATATCATGTTGCTGTTGAAAATAGTGGGTGGTACTTGAATTTTGACAGTCGGTTATGTTCAACAGTCGGTCGGCTATATCAGATCATTCATTAGTACTAATCGGTCATAAATCGAGTCAAATACCTAACTATTTTTGTATTGGGAAACAATTCATCTATAATAACAGCATGCTTAATTCGGGCCCTTTTTTTGAGATGGAAAATCATCAGTGTCAGTCTCTTACTCACTAAAACCACCTTTGTTCCTCCCGGAGCCCATTATATACCAGGGCCGCGGTAACTCTTTACAATATACTTGAGTGGGGACCGTATAATCATCGGCACGAATCTTGAGCGCTGACCTTTACCTGCGCAGAAGTAATTTATTTAGTCCCTTTTGTGGTATGAAGTGAGGCGTGGGGCGTTGCAAAGCGGTGATTGGCCCGCAGCGCATTGCGTCATAGCCGTCACTCGGGATTGGTTCTTTGCTAATAAATCACTTCTGCACTGATGAAGGTCAGCGCTCAAGATTCGTGCCGATAACTATACCTAGAAACATATATTCGATTAAAGAATTTAAACTTACTATCGTACTAGACTAATGATGTAAAAATCCAACCCAATTGAATTTTGTGTACACTGAGTTTTAAAACGAATTGAAAATGTTTGCAACCTCAATAAACGAACAGGATACTTACTTTTCGAAACGAATTGAAGCGTTTGAAACTTCAATCAACAAATATGTTTTTTTTTTTTTTATCCCTGTATCTAACCGCAATTGAAGTTAAAAGCAAAGTAATAGATTGCTACGAACTTATTAGTGAAAATCAAATAGAATTCTTGATTAACGAAACACTTATGGCCTTACTACAAAAACTTTAACCACTGTTTTACACATGTCTAAAAAAAATGTGGCTCCAAAATGAACCATATGTCAACGTCATAATTTGACATTTTTTTAGACAAGTCTTAAACTGACGTTAAAAAGTTTTTGTGGTAAGACAATGTGGGCCTTACTACAAAAACTTTACACCCTGTTTTACACTTGTCTAATAAAATTTTGGCTGCAAAATGAACCATATGTCAACGTCATAATTTGACATTTTTTTAGACAAGGCATAAACTGACGTTTAAAAGTTTTTGTGGTAAGACGGTTTTTTATGTTTAAAACGACTGAGCCGATTATTTTGATGAAGATGAAACATATTTCAGAAAACCAATTATCAAACAAAAAATAATCGCATCTAAATCGATTCATTCATTTAATTCATGTCACTAAAATTAGACAGATACAGTCGAACTTATTTTATGTGACAGCAAAAATAATACAAAATTTTAACTGTCTTCTTGGGTTTCTTAACATTAAAAAAGCTTTATTTTTAAAAGTCGGCTTAAAGCACCAAAAAAGTAGAAAGCAAAAAATCAACTCTCTAGACCCCTAGATTACGCCTCATTAAGTCCCCAAATTTCAGCACTCCATCTATTTACTACGTACCTACTTAATAGGAAGACTTATTACCTATTACAGACTAATTAATTGACAAAGTGCAGTCACAGTAGCATCACTAATTAGCTAGAGTATGATAGATTGTTTAATAGTCCTCGTTAATCTTAGAGCATAGATCGGCGGAGGATTGTGTACTAAAGCTTTTAAAACGTGAAATTGTCCTTCTGGACAGTTTTTTGCCATGTAACAAAAGTAAAGGCCACTGAAAGGAAATATGTGTTTATAACTTTTCTTGTCGAAAATACTTTAAGGTATTTTATAGTATACAGAAAAATTAACTTCCCAAATTAACTATCTTTCCAGTTTGGCTTGAAAATTGTAATATCCTTGTTTTTAGCGTTATCATCGTCCTAAAACATTTTTCCAACAGACCCAATAGTTCTGAGAAATCATCATCATGCTCCGAGCCTTTTCCCAACTATGTTGGGGTCGGCTTCCAGGCTAACCAGATTCAGCTAAGTACCAGTGCTTTACAAGAAGCGACTGCCTATCTGACCTCCTCAACCCAGTAACCCGGGCAACCCGATACCCTTTGGTTAGACTGGTGTCAGACTTACTGGCTTCTGACTACCCGTAACGACTGCCAAGGATGTTCACTGACAGCCGGGACCTACAGTTTAACGTGCCATCCGAAACACAGTCAATAGTGTCTAAGATATACTTAGAAAGTACATCCAAACTTAGAAAAGTTGCATTGGTACTTGCCTGACCTGGGATCGAACCCGCGCCCTCATACTTGAGGGGTTGGTCCTTTACCCACTAGGCCACCACCACGAGTAGTTCTGAGAAATCGAAGATCAAAAATTACACCGTATTTTATGAAGTCAGTGAAATCATTTTTTTTACAATTCTTTGTTTTTCTATTATATCTAGACACACGGCAGTGTGTCCGCCAAGTTCGAGCAAAAAAAGCGACACACCGGCCGTGGGTTATATTACACGAACCATTTCGGGCCAAATTCGACCCCCCTGTAACTCAAAATCTATTTTGTTCCCGCATATCAAATTTCAAGTATCTGTTGAGACCCCCTCACTTATCTAAAATACAAAATTTCATTAATATACCTATTGTAGGTCTTGAGATATTGACGTCAGAAAATCGCTATTTTTACTATACACTCACTGACTGACTGACTGACTGACTGACTGACTGACTCACTCATCAAAAACCTAGACCACTTCCAATGGTCGTATTGACTTGAAATTTGGCATGGAGGTAGGTCTTTATGTCAAGGTAAAGGGAAAAATCTGAAAATGGTCAAGTGTGAGTCGGTTTTAAAATAATGAAGGTGTTTTATACCCCTAAGGCACTAAAACGAACTAAATTTATCTATATTTATATAATATATCTTCGAATGGTCGTACCGATCTGAAATTCGTTACAAAGGTTTGTATTTAGTCAAAGTAAAGTAAAAATCTGAAAACGGCCAAGTGTGAGTCACTTTCGAAAATAACGAATGTGTAACTTTGATCCACAAACATAATATATGATAACATGTCATGTCAGTCAGTTGGTAAATCTAGTTCATTTCTTTGTAAGAAGCGAGCATATTAAAAAATCTGAAAGATAGAATAAATGAGTCATTTCCTTAACTAACTTAGTATACACAAAATAGTTACTTTTTAATGATGTTACTTGGCAAGTTTTAATAGAAAATTAAATACTTGATTCATTGCATTTAGTAGGTTTATAACAAGGTGTGTGAAAACTTGCCAAGTAGCATCATTAAAAAGTAACTATTTTTAACTGAGGTATGTGTATGGAACTTGGTACTTATTCAGATCTCATTTCTTTTATAGGCGAAGCGTTCCCATATTATCGAACTTGGCAGTCTTTCACATTTATGTTTTGGGTGGGATTAAGATTTACTCGTTTCATTTTCAATCAAAGAATTTTACAAGAACATTCGACAGATATGACAGTAATTTGTCTCCTTTGGTAAAAACAAGAGACACTCGGTCACCTAGACTGAAATGCCACTGTGAAATTGATTAAAAAATTTCATGAATTTGTAAGCAGCCTTTCAGAATATGAATGAGCTGGTTAACAGGCCAGTTGAGGTACAGATACAACTCTGCTTGACTATTTTACGAAAATTATTAAATTAAAATTTATGAGAATTCTCAATTCATGAGATTCTCTTTAAATATTTTCATAGAACCACTTTAAAAAAAAAAAAAGCCTATTTTAAATAAAATCTTTGTTTTTCATCTTCATGGAAAATAAACAAACTATTTTTTTTAAATTAATCAGATTTAGTTCTAGGTATGAAAACTAATAGCCTATTAAAATGCTTTCGCAGAAAGTACGCTTGCCGATAGTTGGTTCTACGAAATAATGGCTTATTGAATGTTTTAACTAGAAAGTTATGAATACTATGAAATTACCTACTATATACTACATAGTGTTCGCTATCAGAAACAATGAAATTCTTTGAGAATTACAAATTAGATCTTACCCTCTCTTTTTTTATGTATGTACATAACTAGATAGGCACCTATCCGTAAGACCACCGATTGTACTATTCTTTGTGTGTTATGTTGTTAATTTTCTTGGTGTACAATAAATGATAAACTATCTATCTATCTCTTAATGGGATGCACTACCAACCACGGGAAATAGCGCTCTCAAAACAGTAATATTCACAACATGAAACATCTTAAAACCATTTAAACAAACAAATATTAAAACGACATTCAAATACGATGTTCAGCTAATTCTCACTATAACTGACTTCAACCGCATCTGCTGGAAGAACCACAATAATACACGTCAAAGCCTTTCCTACTTCAAAATACAAGCCAATACCAACCTTATTTTTTTGCATACAAAGTCTACATTCCCATTCTTAAAATTTTGCAAACTTCATAATCAATTTTGCAGTTGACTTCATCCTTATTGGCTGGAGCATTAAGATCAATTTCGTGTGTAGGAAGGGAACGGTATGTTGGTGCAGTTCTCAGTGACTTTGCTAAACATTGTAATTGGATACCTATAGTGTAATGGACGTTTGGATACGCATTGAGAATGGGGGCACTAATCTGATTGCTACTAGCGTTTTGTGGCTGACTAAACAGGACCGTTTCATTCTTACATTTTTCCAAGTCCACGGAGGATGGAAAGGTATAGAAATAAAAACATTTGACTTTGACTTTAGTGGAAATGTGATAAGAACGTAGGTCAGGCACCTTCCTGTAGGTCAAGCAACGGGTTCCTTGTCAAATCAAAAACGATCTGTCAAGGATTGATCTTGATTAATTTGTGATTTATTTTGAAAATAATATCCGGATTCCGTAGAAGGCTAGTAAGGGCGGAGCTAGTAACGTTCCTCGTTCCCCGAACACCCGCATTTTGGCGCGCTACTTTCTCAGGAGATTTTGCGTTATGACATCTCTGCTAGTCATTTTGTTCTCCATGGTCTTTACGTTTTCCAAGTTGCATTTATTATAAACTTCTTTCAATGTTATAGGTTCCTTTGGTTAAATTTTCAAGCCATCTCCTCTTGTTTGTGTTACTTTTACGTTTTTGTTTTCTCTTCTCTTTTCGCGTTGAATTTTGTCGAAGATATTTTTGAGAATTTTATATGTATCTGCGTTGTTTGTTGAATGTGTTTTGTCATTTTAAGTTTTTTGTTTATCATGTAGGTTATCTTAGATGTCTACATACATTGTATCTCGTCAAAAATAGACGTATTTTCTCCTCTTAGATCTAAAATGTAATATTTTTGTTTACAGGCTTGTGTATAAAGACCAAGTTTTAAGTTGAATCCTGCGGTCTAACAACCATAAAACAAATCCCCAAAATTCAACAAATTACATCGGTTTCTCAAATAGCTCAAATAGATCTTTTGTCTGAAATAAATTATTTACAACGGTCGAAACCCCAGTACAATCCGTGAACACTATTCTAATACGTATTTAACAGACCCTAGCGGTTACTGACCAAGGGAATTTCAAATTCGGGACCCAAATTATCTAGACATTGGCATATTTAGTGGTTTCTCTCAAAGCCGGTGTAATGAACTTGCGCCGGTCAGTTATTATCAAAATATTCTCGCGGTGGTTGTAAATTTGAAACGGTTCATGGTATTTTGAGGTTCTGATGTCGGAATGGGTCGGGATGGGTCCAATTTGTGACATCATGATATTGAAGATTGGTACTGGTTTGGTTCGATGTAATTATTGGTCCTATGGGACGGAGTCTGTGGATTTTATAACTCTTGTTTATCACCTTTGAGGTTTTATTTTAAGTTTGCAACGAAGTTCTGTTCTATATGTCTCTATAATAATACAATAAAGAGGAATCATTTTTGTTTTGTTTGCACCCAAAAGACTTCGAAACTACTGCATTGAAAAAAAAAATCACTGATACAATAGGCTTCATTTTGTGGGTATAGTCTTTCAATTACCAAAACAGTATTTTTAAACTGACTTCGTAGTTATGTACTTCGTTAGCTATTATTTAAATAAAACTTCATTCAAAACTAAAATATAAATAACGTCCACAAAAAAATCTTACTTGTATTTTAAAAACCACAGCTGGCAAAACCAATGAGCCAAAATAAGTGCCCATTTGCGCGAAAACCTATCGTTTTAAATTCCCCGTTTTTACTTGCTATAATATTTTTATTTACGAAACGTGAAGTGTCGTCGTTTTCATCTCGGTGAGGTACAAATTGCGTTTGCTATCCAATTTCATACTGAAGTGTACGACGTGAAATTTTTCCGCGTTACCTCCTGTGTGGGATTTTATTATATTTGTAACACTTATCAGGTAGTAGATTAGTTGGTCCTTTAGTGCGGTAAGTTGGTCCTTTTGCTTTTTTGTGTAAAAGAAAAGGATGGTGGCTTTTTGATGTGGTCCTTTTTGCGTGTGGATTGGGTTTAATTTTGCAACTTTATTCTGTGTAATGTCTAGGGAGATAAATGGGTTTGGTATGATACTTATCAATAATATAAATGCAAAAGTAACTGTCGGACAATATGTATAACCTGCTGTAATGTCATAATGACTGCTGAATCGATTTAAATGAGATTTAATACAGATAGATTTTGTAGATCCTGGGAAAGGGCACAGACTACGTTTTATATGGATGCAAGAAGTCCCCTCGGGACATGGGGGGAACCACTAGGAACAGCAACTTCAAAACATATCTACACTTAAAAAGTATCAACACTTACTCTTTCTACTTCAAATTCACGCCTTTGAATGATAGACCAGTCACGCACAAGACCCAATAGAATGAAACGGCCCCAAGTGTGAACCCAAAGCAACCTTAATTCGAAGATAGTGCCTTTTGAAAAAGTAATAGCAAACTGTAGCAACTGAGTCTATGTAAAATGTAAGAACACAGATGTGTCTTAAGTTTTTTTTTTTTTTTTTTTTTTAATAAAGCCTTACCGCAGACTTGAGGGTCCGCGCTTTTATTTACATTTTTTTTATTTAATTATAATTTTTTGCCGTCTTGGCTTCACAAACTTATGTCTAGTCTTAAGACTATGTGAGTCCACCGCGTATTTACGTTTTTATTTTAATATTTATATATATATATGTATACAGATTTTTTTTTTTATTACTTACACAATACTTAACACTATATTCATGGACTTTGGCAACTTAGTTAAACACG
This sequence comes from Helicoverpa zea, assembly GCF_022581195.2. NCBI lineage: Eukaryota > Metazoa > Arthropoda > Insecta > Lepidoptera > Noctuidae > Helicoverpa > Helicoverpa zea. The sequence continues at coordinate 2,520,883 of NC_061470.1, read as the reverse complement.
ATTTTGGGACAGGAACGGATTGGGGATTAGTCTCATTTCCCGCTAGCGACCAGGGACTTTGCGAGTGCTAGTAGGGCTAACATGACAGTGGAGTCTCGATGTTGCATGGCCGTCTTGAGGTTGTATTCGACGACCGTTTTTATTGGCGCGTCCATCGCTCGCTTTATGTGTCTTAAGTTTTATAGGGTCATTCCTTTTGAACTTTCGAAAACTGAAGAATGAGTGAAGGTCGTGTTGATTTGAATGAGCCTTTAAGGTTTTGGTTTCTTACTTTGAAAATGCTTCTGGGAATTATTATTTTCATCTTATTACGGGTACTGCAAATACTACTGTTACTCTTTCAAGTAATACTATTCCTCAAAGTTCCCCGCAGTTGGATAACAAGTAATCTATGTCCTATGTCAAGCTCTAGGCTATCTGCGTACCTACTAGGTTTAATTTAAATAGGTTCAGTAGTTTTCGCGTACAAGCTGGGAAGACAGACAATTACACTTGTTTAAATAAGTATTATGCATCAGATTTATTCTGATATGTATACAGATGGTCATAAAGGACTAAAATATTATTTTGTCTTCAATAATATTTCGATGTTATAAATTGTAATTTTTACAGAAAATGGTCGAAACTGAGAAATGCAGAATATGATGCATAACTCATGCAAGAATGCATTTTGAAAACCAACGCTTAGTATGCAAATTGTGCTATATTACATTTGAACATTCTGTGGTCCCGACTTCGTAATAGTTGTAATTCTTTATTGTACTTCGCATTTACATGTAAATACTTCGTATGTTTACTTTTATGTGTATCTTTTGGTAATAGGTTGGTTTGGTATATGGTTGGTTGGACTAGCTACATGGTTGGTGTTCGTTGTGGACGGTAATTGGCTGATATGAGATGACAATTAGTTACAAGCTTTGACCAATCTTCTTCTTCTTCTTATCGAGTGAGGTGCAGGTTTAATCAACTTACTAGCGTGTGCGTGGTGTTAGAGTTTTTAAATCCACCTGACGTGGGAATGTAACAACGACTGCTACTAGTAATATTTGCCACTAACTACCAGACTCCAGGCTGTTGAAACCCCTTGGTAGAAACGGATATCAACTTTCTGGCTTCTGACCAACCATGCATTCCTCTAACTGCCAAAGATGTTCAAATGACAGCCGGAACCCACCAACTTTGCGTTACTTAGCCGTAAGTTCTTCTATATATACTTAAATTGTACTCATTTCAAAATACATTGTCAAACAAATGATTTCCAAAATTGACGGCTGAAGATTTTTCCTTGACAACCAACAATTTATTCGCAAACAGCAGACACGGAAAAACCTCCCTTGTAAAATATTTATATGTCTCCAGCCTTTTCAACCCCATAATATATTCAGACGTGAGGGTGGTTGTGTAAAAATATTTAATACTTGTATTTATATTTCAAAGGCGTTTTAGCTTTGTTTTTTTTTGGGTGTCTGTATGTCATGATTGTATGGTTTTTTATATGAGTTCGTAAGATTAGGATTGTTTGAATGAAAAATCTAAAACGTCAAGCTTTTTTTGTTAATTTGATGGTTGCTTTTACAACTGTTCATTTATATTTACCATTATATAGCCGACTTAAAATAATGGTAATATTTTTCGTGCAAATTCCTATATATCAGGTTGCCTGAGTTACTAAAAGACGAGCCCAACAAGACTGGAAGACTGTTGCTAACCAGAAGTTTAGTAAGGGTACTAACGGGGTTATACCTAAAAACTATTCATGACCTTTCAATTTGGGTGCAAAAAGCAAAAATAGGGAACAAACGTGACCTCAAAACAGATGAGACGAATGATTTGTTTTATTCATAAAATGTTGTGTGTCACTTTGTGCCTACATCTGACGATGTCTCTGAGGAGTAAATAGTTAAATTCTTAAAGCTTAGTTTTCCCTTTTGTAAGTCTAGAATATTCTCCCCGGGAATAAAATTACCGTATCAATATTTTTCAACGATAAGTTGTTTATCACCTTCACATCGGCCTATTCCCGTCTACTGCTGAACGTAGACATCTCCACCAACTCTCCCGATCTAGGGCAGCCTGCATCCATCCTCAACCGCCTTCTTCAAATTTTAAGTCCATCCCGTACGCCATACACCATACTGTAGTGGTTGGTTCTTTACCCACTAGGCCATCATGACTCACAACGACGAAATTTACTGCTAGATAGGATAATTACTCTTTCTTATACTCTATCCTCCTTGAAACCGATCCCAAATATCGTCCACATACCTATCTACATTAAAACAACCAAAACGATTCAAATGCTCCCAAACGCGTAACTCGTGATCAAAACTTAGCAAAGCGTTCTAAACTATGAAGGTGTATGGCTGGATTCGAACCTCCGGAGTCAGGGGTCACAGTAATCCCCTACGTACTGGCTAGAGCACGGACTTGGCTCAAAATATGGAAAGGATTATCCTGGTATGGGTGTATACGGACGGGTGTTGTGTGCGGGCCTGCTAGAATAAGTTGTTGGTACAGAAATTTAGATTATGTGTTGTGAAAAAAAAAATGGTAATATCAAATGTATTTAAATGTTTAATTAAGAAGTAATTGCTAAGGAAAAAATGGTGTCGGATATATCATAATTCTATTATGACCTATGATTATCGGTTTATCCAGTTTATGGTGTAACCAAATCGAACCACAAGTCTCAGTCAGAAAGCAGGTATATAATTATTATTAACTAGCTTCCACCTGTGGTTAAATGCATGTCTTGAGAAAACTTCCATTGTACGTTATATTGATATAATGTTTACGTAAACGATGTATATTACAGCCAAGTTTCAATAAAATACATCCAGTAGTTTTTGCGTGAAAGAGCAACGTAAACACATAAATACATTCTTTTAAACTTTCGCATTATTAATATTAGTAGAATTAAATAAAAACTACCTCGAAATAAAAGTCAAAATTGCCCTTATTTACTTGAATCATTGAACTACTACTTATAGTTCTATTTGAATTTATTATGTTTATTTCTTCAGTCAAAGTCGGTTGTAAACACAAAATGTGTCCGTATGTTTTCTTATGCCATAGTTTCATTATTAAGATTGTTAAAGAAAAATAATGTTTTATAAAACATTTTTCTGGCAAACTTTTCAAAAGTTAATGAGAATTTCATATATTTTGTATTTTGCAAAATGAGTTTGTACGTGCGTTTTTAGTCTAATGGAAATAATTTCATATTTAATCTGAAAGAGATTCTTTATAAATCTAAATATATTTTATTAATGTATAAAAAGCTAACCAAAATATTTTTTAATAAAAGAAAATAAAAAATACCTAAGCAATTATTAAAATAGATTATTTTAATGTTTTGACTATAAGACCTATTTTTAATTTTCAACTTGCCACTATTGGTAGTTGAAAAGAATATTAACCATTGATAAATTAAATAAGTTTATGGTACTCTACCCTGCAGACTAAAAAATTGGTCGACAGGTGACCCGAAACATGACAAAACATTTTTTTAAAGAAAATCATGATCATTCAAAGTTTTCAATCAGTCTGATACTGGCTAAATACCTGATCTGTGTAATTAGCGTACTACCATTCATCTTCATACTGATTTATAAGCCCAAACAAAATATCGGCCGACTTAAAGTTCGCAGTGACATGTGTTCTAAAGGTTCCGCAGTTTGTAGTAGTGGTTCCGCACAAAATACCCATGACCTATAAAAGTCATAATTGACTCATGTCCCAGTCAAGTCACTCAGTCATGTGAATGAAATTCATGTACAATAAACAACATAAACAAGAATGAATTCTTTAAATTATAAGATACATGCTTTAAATAATAAAGAACCAGTGAAACGCGAGTCGTATTCATGGTTGGGGTCTTTATTTTTGCAACAGATTTAGTCGAGTAGAAAAAAAATATTTGTCAAACGACAAAAACAAAATCATTATTTGCACTCGTGCCATAAAAATGTAATGCAAATAAAAAACTTCATTCACAAGACCGACGAAAGTCGATCAGTTTAAAATGTTTCTTTAATACTAAACCCATTTTGTTTGAATATATTTTCCTTTGTTATAATTTCCTATCATTTTCTCTCTCTATCTCTATGATATGACGTGAATACTCAAAAAGGTATAAGAAATGAAAGCAGGTATTTTTATTGAACCCTAAAAAATCCAAAAAGTGCATAAAATAATAATTCAAACCGCTCCAGTTTGTTTAAAGGTCACTAGTATAACACGGAAGAGGTGACATGTACCAGTTTCTTTTGTACTTTAAAAAAGATAAACTGACTGTTATTCATAAAATAATACTTTCCTGTACTGTCTTGGCCTTATCTTTTATGCTCCAGTTGAAGACACAGATGGTTTTTATAATGTAAATACTACATGTTTAACTGGTTCACGTTTTTGACCGCATAATTCCGTGGCACAATGGCACCCAAGGCCAACTTCGGTCACGGTGGCTTTTCGCATCGCATATAAGATCATATTACCTATAGTGCACAAGTATTTGCTCAGACACAGGTGCACTCACTATTCTCTCACTCTGATAGCCCCCTAACAAAGTGACAATACTCTTCATCTCTAGTAATTAGGTTGAAAGAGAGAGAGGGTAGGAGTTTGATGTAGACATCAACTTATTAGTTGGTTTCTGTGTATCTAATAACACTTATAAATAACATTAATGCAGGGTTCAATTACCTATCAAAACTTCACAATAAAACATAGAATTGAGTAGGTAGGTATTACCACAAAAATCATATCAACTGAAACGTTAACGGAATTTCAATACCGAATTTATTCCACCGACAAAGAAAAACAGCAATACTTCGATAAAATCTTCATTTACTAGGAATAGTTAGGCTTTTTACAAACGTAGACACATTTTGTTGCGAATATGGGCAACTACCTCCTGAAAAAAATTGCTTCTTCATGACTCTTAACGTGTACTTTTATATAATTTTTCATGAAAATTTCTTAGTTTTACTTTGAGCACGATAAAACATAAATTTCATAAACAATCATCAATAACCAATAAGATTTAATTTCTAGGAAAAACCCAAGCAATGTGTCGATAGCGGTTAATGGTTGCGAAACATTATGTGTAGGTACTAATATAATAATAAAGAGGAAACAATTTTCTGTTTGTTTGTATTCGGCTCCTAATTTACTGAATCGAATTGCCACTGTTGGTAAGACTACATTATTTCCGAGAAAGAGATTATATTTTATCCAGGTACGGAAAAAAACTTCCACGAGGATGCGGGTGAAACCATGGAAAAGCAGCTAGTTATTTGATAGAGTGGATATATCCACTCTATATAGGAAATGGCAACTTTATGCAGCGTAACTGATATCAGCAACAAAATGTGTCAACGTTTGCAGTGATCCTAAATGTACTGAAATATAGGCCATTTTTCAGACTTCGAGGAAATCCAAAATGGTAGAAATAAAGCAAATTCAAAGCTAGCCTGTGTCGAGGATATTTTCATTCATTCAAGTGTAGCGAAGGAGATTTGTTGAATTTTTTCAGTACCACGTTTTTTCAGTTGGAAATTCTTTCACTATAATCCTGAGAACATTTTTCTTTGTTTATAGACGTTGTTAATTGACCCACGGTTCATTGTTAAGTTCTGGTAGTAATAAGTGTTTTTTATAGGTAATTAAAATGTATCTAACTTGGTTTTTAACATTAACAGCATTTTAAAATTAATCAAAATCAAGATCACGGATTTCAAAAAAAATCTGTTTATTTTTCCAAAATTTATTTATTCGAAACAAATAACAAGCTACCTTTATTGTGTTTTCCATTTTCCAAACTCTTTGATACACAGAAAATTACTTAAAAAAATAAAAATTAAAACATTGTTCCGAACCGAAACTTCGCTAATTCAATTCTAATGTAACTTCGTGTTTGTGAAAGAAAAAAAAACTTTTATCGCGCTCCTTGTTTGTAAAAAAAAAAAACAAAAGGATTGCTGGAGAAAATTATTATTGTTACGACTTTCTTTTTTTTTTTTTGTTTAGCCGACAATAAGTGACTTTGGTATGGTAAGGATGCATTCAGAGATGCTCTGTTTTAAATATTTTTTGTGGTAAAAATGTTCTCAGACAATTTATAAAAGTCACTAATATTTTATTTCAAAAAGTATTACCGTGTTACTTATGTATTTTTTTATCATTATATAGCTTAAACTAGTTGTTTTCCCGTGGTTTCGCCCGCTCTAAAGTATAACCTATGTTACTCAAGAAGAGTGTAGCTTTCAAAGAGCAAAATAATTTTTTAAATCGATTCAGTAGTTTCGGAGTCTTTAGGGCACAAATAAATGAAACAATGTTTCCTCTTTAGTATATGAGTATAGATTTACCTGCTGTTAACCAGTTATTTCGTCTTAAAAATAAAAACACCAATTTATTTTTATTCCCACAAAATCACACCAATTCACTCAAACAAAATACACCTCGAAAAACAATTTACCAAGAAAATCTGAAACACAGTGAAAATCAATTTAATTTTACCCGAAAACTTGTACATTACAAAACTGCCTAAGGCAAAATTTACACCTCTTAACTAATTAAGATAATGTTCAGCAATAAAGACCCGCTCAACATTTTTGTTCGTACCTATAAAAAGGGGTTTGAAGAACAAAATTTATTATTGTTTGCGAAATTTTTTGAAGCAATTCCATTGTTATCTTGGAAGATTGGGATAGGTATTATTCGTTTTGTTGTAGTCGTAATTAACGTTTATTAATGAATTCGTTATCACATTGACGGGTAATTTTGTTGTGCTTTATTCAGTACTAGCTGTTTCTTGAGGTTTTATCTGCATTTCTTAGGTATTAATTGCTTTAAGTACCTTAATAAAATAATAGCCTGCGTTGCTAAAATAATTTACATATAATGGATTAAAAATGTTTAGACATTACTCATAATTTTTACGTCACTATAATTAGTAATAGCATAGATTTGTATTTATTTTATATGTTTTGAAACCAGTTCAAGACTTGGAACGATACTAGCTCCTGATGAAAAAGGAAATTAAACGCGCTTTAACAATCGTTTGCTCAGTTATTTTTTAAGCTGTTAGCAATTTTAAATGTCTTATTACTAATTGTATAGTTTCCAGGGATATCGGGTTGCCCTGGCAATTGGGTTAAGGAGTTAGTCGGGCAGTAGCTCCATGTAAAACACCATGGTACCTACTCATTTGCATCCGAATAGATAGAAAGCCAATCCCAGCTTAGTTGGGAAGAGGCTGGGCAGATGATATGCGGAAATTGCATGTTTAATATTTAACGTCGATTAAATGATGCATTAAAACCGATTAAAGTCGAGAAAAAGCTTTGAGGATCCCGTATGAGAAGTTCCGTCATTTTTAATCTTCACCATAATTTTACTTCTTTTTGTTATAGCGTTTTTCCTTTGATTTTAATTTCAGAAATGTCAAACGCAGTTTCCTAACACAAATAACTCTCTAACCATATTTTTTTCTAAACCGCTTAAAATCTAAGAAAATATTATTAAGACCACGGTGGAAGGAAAGACAACGGAGATGTCACAAGGAAGGTAGGTCAGGTGCCTTCTTGTAGGTCTAGTATCGTACGGTAGGCGTGATCAGTTACTAGAACTAACGAGACGATCGGATGCCTTATCAAATCAAAACCAATCTGTCAAAGATTGGTCTTGATTGATTGGTGATTTTATATTGAAAATAATGGGCGGGTAAGGGCGGAGCTAGTAACGTTCCTCGTCCCCCGAACACCCGCATTTTGGCGTGCTACGTTCTTAGGAGATTTCACGTTATGACATCTCCGCTAGTCATTTTATTCTCCATGATTAAAACCAAGTGTTTTTTTATGCTAATTGTTATTCGGAACAACGTTAACGGTTAAAAAAGGATAATAAATTCGTTCCTTAAGTGTTAAAGTGTAGGAAAAAGGTTTATTAGGCGAATCTCCTGTTAAATGGAGGGCCGAGATATTTTATATTAATTATTTTGTTTTCAACATTTTACGTTTAACGCTCAGTGGGCGTGAAATGAAGTGATTTTGGGAATTAAATTTAAGTTGTATTTTTATTATTTTGTGAAATATAAGTAACTTATAGGATTCCTTTCACACGCACTCTGTGTTTTTTGCCACGCACGTACATTGTATTCGATTGCTTGCTTATTGGCTAATAACATTACCCGCATTTTTTTTTATGACATTTAAATCCTTGTGTGTCAATAATAATCAATTATGAAACAATAGAAAATCTATTGTCTCCCGTATGTAAGCGTACCGACATACAATGAGTTAACTTAGACAACATAGAAAACATAAAAGTTACAATTTACTTAAGGATTTCCGAAGAATATATTCACGACGTATCAGTGAAGACATCCTTAATTATACTATCTACTGTCTACAGTCAAAATTAACCAATATTCTCTATCAGAACGCTGACACTAACAAATTTCTGGTCTTTGATCAGAACTTATGACAACAAAGCGTGGCCTACCATTATATCGCAGAAGCGTTGTCCTCAATATGCTGATAAACTTGCTCTCAAGTTTCAGCTCTTAAATTAATTTCACACTTGGTAAGTCTGACTTAATAGGAAATTTACTGCCGGCCGTTTTCTTGTTTATGGTGGTTTCACACCGGCGGGTTTTTGTCGCGACACATTACGAGAGGTAAAAATCTGTCGTTCAGTTTTAAGCGTCAACTTTCACATTCATAGGTAGTCATTTGTTTTCTAGCACGAATCGAGTTGGTTGTGTCGTTTGGAAAAATCGAGCAGAAAATACGCTAGTGTGAAAGCGCTGTTAGTTCGGTATCAAATTATTGCAGAGGTTCGCCAACCGTGTTTTGGAGACAGGGCTGAAAATATTTGTCAAAATTTTGAAAAGGGAATGAGCAGAACTTTTGTTATTATTCAGTTTTGCAAAAATAAGATACCTACACGTATTTATGCATACGTCGATGGGCAAGTAGATATTATAATAAAATAGCCTCCACGGCTGTTGCAAATTACCTAAAGATGAAATATTTTCCACAGTTTACCTAAATATTATGAAGTAAGTCTGATAAAAAGTTGGCGAGTATAAGTACAGTACATATATCGACTTTTTTTAAGAACCGTCACTCCTATAGTGTGGTCATAAATCTCCGACAGCCATTGAAGAAAAAAAACAAATACTCTTCTAAAAACTTATAAACAAAACCAATCATCTTCAGAACTATCTCGTTCTATATCAAAATCGATGGAAACTAAAGATTTCAAAGATTGAACTCCTTTCAGAATTACTCTTAAGAGCTGAAACTTTGTCATCGAGTTTTCAGCGACTGATATGAATCAATAGTTCGAAACAGTCGTTCTTTCAAATATAATATTTTATTGTTGGGTATATTTTGTTATTTTTCTTTTTTTAAGTATAGGTAGGTATTATTCTTTGCTATATATTTGCTAAATTTATGTAATAATATTATGTTTAATCTAACTTAGAATGAATCTAATTCCCTTTAAAAATGACCATTTTCGTTGTCACGCGGTGTCCTGCGTGAGCGACGAACGCGACGCGACGCGACGGAACACGAGGCGACGTAATGCGACGCGATGCTATACGCGACAAATGTCCTACGTGATTTTGGTCATTACTTCTTAAATCATGGAGAAGTTGTGTTAAAATACATGTTACAATTTTGCTTGAAAGTTCATATTTAAAGTACAGACAGCAACATTCTTCTAACTTGTTTGCACTAATAAACGATTTCTTTAATGTTTATGTTTTTGTCATACATCAATCAACGCTTCTGAATAGTTCGTGGTGTCGCATCTGGTCGCCCTCAAAACAAGTTCGCGTTACGTCGCATCTCGCCGCATACTGTCACATAGGCCGCATGTAGGGAATGCCGTTGAGTTGATCGCGTTCGTCGCGTTCGCAGCGTCGCGTCGCGCCTCGTTCGTCGCTCACGCAGGACACCGCGTCAGCTTTTTGATTATATATCTCTCTTGAATAATGCCTTTGTACCCACGACGGAACCGAGCAGGTAAATGCGTTTAGGGTGAGAGATGTGCGTTTGTGTTTGCGTTTGTTCTATCACTATCACTCCAATATTGCGAAGACGAAAGTATAAGTACGTGTGTGTGTTTGCAAATTCTTCACTTACAAACGGTTGGACCATATTTTGATGAAATCGGATAGATAGGTATTTGAATTCAGTGTGGATCAGCAGGTAGGCTACTTTTTATCCTAGTGCGAGATGTAGAGAGCCTAAGAATTAAGCCATCTCCTGCTCTAGCAGTTTGTTGCAGTTTTTTTTTTGATAATTTAACAGATATACATAAATTATTAAGAAAGTATATGAGTAGGTATAATATCGTCAGACAAAACAAACTTCTTCCTACATAACTCCATACCTATAATTAATTCTGATGTTTATTAGAAAACATAATTTTCTCACATCTCGCCTACATTCAAGACACGTAATACAATTACTTGACAATAGACTTAAAATTACTTCAAGCGAGACCCAAGATGTCTCGCGGTATGAATATTAAAAATAGCTTTGCTTACATGCAAATTTCAACTTTATTTCTAAGGTAGTAAGGTTGAGATTTGGGTGTGGTTGTTCTATGTATTAAATGCGTTATATGTATGAGAGAAGACGGTAAAGTAGGTTATATAAACTAAGCTTATTCGACTGTTTAAAAGTGATATGTTTGCGCGCTCAACTTGGTGAGAAAAAGCATGTTTTGTGATTTTGTTTACCGTTCCTTGTGTTCGCGTTATTTATGTATTTTTATCATAAATAACGGCGTGAAGAGGATTAAATAGGTTTTTATTACGTGTCTTGTTTTTCTTGGCCTTAACTGTAAACAATATTAAAGTACTTACACTTCATTGCAAAAAAAGTATCCACCATTAAGAAAAGAGTAGGTTGACATCGCTTTGATTTTTAATTGGGACATTTCCTAGAACTGTCATGTGATACCAAAAAATCATGTTTTTATAACATGCATTTAAGACCTGTAGCTTCATTAAAACCGTGTCAGGACTAAAAAAAGCAAGTGACAATGACAAAGTCTCTCTTCACCCCCTCAATCACGTGAAGTATAATCGCGTAGAAAAAGGTTTTGTTCCGTACCTTGAACACTTGAAAAATAATAATTACTGGCAAAAACTGCCGTTGTACGGAGATGAGAGTTCTTCTCTTACAAAATAATGAGAGACTCGCTAGCTAGGGTCAAGTGTCGTGAAAACATTTGAAAATCGTTGTATATACCTCTATAGGTGTTTGTGCATAACTGTACTTTGGGTAAATGGTGCCTTGGTGCCTTTTTTGGGTTGTTTCTTTGAGTTTTCGCGTTTCAGAGATCATTTTTGGACATTCATTTTAAGGTTGCCAGCATTGGGGGATTGTTAATATCAAAAGCTGATGTTAAATGATACAGAAATTAGATAACACCTTAATATTTTTCAAACTTCAAGTAGTTGAATGCCACATTCTTCAATGTTCATCCATTATTTTTATATATTTCCTTATTTTCACGATTTATTACAACACCACCTATTTATCTGTTACTGTTACCTACTGCCTTTTTATCGTACCACTGCTGGGCATGGCCCTTCTATCACACGGAGAAGGATTGAGCATTAATCACCACGCTTGCTCAATGCGGGTTGGTGATTTCAGACTTTATAGTCCAGGTTTCCTCAAGATGTTTTCCTTCACCATTTTATCAGCCATTGGTGTCCAAGATATACATACAAACTTAGAAGAGTTGCATTGCCTAACCTGGAATCGAACCCACACCCAAATACTCGGGAGTTGGTTTTTTAACCTTTTTATCAGCCATCTGTGTCTAATATATAGGCTCGAGTTGCATAAATTGGACCGGCTCGTAAATTGTACCACCTCAAAATCTACTAAACTGTAATGTTTAGTTTTAAAGTTGTTTTTGGTAACACTAAAAAGCAGTACAGTACCAAAATGTAGCAAAGGCTGCCATTTTGGATTCTATAACACAACAGAGTAAATCGTCGTAAACAAAAATATGTTTTGCGGCGTTCTAGTATTATTTTATGGGTGTTTACCTGTAGGATTTCTTGTAGCAACGGTAAGTATAGAAACAAAATTAAAATTCTTGACAAGGGACAGTTGACCTACTTCTTAAGCAGTCTTTCAATAAAAACAATCGAAGCTCTCCACTCATAATTCAAACTGAACTACAAAGAATTATCGATAAAACTTTCAGCACATTTCCGAACTTATTTAAAAAGGTATCATGACAAATATTTCGAGTACAGGAATAAAGGTATTCTAACTTTTCAGACCCCATGTCAGAGCTGTCTCCGACGGAGAGCGTTTTATTAAAGCTGGAAGTTTTCACATATCTTATTTATGAAACTTGGTCTTCTTCGATATTGAGAAGAATTGTTATGAAGGGGAAATAAATATGTAAAGTTTCTGAGACTAATATTTTTCGGTTTAACTGATTTAAGTTTTTCGTTGGTAACCAGTCCTAGTACAAGTCCACCCGTGAACACAGTCGGTGCAATTTGGTCGAAACGTCGGGAAAATATAAATGTGTCGTATCTTGTACCTTAGTTGTTACCTACACGTAATCTAATTTCTACATAAGAGAATAGGTCCTCGTTGTAGACCGGGCGAGTAATAGACTGCCCTTATTAAGTAAACAATATTAACTACCCATACAGCTGCCATTAACAAATTGCTCCCTCCATTAGAAACTTACCAAGCCTGAGAAATGTACCAACATAAAATTTTTCTTCCACAAGACAAATATGGACCAACTCAAATTCCTCGACGGTTTAAATGGCCAAATTACATAGACCTCCGCGCTTCTTACATTGCGAATTTTTTTTAATACCCCTATAGTGGTTCTTAGGGGTCCGATTATAGTGGTGGGAGTTTTGAAACTTACCCCCTTGTCTTGCAAACTCTGGGTGCATTTAACGAGATAAGTTCGTCAGATGGGGTAGACGGCAAAAAGGCATTTAAGTAGTTCCGTATAATGTTGGGCATCTAATATGGCTACCGTATTTAAAATGCAGATTTTAATTAAGATGGATATTTTGTGTTGTAGTAAGGAATTTATATTTTGAATTTGTTTTTGGTTGAGTGCTTTTGTTTATAGCGGTAATTTTACACCGTGAAAAGTAGATTTTGGATCAATTTAGCTCAGATGATACTTATTTACAAACATCTTGGTCATTTCTTTATTTTTAAAAATCTTCTTTATCAAATACATTTTAGTGCAATTCACGCGAGTGAAACTGTGGAGGGAGCTTTCCACTGTCCAGCCGGCATCGAGTGCCCCGTCTTTGGCGGATCCTTCTCTGTCCATTTCCCAGTTCCCAGTTAAGTTTTCTTTTTTACCTGCTTTGAGTTTTTCAACGGAGATTGCAGCAACTTGTCGGCCAGCGAAGACTGTACATACTAGTTAATAATACTCTTCACAGATGCATAAATGTTTACCATTTTATAATTGTTCTAAGAAAAAAAGAAGGAAAGATACATTTATTTCCATACAACATAGGTGGTACCAGTTTTTACAGAAGTTATAAGTTCTAGCTATAATCTGTCTAACTTGACATGCAAATATTAAGTCCACTTAGGTACTTACTTAAAGTTACATTACAAACATTGAAAACATTTAGAATAACATTGATTCACTAACAATTTTCTAGCTACTTAACACGTCCTTTAACTCAAAGTACCTAACTTAAAGCAGAGATTAAGTATATTTGAAAAGATTATTTCTTTTAAAAGTTCAGATAAGCCGTTGTTACAAAAGATTTGCTTAATATAACTTTTAAACTTAAATTTTTAGACCCTCGTTAAGACAATCGCTGTTTTTAATGGAAAAAGGGTAAGTAAAATAAATGGCTGTTTACGAATATTTTCAGGTAGAAAACAAAAAGAGAAATAGATAAAATTATTTTCTTTATGGAAACTGCTTTCAGCCTTGAATGCAGTGTCAACACTTTACCAATCACTACGATGTCGGGTGACCAAATGACTCGATTTTTAAGGAGGCGTGACGAGTGTGTGTTTTTTTATTTGTTACATTTTCATGTTGATGCCGAAATGAGTTGTAAGGTGAATCATAGTTTTTTTTTTTTTTTTTTTCAATTAATATATGCCAACACATCATTACCTGAGATACCATGGATGATTCAGCGAGCAAATCTTGTTGTTTATTAACTAAGTAAGCTAAGAAGAGCCAGAAAGGTTTTATAATCAATCCAAAAATATGAAACAAATAAATAACGATTTTTTTGTTTGTCCACAAACTTACTGTAGTATATATTTACAACTTTAATTTAGTAGAAAAGTAAAGAACACAAAAAATAAGTGTTAATTTATGGGCAAGTTCCACGGAACCATATTTCCTGGTCACCCTACACTTGAGTGCGCAATCCGGATGTTTTTACATCAGCCATCTCTTATTGGATTCCTTTCATTGACATCTATAAGTGGTGATAAACTCCAAAGAAATAGCTTCACTCTGAGAGACTTAAATTGTTTGTGCGTATTGCCTGCCTTTATTGTGTATGGCATTTTATGGAAATTTTGTAGAAAGACTATGAATCTGAGGGCACGGCAGTGCCCCAGCCAAGACTCGAGCAAAGCGGGCACGGCTGTACCATCTTTTCTCGAAGCGTTTCGCGGCTATTTCAGCCCCCTGTATCTTCCATGTGAACAAAGCTAAGAGTTTAGGTTTTCGATGACCAAGAGTAAGTATTAGAACAAGCTCAGTCTCAAAATTACAAGACATTTGAATAAATAGTTTACGAGTTATGAGCGATCAAAGTTACACCATTTTGTCACTGACTCACTCACTGACCGATCATCAAAAGTCTAAGGTACTTCTAGCAAACTGAGAACCTTCAAATTTGGCACCAAGACAGTTTATCAGCTACAGCTACAAAAAATAGGAAACAAATTTATATTTGCGGTTTTTCAAGAACATTGTGTATGAATTTTGACTGCATTGATAACTTTGTTATTTATTTATGTACAAAATGTATTTGTTTTATTGTTACGTAGTGTGGTATATTGTTATTATGTATTAAATATACATACATATGTATAAAAAAGCTAGGTTAAAATGAAATGAATAATGATAAAATCTTTCGTATTAATGCAGTGCGATAAATAGTGCATGCTCGCTCGATAGATGGCGTTGTCCTGGTCTAAATCGCGCTATGGTTTCGTTACATAGCATAGTATAAGTAGTACTTAAAAAAAAAACAAATAATTTCATGTGATAGCGCCATCTACCTCTGAAATAAATCTCTTTTATTCTAAAAGATATTCGATTCAATAATTTGACAATTTCGAAATTTTTTAGTTTATTTTTAAAAAATGTTGTTTACGTGCTACTTTAGGTGTACACATTTAGTTAGTTGCATGTAAGTTGATTTAATATGTTAAATACTTAGAGAAGAAAGAGACCTACAAAAAATAAATTAGATCCCACCAAAAACATTAAATGTAAAAAAAAGCCAATCCTCTACGCAATCCCTCCACCGTAAAAAGTTTTGAGATCGCATAGAAGCCAAGTCCTGTTCAACTTTATTTGTAATAATAAATCAATATTTTGTGACTACCTATATCAATAGTTTTGTTCACATTACAATAATATTGTCTTGGCCATGAGCACAAGTTAAAAGCCGCTCCTTGAAATAATGTGTAAATACCATTGAATTGATAAATTCTATATGGACATGATTTTACGATTGGACTAATTGGAATTTGAGATCACCATGGACTAAACATGCGCCATATGTAGTATGCATACATGTGCAGTTCATTGATGTTGGATGATACTGACTGTCGGTCATTAAGTAACAATTGAATAAACTAAAAGTATTTAATTCTGTGATATTAAACTTCATGTTTGACTTTCGCCTCTCCAAGATATGCTGTATTATATTTGTAGTTTATTGTGCTCATGGCCGAGTCAATATTATTGTAATGTGAACAAAACTATTGATATAGTCACAAAATATTGATTTATTATTACAAATAAAGTTGAACAGGACTTGGCTTCTATGCGATCTCAAAACTTTTTACGGTGGAGGGATTGCGTAGAGGATTGGCTTTTTTTTACATTTAATGTTTTTGGTGGGATATTCTTTATACTTTAGAAGTAAGGACTATATTATAGTGCGCCTTATAGTACCAGCAGTGCAAACTTTTAGTCGGCCGATAGTTTATTTGGGCTCATAAATCTAATGGTAGTATTCACATTACAGAGATCAGATATTTAGCCAGCATTAGACTAATTGTAAGCTTTGACTGGAATCAAAATTTCCTCAAAAAAAAAATGCTGACCAACGTGTCAGCTATCAGCAGACTGTATTATTATGATATTTTCGGAAAATTAACTTTCCTAAGTTACTTAAATATAATACCTATAACCTCTTTATAATAATATACTATTCGTAAGCATTGTATAGGTATTTATTATCACATTCTCCTTTCAAAACACGACTTTATTACGACTCTATAAAGGTTAAATCAATCTAGCAATGACACTTCACCATTAAAACTAAGTACTACACAAAGTACAACGTTATTTTCTAAATACTGCACTAAACTAACTAAATAGATAACAATGTTAAACTACAGTTTAAAACCGTTGAGTTAAGACAGTGTTAACTGTTGGGTGATTGTTATCGTTAAACTGAATTCTCCGTTTAAGTACTTGCAGTTTTAATAAAAGTAAAATAACTATTATTTTGCAGTTTTAGTGATACCTATTATAAATGTGAAAGTTATTTGGCCTTACTACGAAAACTTTAAACATCTGTTGGACTCTTGTCTAAAGAAAATGTGGCCGCAAAACGAACCTTATTTCAACGTCATAATTTGTCATTTTTTAGACAAGTTTTCAACAGGCGTTTAAAGTTTTTGTGGCACGACGGATTATGTCTGTCTGTTAGGTTTTACATATTATAATAATATACATCTGTGTGCAAGTTACCCCCAACCCTAAGTGGAGGATAGTCAATAAGGACTTACTCCCTTGTTAAAATTAAATCTTCATGTATTTTGCACATATGTATGTATTAATATTAATATTCAGAGAAGCAGTAAGCAAGAATCATATTGAAAAACAATTATTATAAGTAGATTAAATTGAAAACTATTTTTCAGATGTTATTTACTGAATTGAAGGCCACGTCATTTATAGTTTTGTGATATCTGTAGGTAACTATGCACTTTCTTTGTACACGTAGAAAGAAACTACAAAAAAGTACATTCAACCCTTAAATCACCATATTCAAAAACGCCATTAAACACCATCTCAAAAAAACTATAACACACCGATCTTTGGTAGCTCGACGCTTATAATTTCCCCCGGGAGCGTCCCGACCCACTAGGCTCGTTTAATCAGTACCAGCTTAAGTTCCGGGTAGAAATTACCTGATGCTACCTGATACCTGATGCTAGAGTTATGTGCTGTGTTGGGTGTACCGGATTTTCTTGGGAAGTTTAAAATAGCACCTTGTATATGAAATGAAATCGTTTATTTTGCAAGTTGGACATTACATCACTTTTACACGTCATTTTAAGAACGCTGGGGTCGGCATTTCTTAACTGACTGATCCCTGAGAAGAAACGCTGAAACAAACTTAAGGGTCATAGTCTCTTTTACATGTACTTACTTTTATAGGTACATGACATATGTGCGTTAATTTTAGTGTTAGAGTGTCATTCAAAAAAAATTTGGAAAGTAAATGTAACTATTGTTACGAAACCAACAACAACTAATAATAATAATTAGTTTGTTATTATTACTTTATCGATGACTTCGTTAGATGCAATGGTCATCAAGCTGGACTGCCAAACTGATGGTCTCGGGTTCGATTCCCGGTACGATCGACATTATGTGTGATGAGCTCGCTTGTTGTGTTAGAAATACTTATGTATTTAGATTTTCGCATACCAGCGGCATCTCGTCTCAATGCTTCACTTCAAAAATCACACGATTTTACATTACATCCTATTAGTCCTAAGGGAGAAATTTTAAAAATTCTCTAGAGCCCCTTACACATAACCTTTTTTCATTGTTCAGCGTAAACACGAAGTAAGGAAAGATGAGCGGAGATGCTATAATGCAGGTAGGTCAGGCGCCTTCTTCTAGGTTAAATTCTTACGGTTGGCACGACCAGGAAGATCAGTTACGAGTGAAGAAACGAGTTTTGAGACATCTGTCAACGATTTTTGGTATTACAAAAAACGGTCGAGCCCAAAGAAAGCGTATGAGGGTGGAGACTGTAACGTTCCTCGTCCCCCGAACACCTGCATTTTTTCGCGCTACTTTCTTAGACGATTTTCCGTTATGGCACCTCCGCTAGTCATTTTGTTCTTCATGAGCGTATACAAACACATTTCCGACGTATTCCATACAGCGTCCCAGTAGGCCTTACGAAAACGCTCTTTGAATCAATGTGTAATAAATAATTAATGTACTGAATATTGTACATGGAGAAAATAAACAGTAGGAAACTGTTTATTTTCTCCTATTTTTCAGATATCACTTTTTTGAAAAGATTAAATCT
This sequence comes from Helicoverpa zea, assembly GCF_022581195.2. Taxonomy (NCBI): domain Eukaryota; kingdom Metazoa; phylum Arthropoda; class Insecta; order Lepidoptera; family Noctuidae; genus Helicoverpa; species Helicoverpa zea. Next base: position 2,502,291 of record NC_061470.1, on the reverse strand, counting down.
AAAAGTGTCTATGAGAAGGGTATGTTTGTGTATCTATGCCTCGTTGGTCTACCAGGCACACTCTAGAGTAGACCCATGTCTCTAAGCAGATCTATCTGAGCACTGGGTCTAGGAGTCGAGTCCCGGTTGAAGCTGAAACTGCTTTGCAGGTTTTAATTTTCACAAAGCAGTGCCAAGTCTGAGAGATGGTGATTGATACACCTCTTCCTCACAGAGAACGTAAATGTCGGCCCTGGGACACAATAACATAAACTATTGCAATAAAACGACTAAATCAATTGAGACAAACATTCACATGGTTAGCTGGCTTCATTTCTTCTTCTTCCTCCTGCCCTGTTCCCAATTTTATTTGGGGTCGGCGCAATATGTCATCCTCTTCCATTTTCACTGTCACTCATCATACTGACACTCACTCCCTTCGTCTTCCTCTCCATCCATCTACATTCATACTTAGCGCACACTTTGTTGCATGCGTATCATCCCTCCTCATTACATGCCCATACCATGACAATCTTCTACTTCTCATATTTCTGTAACTGGCTTTAACCGGGACATAATACTCTTGGAACATTGATGCAGTCGCGTGTAAAATGAAGTACACCATATTTTAAGCCGGATAACGTTGCATTAATTATACGAAAATAACTAAATTTCCTCGTAATTCTACCATGAGTATCGACGGGTTAATATTTAAATCTATATATATTATAACAAGCTGGGCTAATTTAATTAGTGGTCGTTGATTGGACTTGATAGAATAACTATATTAAAGCCTGCCGGCTATTGCTGTCCTAACGTGGTGTTATAGTAATTTCATCATCAAAATTTTGATGAAAATCTATTGGAAATTACTAATATTTTGATATTAATTCGTCAGTGTTTAGAAATGTTTGGATTTAGTCAAAATGTAGTTTATTTGCTCTTTACGTTAAATCGTTATTTTTGTCCGAAAAAAATTATGTAACACTTTTTGGAGTATATAAGAGTGTAAGTACATAAGGGAGTTCATAGGGAGTATATGAGGAGAGTACATAAGAGAGTATATAAGGACAGTACATAAGAGAGTATATGAGGACAGTATATAAGGGAGTATATGAGGACAGTACATAAGAGAGTATATAAGGACAGTACATAAGGGAGTATATAAGGATAGTACATAAGGGAGTATATGAGGACAGTATATAAGGATAGTATATAACGGAATATATAAGGATAGACAGTACATAAGGGAGTATATAAGGACAGTACATAAGGGAGTATATAAGGATAGTACATAAGGGAGTATATGAGGACAGTACATAAGAGAGTATATAAGGACAGTACATAAGAGAGTATATGAGGACAGTATATAAGGGAGTATATGAGGACAGTACATAAGGGAGTATATAAGGATATTATACTTGAATCCCGCAGCCCCGGCAGGTTTTGGCCCTGGTGGGCCCCACTGCGGTTTGCTGACTCTCTGTGAAGGGCTTGGAACAACGCTCGCCTCCGACACGGGCCTGTTGTCTCCAAGGAAACGGAGGAACGATGAGCATCCCGAAACTCATCGTCCACAGACCCAAGTCGTCGGATACCCGACGCGCGTGGTGTCTTCCACGTCCACCACAGTGGGTGGGATGAGAGGCGCGAACTCTCAGTTATAACACAGCCTCCTTTTCTGGCATGCTCACCCCTATAGAATTTCGGGTGGCTCACCGTCCCTCCGTCTCTTTGGAGACAACAGGCCCGTGTCGGCGGCGTGCATTGTTCCACACCCTCCACAAAGAGTCAGCAATCCCCAATGGGGCCCACCAGAGCCAAAACCTGCCGCATAGCATAATAGAGTTGCAATGTGTTAGATAGAACAATGAAATCTTGAAGGTTTGTTTTTGGCAAATGTATTGTTTTATAAAAAGTCATAGAACAAAAAAAGTTGTAGTTTATGATGTTCGTAATACAGTCCTGCAAGGTTGTTAGTGTTTTACCAATAACCCTGTATAAGGACAGTACATAAGGGAGTATATAAGGACAGTACATAAGGGAGTATATAAGGATATTGTATAAGGGAGTATATCGATTGCTCCTAAGTATACTGAGTCAACTAACAAATTTTGCGAATTGCACTTTTTTGTGTATTTACAATATTGTTATTGTTATTTGTGTTAATACACAAAAAAGTGCAATTCGCAAAATTTGTTAGTTGACTCAGTATACTTTTTTTTTTTTTTTTTTTTATCGACGTAAAATCATCAAATGACCCCTCCCGCTGTGGGTTAGCAGCGGTGAGGGAGTGTCAGACTCTTACTGACTAAAATCGTCGTGTTCCGTCATAGGCCTTTTATGTACCAGGGCCGCGGTATCTCTTTCGAACAACCCGCAGCCCCGGCAGGCCTTGGCCCTGCTGGGCCCCGCTGGGGTTGCTGACGTCTCTTTGAGGAGCGCGTGGAACAACGCGCGCCGTCGACACGGGTCTGTCGTCTAGGAAGACAGAGGGACGATGAGCCACCCGAACTCACCGCCCACAGACCCACGCCTACGGTGGCCGGGAGTCATCTCGCGACACCCGGCGCCCATGGTGTCTACCTGGTCCAGCGCGGCGGCCGGGATGAGAGGTGCGAACTCTCTGGCGTTCCGCCTCCTCCTTCTCGAGCATGACCGCTTCGCAGAAGGAGGCGACGGCATCCCATTCCCTCTCGCCCCGGACCATGGCCTGAACCAGGGCCGGACGCGAGAGGTCGCCGCCGCCCAAAGCCTCGACGAGGACCCGGCGGTGCCCTTCCCATGCGGGGCACACCTGGACTGTGTGGTCCACCGTGTCCTCGGGGCTGTCCGCACAATGGTGACACCCGGGCGCCTCCTCACGACCGATGCGGTGCAGGTACCTCCCGAAACAACCGTGTCCGGTGAGGACCTGCGTCATGCGGTACGTGAGGGCGCCGTGACTCCTCCCGAGCCACTCCTCAAAGAGGGGACTTACCGCCACGATGGTGGCGTGCCCTTGACTCAGTATACTTAGGAGCCGTCGATATAAGGATAGTATATAAGGGAGTATATAAGGACAGTACATAAGGGAATATATAAGAATAGTATATAAGGGAGTATATAAGGACAATACATAAGGGAGTATATGAGGACAGTACATAAGGGAGTATATGAGGACAGTATATAAGGGAGTATATAAGGACAGTACATAAGGGAGTATATAAGAATAGTATATAAGGGAGTATATAAGGATAGTATATAAGGGAATATATAAGGACAGTACATAAGGGAGTATATGAGGACAGTATATAAGGGAGTATATAAGGACAATACATAAGGGAGTATATGAGGACAGTACATAAGGGAGTATATGAGGACAGTATATAAGGATAGTATATAAGGGAGTATATAAGGACAGTACATAAGGGAGTATATAAGAATTGTATATAAGGGAGTATATAAGGACAATACATAAGGGAGTATATGAGGACAGTACATAAGGGAGTATATGAGGACAGTATATAAGGATAGTATATAAGGGAGTATATGAGGACAGTATATAAGGGAGTATATAAGGACAGTACATAAGGGAGTATATAAGAATAGTATATAAGGGAATATATAAGGATAGTATATAAGGGAATATATAAGGATAGTATATAAGGGAGTATATAAGGACAGTACATAAGGGAGTATATAAGAATAGTATATAAGGGAGTATATAAGGACAATACATAAGGGAGTATATGAGGACAGTACATAAGGGAGTATATGAGGACAGTATATAAGGATAGTATATAAGGGAATATATAAGGATAGTATATAAGGGAGTATATAAGGACAGTACATAAGGGAGTATATAAGAATAGTATATAAGGGAGTATATAAGGACAATACATAAGGGAGTATATGAGGACAGTACATAAGGGAGTATATGAGGACAGTATATAAGGATAGTATATAAGGGAGTATATGAGGACAGTATATAAGGGAGTATATAAGGACAGTACATAAGGGAGTATATAAGAATAGTATATAAGGGAATATATAAGGATAGTATATAAGGGAATATATAAGGATAGTATATAAGGGAGTATATAAGGACAGTACATAAGGGAGTATATAAGAATAGTATATAAGGGAGTATATAAGGACAATACATAAGGGAGTATATGAGGACAGTACATAAGGGAGTATATGAGGACAGTATATAAGGATAGTATATAAGGGAATATATAAGGATAGTATATAAGGGAGTATATAAGGACAGTACATAAGGGAGTATATAAGAATAGTATATAAGGGAGTATATAAGGACAATACATAAGGGAGTATATGAGGACAGTACATAAGGGAGTATATGAGGACAGTATATAAGGGAGTATATAAGGACAGTACATAAGGGAGTATATAAGAATAGTATATAAGGGAGTATATAAGGATAGTATATAAGGGAATATATAAGGACAGTACATAAGGGAGTATATGAGGACAGTATATAAGGGAGTATATAAGGACAATACATAAGGGAGTATATGAGGACAGTACATAAGGGAGTATATGAGGACAGTATATAAGGATAGTATATAAGGGAGTATATAAGGACAGTACATAAGGGAGTATATAAGAATAGTATATAAGGGAGTATATAAGGACAATACATAAGGGAGTATATGAGGACAGTACATAAGGGAGTATATGAGGACAGTACATAAGGGAGTATATGAGGACAGTATATAAGGATAGTATATAAGGGAGTATATAAGGACAGTACATAAGGGAGTATATAAGGACAATACATAAGGGAGTATATGAGGACAGTACATAAGGGAGTATATGAGGACAGTATATAAGGATAGTATATAAGGGAGTATATGAGGACAGTATATAAGGGAGTATATAAGGACAGTACATAAGGGAGTATATGAGGACAGTATATAAGGATAGTATATAAGGGAGTATATAAGGACAGTACATAAGGGAGTATATAAGGACAATACATAAGGGAGTATATGAGGACAGTACATAAGGGAGTATATGAGGACAGTATATAAGGATAGTATATAAGGGAGTATATGAGGACAGTATATAAGGGAGTATATAAGGACAGTACATAAGGGAGTATATAAGAATAGTATATAAGGGAATATATAAGGATAGTATATAAGGGAATATATAAGGATAGTATATAAGGGAGTATATAAGGACAGTACATAAGGGAGTATATAAGAATAGTATATAAGGGAGTATATAAGGACAGTACATAAGGGAGTATATGAGGCCAGTATATAAGGATAGTATATAAGGGAATATATAAGGATAGTATATAAGGGAGTATATAAGGACAGTACATAAGGGAGTATATAAGAATAGTATATAAGGGAGTATATAAGGACAATACATAAGGGAGTATATGAGGACAGTACATAAGGGAGTATATGAGGACAGTATATAAGGGAGTATATAAGGACAGTACATAAGGGAGTATATAAGAATAGTATATAAGGGAGTATATAAGGATAGTATATAAGGGAATATATAAGGACAGTACATAAGGGAGTATATGAGGACAGTATATAAGGGAGTATATAAGGACAATACATAAGGGAGTATATGAGGACAGTACATAAGGGAGTATATGAGGACAGTATATAAGGGAGTATATAAGGACAATACATAAGGGAGTATATGAGGACAGTACATAAGGGAGTATATGAGGACAGTATATAAGGATAGTATATAAGGGAGTATATAAGGACAGTACATAAGGGAGTATATAAGGACAGTACATAAGGGAGTATATAAGGACAGTACATAAGGGAGTATATAAGAATAGTATATAAGGGAATATATCAGGATAGTACATAAGGGAGTATATAAGGATAGTACATAAGGGAGTATATAAGGACAGTACATAAGGGAGTATATGAGGATAGTACATGTAGCATCTAAGCGAGATGCTCATAAGCATGCTACGCAGGATTCTAACTAAATAAAAATGCTTCATCAAGATTGTAAAAGTATTGTAATCTGTCAGTTTATTTTTTGAAGGAGAAAAATTGATAAAATATAAAACATAACACACACACAAAAAGTTCCGACTGTACAGGTTTTAGTCCGCCACATGTTCCCCCCGGCCAGACCGTGACTACGGTCGATAAAAATCGGGGAACTTTACTCGACGCCCGCTTCTCGTTATTTTCGCCCCAGATGTCGTATTGGTGTTAGTAGTGTCAGCTCTTGTGATTTCGTGCTGCGCCTCATCACGTGCTATGAAAGCTGGTTTGAGGCGGTCGACTGACACGTTGCTTGGCTTTCCCCGTATCTCGATCGTGAAATATTTTTCATGCCTCTGTAGAACCTTGTAGGGCCCCGCGTACGGTGGTTCCAGTGAACGTCGTACATGGTCTCGACGGAGGAAGACGTGGGAGCAGGAATGAAGATCTCGCGGCACGTAGAAGGGCGACGTGCTATGCCATGCTGCAGGTTTCGGAGTGAGGCTGGCCATGTGACGTCGTAAACGATTTGCGTACTCGGTGACGTCAGCTGTGGTGAAGTCTGCTTGCATAGACATGAACTGACCGGGAAGCTGTAGTGCTTCCCCGTAAACGAGCTCGGCTGGCGTAGCTTGGATGTCTTCTTTCCACGAGTTACGCATGCCGAGTAGTACCAGTGGAAGAGCTTCCGTCCACTGCGAAGAGGTGTGGCACATGATGGCGGCTTTCAGCTGCCGATGCAGTCGTTCCACCATGCCATTCGCTGCTGGATGGTAGGCAGTGGTGCGAAGATGCTCTGCCCCCAGCAAGGCAGAGAGAGCCTTGAACAGGTGACTCTCGAATTGGCGGCCACGGTCAGTGGTCACCCGTGCCGGACAGCCGAAGCGGGCCACCCAATTGGCTACCAGCGCCTCTGCGCAGGCCTCCGCCGTGATGTCCTTCAAGGGGTAAGCCTCAGGCCATCGAGTGAATCTATCGATGACGGTAAGGCAGTACCTGTAATCAGACGAAAAGGTTAACGGTCCTACGATATCGAGGTGGATGTGAGCGAAGCGAGAGGATGGGGTTAGGTAAGAGGAAGGTGGGGATTTGGTATGGCGAGTGACTTTAGAAGTCTGACATGGCAAACACTGCCTCGCCCACTCTCTACAGTCTTTGCGGATCCCTGGCCACACATAGCTTTGCGTCACCAGTCGCACTGTAGCTGAACATCCAGGGTGATGCAAATTGTGCAACGATTCAAAGGCTTGCTTCCGGAGTTGTGGTGTCAAATACGGTTGGGGCGTAGCCGAGGTAGTGTCACATAGAACTTGTGCGTTGCCAGTTGGTGTAGCAACCTTTTCCAACTTCAGTGAGGACCCATTTCGAATGAGGTCTTGTAGTTCTGGATCTGTTTCCTGGAATTTTGCAAGATCTCCAAAGTTTATTGTCGGTGACACTTCCTCGATTCGTGACAATGCATCAGCAACCACATTTTCCTTGCCCGGGATATACCTTATATCGGTAGTAAATTGCCCTATAAAGTCTAGGTATCTGAATTGCCTTGGTGAATGGCTATCTCTGTTCGACTTAAAAGCAAACATCAGTGGTTTGTGGTCGGTGAAGATCGCGAAGTCTCTTGCCTCGACCATATGTCGAAAGTACTTCACTGCTTCATATACCGCTAACAACTCGCGGTCGTACGGGCTGTATTTTCTTTGAGCACCATTTAGTTTGTGGGAATAAAAGGCTAGAGGTTCCCAGTTAGCTTCTCTTCGCTGTTGCAGGACAGCGCCGATAGCAGTATCAGACGCGTCCGTGACGATGGCCAACTCAGCTGAAGGATCCGGATGAGCGAGAAGGGTTGCGTTGGATAATGAAGTCTTAATGTCTTCGAATGCTTTGAGGAGTTCTGGAGTCATATTGACTGGATGTGCTCCTTTAATTTTGGGACCGGCTAGTATTGCGTTCAATGGGGCTTGTAATTTGGCCGCGTTTGGGACGAATCGACGGTAAAAATTAATGACACCTAAAAATCTACGAAGGTCCTTGACCGTCTTGGGAACTGGATACTCCTGGATAGCCTGTATCTTGGTACTTAGAGGTTTTGTCCTGCAGCTGACACATGGTATCCTAGAAACGTTACCTCTGACTGTCCGAGGTTACACTTTGAAGTGTTTACCACTACCCCGTATTCTCTTAAACGGGCGAATAACTGCCGTAAATGCTGCTCGTGCTGTTCATGGGTCTGCGAGAATACTAGGATGTCGTCGATATACCCATAACAAAACTCTAAACCGAGCAGTACTTCATCGATGAACCTTTGGAAGGTCTGAGCGGCGTTCCTTAAACCAAAGGTCATAAATGGGAACTCGTAAAGACCGAAAGGTGTAGTGATGGCGGTCTTCGGAATGTCGTCTGGGTTTGTTCTTATCTGATTATAGGCTTTGACAAGATCTATGGTGGAGAATACTGTGCACCCTGATAGCTGGTAGGAGAAATCGTGGATGTGGCGTATAGGATACCTGTCTGGTATCGTCCTAGCATTTAGTGCCCTGTAGTCGCCACATGGTCTCCATCCGTCGTCTTTTTTCTTCACCAGGTGAAGAGGAGCGGACCAGGCGCTTTCCGACCGTCTGACCACACCACTTGCTAGCATCTCTTCGAATTCCTTCTTGGCGATTAATGTTAGAGCTGGATCGAGACGTCGAGGTTTGCTTGCTACCGGTGGGCCTGGAGTGGTTCTTATGTGGTGCACCGTGTTGCGCTTACCCAGTACATGTGTTCCTGGTGGTCGGGTGATTTCTGGATACTCACGAAGTATTTTATGGTAATCTGTATCACCGACTACTGCCTTCACGGATGCAATGTCGTCCGATGACTTGCAATGGGCTCCTGGAACCGATAGTGTCGTAGTGTTATCTATCAATCTCTGATTTCGGCAGTCGACAAGTAAATTATAAAAACTTAGGAAGTCGACCCCTATGATAGGTCGAGAAACGTCAGCTACCGTGAACTTCCATGTGAAGTCCCTTCTGAGCCCCAAGTTGAGTCGTAGCTGTGTTGGCCCGTATGTGTGTATCATCGTATTATTAGCTGCAACCAAATCGAATTTTGACTGTTTCACCGGCGTTTTTACTGCCGACCGAGGGAAAACACACAAGTCTGAGCCAGTATCCACCAGGAATTGCATTTTCGTATTTCGGTCGGTTACAAACAAACGGCCTGTTGAAGAGGGGCAGTCGTTGGCCGCTACTAGCGACCGCCCTTTGCGTTTTCCGACGTAAATGTGCATGGTTGTCTACACTTGTTTGCCTTGTCTCCAAAGGTGTAATGGTAGTAGCAATGCGGGTGGTTCGGTGGTGGCTGTGGAGTCCTAGAGTTATTAGAGCGACTGCGATAATACCTTCTTTGGTTGTGCCGAGACTGTGAGCGAGAGCGAGAGCGCCCTCTCCACTTGCTGTTCATTTGCGATGACAGCCGGGCAACTTGTTTTGTAAGTTCGCTTACCTCTTTGACCAAGTCCGGCGCGGTGTTGGTAGACGCGGTGGCAGCGACTTGCGGGGTGCATGGTACAATTTCGTACACCCGGTCAGCAATCTCTGCTAGCTTTTCTACCGGCAGGTCGGCAATCTGTGAAGCAATCACTGTCTGTATATTTTGCGGCAAGCGGTTAGTCCACAGACTTTTCACAAAATCCGAAGCTCCAGCGGGTCCAGCTAAATTTTGTAGATGCCGTAGAAACTGAGAAGGCCGGCGATCACCTAGCTCCTCATGGATTAATAATTGCTGGATCCGCTTTTCCTGTGATGCAGAAAGACGATTAATTAATTCAGTTTACTGGCACTGCTTGATCCGAGTCCTGAATCTGCGCGATCACGTCGGGGTCACCAATGTAGCATCTAAGCGAGATGCTCATAAGCATGCTACGCAGGATTCTAACTAAATAAAAATGCTTCATCAAGATTGTAAAAGTATTGTAATCTGTCAGTTTATTTTTTGAAGGAGAAAAATTAATAAAATATAAAACATAACACACACACAAAAAGTTCCGACTGTACAGGTTTTAGTCCGCCACATACATAAGGGACTATATGAAGACAGTACATAAGAGAGTATATGAGGACAGTACACAGTATGACGAGTATATAAGGGAGTATATTAGGATAGTATATGATGTTTTATCTTCAACTTAATGCAATTAATCTGGCGTGTAGTACAAAGAAATATACCACTAGATGCATGTTCAAAAAATACTTTTATTAGAGCTTTTACCGACTATTTGACAAAGAGACTTTACCTTACCTTAACAGAAACCAACTTACTCACACACACACTCTCACTCATAACTTCCCAAATCACCCTTATTAATATTCGGAACCCACTTTTCCACTTAGATGATTTCGGGCACTATCTTCCCCGATATTTACCCCCATTTCCCCCAAGATACCCTCGGTGATATCGGGGAGGAAATCGGCACGATACCAATGTAAGAATTCTGTATTGAATGTTTTCATATCATGTTCTATGAATGTTAAAGTAGGATAGGATTGGGGGAAACCTTCTATCTTGTTGCGTTTCGGCAGATTTGTTGGTTATTTTCTAGGTTCTACTTACCTGTAGTTTTGGATGTTGTAGTTAAGTAAACCAGGTTTAAGGTATTAAATAAAGATAAAACTCCTATTCGTGTCTGGGTAATAGCTTAGATGTTAGCAATAATATCACATACGAAGCTACTTTTAGAAAAATATTAAAACAAAAATATTCGCGATATATTTTCCACTGTCATAAGTGCTTGTAAAAGTGAATTACATATTCGACTTTGACTTTAGAAGCCTTTAAAACCTATACTTAAGAATATATTAAATCCCTATTTTAGTGTAAAAATGTGACTGGCATACCTATGCGCTTTTTAATTTCAAATATTCATATGTAGTTTGGTGTAGGTCATTTTAGAAAAAGCACGTAGGTAATGTTTCCCCATATAAGTCTCTTTTTTTTTCAATTCAGTTACATAAAGAAGCGTCTACAGAAAGTGAGTAAAACTGTAGGAAACCTTTCTAATAAAGAATCAATGACCCGCAAGTCAACTACACAACAGAACTACCAATAAAGTGACCACAGCCGATATCCTATTATTAACTTTGTCCTTCTGGAAGTGCGTTAATCTGTGAAGATTTACCTCATATTGTCTACAATGAGGATAGTTACTTGGTCTTTGTATTAACTCCTTTTTTAGTAGTTATAGTGTTTTAGTTCTTATTGTGTGAATCTTATTTACTTGAGTACTAAAGTGATTTTTTTTATCATCATCTGCCTAGCCTTCTAGCCTATACGTTGGTCCGACCAGATCCGCACTGCTCTTGACTCCACGGTGCACAGTGCCCTTCACACCGCCAGAGACAGAAGCAGATGGAAGAATATCATACGTTCGAAGGTGATGACACAGGGAGGTCACGACCCTCAGCATTGAGGAATTACGACGCAAGGAGGAGGAGCCTAGCCTCCTTCTTCAATGTTGGGGACGGCTTCCAGTCTAACCGAATGCAGCTGAGTGTTTTACAAGGAGGATTTATGTGGATTTTTAATCTACCTACCATAATATTCATACATTTTATGCGACACATTGGCTTGCATTGGTAGGTATTGAACTAAGCTATCGCCCCTTGCCGTATAACGTACTATTTCTATACCAACCTACGTATGACAAAGACATAATATTCAAAGTGAACATTTTTTTAACCATTCATGAACCGACCACATCATGCACCTTAACACATATTCTTCACCCATAACTGAAAGCCTTTCACACATAGAGCCTTTCTAAATTCGAACTCAATCTAAAACCACTAAAAGCATCCCCTCCAATAATTTTCACGCCAAACAAACCATAATATGAAGACATGAAACCGTTCACCATAAAGAAAAAAAAATACTATAAAAAACTGGCCACGTTTAGTGTAGGATTCCGTAGTTTTTCGATGAAAGCTCATATAATTACGAACTTAGTTCAGAAAATATTTTCCAAATTTTTTTAACTCAGCAAATTGAGTCCAAAACAATTTTCCTACAAAATTTTTATACAGTTCTACGTTAGATTTTTTTGATTGATTATTTTCGAAAACATCGACGTTATAAAAAAAATACCTATCCAACGTTATATCACACGTTAAGATTGGAAGGAAAAAAAAAACACTCCCCACTTTACGTGTAGGTAGAGGATGTACCCAAATATTGTTTTTTTACTACTTTTTATTTTTGCATTTGTCGGCGTCATTGATATTATGTTGGTGCCAATTTTCTTTTTTCTATTGTTGACGGTGACCAAGATTAAGTACAGACGAACGAACAGACAGACTAGATAAATTAATACCGAAGCTACAAGGGTTCTTTCTTGACTGCGGAACCCTAAAAAACCCTCCCTTAACTCGAGACGTTAAATATAAAAATCCTCATATTTATTCATGAAAGTATTCCGAACATATTTCGGGCGATTGAAAATTATTACAGGATGCCTTCGTACGGAAAAGTGAGGAAATAGGCCATTGTGTATTAGAAAATAAAATATTTACAGGCAATCTTTGTTTGGAGGTGGAAAGCGGATAGTGGATAAAGGATTATTTATCGAGAAAATTTTATAGCGTACTTACTTCTTAAGTTTATGAGTGGACTATCATTTCGATATGGCTGCCTTTGTCGATTTGCGCATATTTTGAAGTTAAAAGATATGCTTTTAGCTGGTTTTAGTTCAAAATATGATCCATCTATGTGACAAGATTCACCTGTATTTACTCACTAAGGGTGCTTACATAAAGAAACAGGTTACCGGTACAGACAAACCTGTACGGGTAGGTACCGATCAGTGCATGTATAATATTTCAATACAATCCTATTCACTCACTTATAAAGAAACAGGTAAGTTACAACCTCTTTCTTTCTTTCTCCTTCTACGTAATAGCCTACCTACCTAGCTATTGATTCGATTCCAAGACATTGACCAAAAATTATATTATGCTTCTAAGATACTTACTTCTTAGAGTTATAATTTCACCCGCGTCCCGTGGTAGCTATTGCCTGCACCGGGATAAAATAGATAAAATAGCCTATGTTACTCGCAGATAATATAGCTTTCTAATGGTGAAAGAATATTTAAAATTGGTCCAGTAGTTTTCGAGTTTATCCATGACAACCAAACAAACAAACATAGATAGTATAGATGTTAATTAGCCTGTTAAAATAATAGAATTGTTTATATAAATCAGATCCAATATCATAGGTTTTTTACTAACAATAGTTTTCTTTCATCGATCGCTCGATAGACCAGCTTCCTTCAGCTCCTCCCTATGATCTCTCGCCTCGATAACCAAAATGAGTGTTTAACAAAGTATACCACTTGATATATAACGGTTACACAGTCAAAGAGATAGGTATCGTAGTCAAAGTACACCCTACACTGCAGACTAAATAGTTGGCCGACAGTTGACAACAAATATCCTTAAAGAAAGTCTTAATTCCAATCTAAGTGTTCATTCGGTCTGATACAGGCTAAATACCCGATCTTTGTAATGTGCGTACTACCATTCATCTTCATGCTGATTTAGGAGCCCAAACAAACTATCAGCCGACTAAAAGTTTGCACTGTGTTACTCAAAAGGTTATACATATTATGATTACAATATGCACGGTTCACTTAACATCGGGTCCAAGAAAAAGCTTTCAATATTCCTGCGTAATCTCCAATTTATTTCTTTGGAGGTAAATATTTTAGAATATTGTGTTCTTATTTATTTTTATTATGCATAAAACTTGCTTTTGAAATATTGCAATATCTTCGAGGGCTGCGGAATATTTCGAGAGTAACCATCCCTGATATACAAAGGGCTTCAAAGAAACATGTTTGGTCCTCCTGTTCGCTGCATCCATAGTTTTCCCATCTATGAAAAATAAGATAGTTCTTCGAAATCTTGGCTGTTTGTCTTCCGAGTGCTATAAAATGTCTACGAGGGTTCAATATTTAAAAAGTAAAGCTAATTTCGAGCCTTTTGGATTACTCGGTATAATTTTCAGCAAATAACATAATACTATTTTAATTACATTTTATAATTTCTTAAATAATAATTGTTCAATTCAAAACACAATAAAAACCAAACCTAGGAATAAAAAATAAATAAAAATAATACCGACGATAATTACCACAAAAGTCGATATCATAATAAAAACTTTTAGTTCTTAAACCACGTACAATTCACATTAACCACTAACAGCTGACAATAACACCCAAAAAATGCTTTTCAAAATCATCCCAAATGACAGTTTTGATCCTAAACAGTCCATAAATACAATAAAAGACCCCTATTGTGTGCTAATGGCTAATTTATACCCAAACTTCAAAACAATGGCAATTTGATATTCATTATTTGCGATCTGAGTTGACTTTATTGTTCTCAATAGTAATAAATATGATGGCTATTGTTATACCTTTGGTTAATGGATAAATAGTAGTGTCTTCGGAATTTCGGATTGGTGTTTTAGGTGTATAAATCTCCACTAATATTGTATGTGGTAATATAAGTCTGTCTTTCACGCTTTCACGCCAAAAGTACGGACCAATTTAAATCTTTTGGTACACAGGTAACCTAGAGCCTGAGAAAGACGTAGTTTCACCATGTTTAACCAGTTGCGGGAGGTAATTTTCTAAGGACGCGGACAGTAGAAGCAACTTTTTCACGAACAACCTGAAACTTTTATTTATACTAAGTTTTTAATTTCCAAATTGTATTAAAATTGATACACATTGCTGTTTAATTAAATTATGTTAACAGATGTATTAACTTGAATTTAACTTAAGGCTAGATCGATGACAGTAGCTATCAATTTCAAAATCTGCACGACTTTTCTGCTTAGATGCTATGATAATGAGCCACAGATACGCTTAAACTATAACCCTCCTTTTTATAACCCTAAAAAACAAACGAAGGTGACACAAACGACATAGGGTGACATAGGCCGACAAGGGTGACGCAGGGTTACACTTGACACGCGTGCCCTGTCGATCTAGAAACATTGGATGGCATGGATTTAACGATAGCTGTAACCCGCAAGTTTCATGTAAATCAGATGCAGATCAGATGCTAGGATCGTACGTGAGGACGCTTATGCTTAGTTTAGGGTTAATTCTGAATTCATTATTGAAGTTTTGTAAGTGCTGTTTAACAGAGGTTTTGTATGCGACTATGTGTCTGTGATTAAAAAAGTGTTGACCGGCTGTAAAAGCAGAACTACTTTAAGGTGATTTTTTTTCTATTTTATTTGATGTTGAAGTCATATTGTTGAGGTTTGTAAATATTACTGCCTATAACTACGTAGTTGACAGACTGTGACATTGGTCAAAGAATCTTGTTTGAAGGAAATATGTATATTGTAAGAGATATAGGTGAGAAAGGATTTGAACTTTTGATTTGAAAATACTATTGATAAGAGATTGTAAATAAGGGCTAAAGTTTCTCAAAAACGTTGTTTTGTAGAAAACAGGTTCAAAAATCATTTCGGCAATGATAAGGAAAATTTATCTAAAGTAGATATATATACACGGTTTCGTTTAGTATCAAAAGCGAAAAACTTTTTTGAAAACATACTTTTTTTATTATCTGTACATAAAAAGTAATAGGCAACACAGCTATTTCCCTCAAAACACCTTGAAATATTATATTGTTCACATAAATAAATCCCATTGTTCGACTAGAGCCATTACATTAAATTATCGCTTGGAAACTAATTAAAAAGACAATAGGAAAGTTTGCGAACCGTGGAGAACCAAATGACTAGTGGAGATGTCATAACGCATAATCTCCTATGAAAGTAGCGCGCAAAAATGCGGGTGTTCGGGGGACGAGGAACGTTACTAGCTCCGCCTTTACACTCCTTGTACACGCTATTTTAAAACAAATGACCAATCAATCAAGATCGATCTTTGACAGATTAGTTTTGATTTGACAAGGAACCCGAACGCCTGGTTAGTTCTAGAAACTGATCACGCCTATCGTACGTTGCTTGACCTACAAGAAGGTGCCTGACCTACTTTCCTTATGGCACCTCCGCTATATTTCCTTCCTCCGTGGAAAAACAAAACTCTATCGCTTTTATTTAAGTAACATTTTTTACTTTTTATGAATGTTTTTTGATGTTTCACTCTTTTTGATAAAAATAACTGTTTCCATTTTGCTTTTTGTCCACTTTCGATTTGAATTTGGACGTGGAAGCAATGTGGAATAAAAAAAGGTATTTGTAAAACAAAAAAGAATTTTATTTATTTTTTATAGGCATAGAATCAGTACCTATTACTTTTACGAGAACAAAGTACAGATAAATACTTAAAAAGTATTACGTAAACTAAAAATTTATGCAAAATTACCGGTGTTATCATTAAACAAAAAATTGGGCACTTATTATAATAATCTTAATTTTCATATTTCTTCTCAACCGAATAACCAAAATTTTGCAAAATGTTCTTTTATCGATTCAGCTTCAGAACTTATAGCAGCAAAGATAAACTGATGAAAAAACTGCTATGCAAGTGACAACATATTAGTATTGCAAATAAATCGATTCACTCCTTATCATCCTTCATAAACATTAAAAACACATTCAAACCCTTATCTACCAGTCAACAGAACAAAAAAAATATTTCAGAAAAACCTATTGGAAGAACCATGGAGAACAAAATGACTAGCGGAGGTGCCATAAAAAAAAACTCCTAAGAAAGTAGCGCGCCAAAATGCGGGTGTTCGGGGGACGAGGAACGTTACTATCTCCACCCTTTTAGGCCTTCTGTGGACCCGACCATTTTTTGCAATACCAAAAATAGTTGGCAGAACCTGAACGCCTCGTCCACCAACAAGGTTGACAGACGACCTTATAAAGGTCGCCGAAAGACGCTGGATGCAGGTTGCCTCCGACAGGTATCTGTGGAGATCAAAGGGGGAGGCCTATGTTCAGCAGTGGACGTCCTATGGCTGAGATGATGATGATGAACGCCTCGTCAGTTCACTCTCAACTGATCGTTTTGGTCATGCTTACTATACGAATTTGACCTACAAGAAGGTGCCTGACCTACCTGCATTATGGCATCTCCGTTCATCTTTTGTTTCTCCGTAGGTAGAACCTTTCCAATATGAATAAACATGACTATGTTCCCGAGTCTACCTGACACTGGATATTGTCTAGACAGTTTGTTTTCATCCTTGTCAACCCCATATGGCACTTGGTGATATATTTGTTTTTCATATTCTTTCTGATTTTCGTAGGCTCTGATGTTTTGGATGAGTTTTTAGGAATAATCTTACGAAGGTTTAAGAAGGGACGTTTTAATAGTTTATGTAATAGTGGTCATGCTTGAGTCCTTATGTTTTACCTACTCTACATATATGTATGTCTGTATGTAATGTTGACGACATTATATCGGGGAAGACTTTTTCGTCTATCATCGTGACGAGTTCCTCCGTGACTCTGAAGACACGTTAAATGAGTGGGTCCCAGGTGTCATTTGAACATCTTTGTCAGTCATCATTGCCAATAGTCAGAAGAAATGATAAATAGTTTGTTACTCATGTTTGACAACTAGTCTTACTCAGTGGTATTGGGTTGCCTACGGAACTGAGGAGGTCAGATAGGCAATCATCCATGTATAACCCTAATATTGTATATCCAAACTAATATTATAAATGCGAAAGTAACTCTGTCTGTCTGTCTGTCTTTCTGTCTGTCTGTCTGTCTTTTCTTCACGCCTAAACTACTGAACCGATTTGTGTGAAATTTGGTACAGACATAGTTTGAAACTTGAGAAAGGACATAGGAGTTTTTATTACAAAAAAGAAAAATAAAAAATAAAATTTATTACGGACATACAGTGCCATCTATTGGTCAAATGTCGAGCTGTTCCTATGCTCCGTAGATAGATGGCGTTAATCGCGCAATGGTGTCATTACACGTGTTCGGTTCATGTTATTGTTTTAATTCATCCTGCGGGAGCGGGAACTTCTCAAAAATCCCGCGAGATCGGGAACTATGTGGGTAAAACCAAAAATCTGCCGGAAGTCACTATTCCACGCGAACGAAGTCGCGGGCAAAAGCTAGTGACAATATATTAACAGCTTGCAGCTGAGTTGGTAATGAATGGTTAGAAGTCAATCTTAAAATAGTTTAAAAAAATGCTAGATACAATGTGGTGTGGACTCCCATTTACCGAGATATCGCCATTCTAGCTCATATTCCTCATTTCGTTTTTCGTTTTCGACATAAATACAGAGACTTTATCAAGTTCTTGTGAATATTTCGCTTTTATTTATCTCCTGGGGCGCAAAGACAATGCTATGCCTCTTGTATTAATGGTCAGCGAAATTGCAATGCATCGCGTTTGCATTGTCAAATGAATTGCTACTTTGTGTAGGTTGGAATAGTGTTGGAAATTAAAGAAGAAAAAGATGTGGTGTTTGATGAAACTTTGAATGATCACTTTTTTTTTCAAGAGAAAAAAGTCTCCAAATATTACTTGCGATGAGAGATGTTTCATACCTTAATTAGATTGAAACATTAACATAAATAAATACATAATATAGGTACCTAGGTCCTTTTTCACGGAATATTTTCACGTATTTAATAAATAATAACTTTAGAAACTAACACTCTAGCCTCCAGACATTTGTAAAAATAATCATTCAATCACAGTCACCTTAACTTGTACTCTATTTTTGAGCCCTTAAAGTTTATATTAGCATAACAAGAGGTCCTATTTTCAGGTGTTAAAAGTAACATTTTGCCGTCAAATAAATACATTCTTAATTTATCATATCCAAGTTTACTCTTTAGTCATTTTTTTGCGACTAGGGGTGAACTTTTCGACGAATGGTGCTACCAATGTAAAAAATTCAGCGGCGCTCGAATTTCTTGATAAATGAATATTGTTAAGGAGTTCTGAAGGTGCTAATGTCATGTATTATATATTATATAGAAAATAATTTCACTGTGTCTATATCAAAATTCGAATCAAAGTCATTTATTGATATTGGGCTTATAAAATAAGCACTTTTGAAGAAGTCAAATTATACTAAACAGCATCCTCAACATCCCTAAAAAGTAATAAAAGCTATTGAACCTAAACTAAATTATCCATCAGAAAACATCGTAAATAATATACAGTTACTTAGCTACATAACTAAGAAATTACTTCAACCACAAGTATGAAAGGCAGAGTAAATAGTAGTATTTAACACTGTATCACGTAAACTCATTTAATTGGATTTAGCCTATAGTCTGCGCTCGCCATTTAGTCATTATAATTTTTACTTTACTTAAATATTGCTACCATAATCCACTTAAATAGCCAAAAACATACCTTCTTCGTAAAATCAAAAACAACGAAATTGTCCTACAAAATCTAACGAGAAAACCAAAAAAAAGGAAAATAGCAAAAAACGTTCACTGTTTTAACAAGACTGTGGTCTAGATTCAATCTTTAAGCAACGTATTGAACGAATTGAAGTTTGTACACCTACAAAATGTAATCAAAGTGGTGTAAAGGATAATTTGGAGAAAATTTTGGTTTTTGCTGAAGATTTTTGGTCATCATCTTCCGAGCCTTTTCACAACTATATTGGAGTCCAGTATTTTACAAGGAGCGACTGCCCATCTGTCCTCCTTAACCCAGTTACCCGGGCAACCCGATACCCCTTGGTTAGACTGGCGTCAGACTTACTGGCTTCTGACTATCCGTAATGACTACCAAGGATGTTCAATGACAGCCGGGACCTACAGTTTAACTTGCCATCCGAAACACAGTCATTGGTGTCTTAGATATACCTACTTTTGTTTATGTTTGGTCTATTATTAGGTAATTAGGTAGAATAGATTTAACGGTGATTTCTCAAAGCCTTGCTCAATAAATGAGCTATCTATCATTTAAATACTTTTTAAATTGGTCCATTAGTTTCTGAGGCTACCGTGTTAAGGTATCAAACTCTTCAGTAAGTGTAAATATGTAACAAGCAAAGTGAAATTTTCACAAGTCAATAAACTTTGTGAGGCTAATTGAGTGTGTATGTTTGTTATTTTCAATGTAAAAATGCTAAATAGATTTGAATAAAAATTAACAGCAATACTTATAGTTTACAATATCGGGACATCAATCAAAAAATATTGGATAGCCCCATGGCAAGCTATTGACTAGCTCGTGTTATGGGTGCTTACAAAACTGATATACTACACATACTACACTTTTTATAAGTTCCTTTGTATCGTAAGTAAAACCACAGGCAACGTTACAGCCTTTTTATCGTCCCACTGCTGGGCACAGGCCTCCTCTCACATGGAGAAGGATTGAGCATTAATCGCCACGCTTGCTCAATGCGGGTTGATGATTTCAGACTTTATAGTCCAGGTTTCCTCAAAATGTTTTCCTTCACCTTTTCGTCAGCCATAGATGTCTAAGATATTCCTACTTAGAAAGTACATACAAACTTAGAAAAGTTGCATTGGTACTGCAAAGAAATAACACAAACATACAGGCAAAGACCTAGTATGTCATATTACCAAGAATTATTCAAAGCCATTAACATGAATTTATATTAGTATCACGTAGTATAATGTTTATGTGAGTAATGACAATTTAACGATCCCATCCAAGTTTGGTTTAAAATGAATCCTTGTGTTCTGATAGCCTAGAGGCTTCTATTTAATACAGGGATGGCGAACCTTTGGAATCTTTGAAAAAATAATAATTTTATTATCACATGCCTTTATGCAAAATTGTTGAAATTAAAAGGCAATAGTTAAAATAAGTATGTGGATTTCGAGCCACTACGAAAATTAAGGCACCTTGAAATTCTCTCTACATTTAATCATTAAGATTTTTCATCTGCCTAGCCTTTTCCCAACTATATTGGGGTTGGCTTCCAGTCTAAATTAAAGTTCTATAAATCAGTGTTTTC
Source organism: Helicoverpa zea (assembly GCF_022581195.2). NCBI lineage: Eukaryota > Metazoa > Arthropoda > Insecta > Lepidoptera > Noctuidae > Helicoverpa > Helicoverpa zea. The sequence continues at coordinate 2,481,371 of NC_061470.1, read as the reverse complement.
ATCTAATCACTAAAGATGTTTGTGTTTTTATATAAACTGAAAACGTATTTTCAATACCTTTACATTACTTCTGAAGTAGTTCCTGTGCGCCGGATGAAACTTCTAGAAACAATTACATATTTTACCATAGTTTGATTGTTATTTACATACATTTGACGACCTCGCTGGCACAATGGTCACCATGCCGGACTGCCGAACCTGAGGTCCCGGGTTCGATTCCCGGTTCGATCGACATTTGTGTGATTAGCATGCTTGTTGGCCGTGGTCTGGGTGTTACAATATGTATTTATAAATATGTATATATGTAGCTATATGTAGTTTATCAGTTGCGTTAGCCCCCATAACACAAGTTAATTAATAACTTACCATGGGGACTAACCGACCGTGTGTGAAAAGGTATCCCGACATTATTATATTATACAAAAAAAGGGCCATAGGTTTGCCATCCCTAGCCTAAAGGCTTCAATTTAACTCGATGCGCAAAACGAGTATTTAAAATTCAGCGCCCATTTGCGACATTAACGTTACTTCGGAACATACGGAGTAGGACAAAACGTTCTAATGTAATCGTTACCACGTAAGCAATTTAGGAATCTTTACCTTTAAATGCTTTGCAAAATACGTACGGCTTTCAATAACCTATCTATTTGTGTTTTGCTTATTAGAGATAGGAATTTGAATTAAGTTTGTATGCAAATCTATAGTAAACAAATACGTAGATAGATGGTACAAATAAAAAGTGTATTATCGACAAGCTAATCGTACGTTTTGCTTCATTATTTCAAAATACCTACAGTTAATAAAGTGTTGTACCTATTATGATGAAGACAGTATTTAAACCTTAAAAATTGTTAGCAGCTATTTCATAACATTTTTTTATACATTCACGTCAATGATTTCTTCTGAACTTGGTGGAAACTGAGGGAAATAGTGCATTGAACACATTAATTTCATTAAAACTGGCTGACTTATATCTATCAATATTGGTTCGCGTTCGCTAGCCCAGTAGTCTTCAAAAACCTAAAGGCGCGATTCCACCTAAATTGTTTGCAAACATTTGAGAACAAAAATAATAGGTATAACTTCTCGTAGGTATATACTCGCGTTCAAAGTTTGCAATTTCGGTCAAAGAAATATTGGGCATCACAGTGCCGCAGACCAATGGAATATCGCCTTCACACTCCCTACAGACAGATCGTTCCAATACCATTTAATGTGCCACAGATTAACAACTGTCTCTCCGCAGATGTCCGACATTTGGCAGAAGTTCCAATGGTTTCCACTATCGTCTTCAGACTACACAGGTGGATGATACCACGTACTTTCTTGGCACGAGTACTTTGTAAGGCAAGGCTCACACTGCCTTTAGACGTAGCTTCTGTTGTAAATGCTGTTTGTAGCGATAACATTTTTTAACCGACGTACATTTGTTTCTGCGTGATTATCTCACTCTTGGCTAAACTGATTTTGATGCGGTTTTGAGCGAAATATTTGTTAGACTAAAAAGTTTTTTTTTTGCGCTTGAACAATACTTATTGTATGACGGATAACGGTATTTTTTATTAATAGAGCTTGTTATAACAGCTAGCCAAGGCTCACCTTTAGCCATTACACATTTTAACTTCGTTTCAGTAGGATCAATGTTTATCTTATCTCTTAGGGAGTACACTTGTCCTCTGAGTAGAACAATCAGGTTATTTTATTCTTTATCTCTTTATCCGATATTATATAGCTCAGTGCCGTGCAGTGGCTGGCGTAAAAATTGTCAGTAGGTATGTTTTATCCGTAAAGAGACCTAGGTTATAGAAGTCCGTTACTGCCGATCTATCTATCCATTTTATTGGGTTTAGATATAGAAATCTTGCATGACTTATATGGAGCTGACATCAAAATTTCTGATTGTAAATCACCGGATAGGTTTTAGAAATCCACCTCTAGAGTGGTAGTGTGTGAACCGCTTTACCAGATCAATAGTGGGTATACAATAAACGCTATTACATAAGATAGTAGCCAAAGGGTTCAAGTGAGGAAGACAAATAGCGGTCTGTATTGAAATAGATGCCTTTTTGTGGCTTTGTTTCATACTATTGGGTTTGTATGATAACTAGGTAATGCCTGTTTCAGTTGTAATGTCTCTTTGTTTTAATATCGTAGGAAATGTTGATCTAAAATTCTTAACTGTTTATGTACTATCTAAACATGAAAGTTTGGATATGTGGATGATGTTACTCTTTCACGAAAAACTAGGTCTGTTACAGCCTTTTTATCGTCCCACTTCTGAGCACAGGCCTCCTCTCACACGGAGAAGGATTGAGCATTAATCACCACGCTTGCTCAATGCGGGTTGGTGAAAAACTAGGTACTGAACGAATATTGATGAATCTTGGCAACTCTCATAGCTCATAATATCATTTACGTTATTCTGACTAACATTGTAAAGCTGAAAAATGAGTTTCTTTTAAATTATTTCAGTGTTAAATAGCCCATTTATTGAGGAAGGTTGTAGGCTTTTATCCTTAAAGTTATTCCTACGGCCGAAACCATTGGTTGAAGCTAGTGTATAATAAAATTGTAAACAAAACATTAATATTTGTATCTCACAGTTAATTTCAGCATGAAATAAAGTCTTTATTTTCTTCTTTGTAAATATGCTCAATGGAAACAAAGATAAATTATTGAGTTTCATTTTCTTGTTCATAGAACTGTTGTTTTTTCATTTTGACTTCCTTTGTTTGTTTTTCAACTCGTATCTTACCATTTTATTATACTTACTACATTGAAATGTGTGACAGAACTCTTCTTTTAAACGGCTCCAGGATTCCTTACCAACTTCGGTTTGCTTCTCCATACTGCATATCTGTAGGTCGATGACCGCTCGTAACAGATTCTTGGGTCGGAATTTCACCTTTGCAAGCCTTAATACCTATCAGTTTTGTGAAATCCTTGTGACAGTCAGGATAGGATACAATAGCTTAACGTGTCTTCCCAGGTCCGAAGGGTATAAACCCATACAGTTGTGGTGACCTACCTCTTTCGCCACTTATTGGTACTGGCCGGCTGGTTTGGCAGCTACGTTCGTAAAAATGAAGACTTGTCAAACCAGTCGGCAGTCGGTTTTTTCTCTTTGGTAGGAAGAAAATGTATATTTTTATTGTCCCAATTTATCTTGTAAATATTATGTAAATATATCGATGTAAATACCAAACCCATTTATATTTCTTCCTACATTTGGTGACCCCGACGTGATATGTAGGAAGAAATATAAATGGGTTTGGTATTTACATCGATATATTTACATAATATTTACAAGATAAATTGGGACAATAAAAATATACATTTTCTTCCTACCAAAGAGAAAAAACCGACTGCCGACTGGTTTGACAAGTCTTCATTTTTACGAACGTAGCTGCCAAACCAGCCGGCCAGTACCAATAAGTGGCGAAAGAGGTAGGTCACCACACAGTATTAGACCGTAGGCAAATTGTTGGAAGCAGTCATATGTGGTGACGGCTGCTACAGGGAATCGATCCCTTTGTGACAAGAAGAATGGCGTAAGTATGTTTTGAGGAAAATCTTCTCCTTTATGTATGAGAAGAAATTCAGCCTGGAGTTGCTTTATATAACTGTCTTAGATATACATATACATAAGAATATATGTTTTCCTGTATGTGCCATATTACTCTTGGTATTTTGACGAGCAGAAGATTCATTTGCATGATTTTGCAAAAAAAAAAAAAACTATCATATAAACGGCAATAATAAAAGCTAAAAATAAAAATCCGCATTAATTTTCAGTTTTTTTTTATTCAACTCATATTTTTTTTACAAAGAAACTATTCACATGAAAATCATTACAGTTACCTTGATATTAACAGTTGACAAATAGATCCGATAAAAGATGTCACACATCAGTTCTATCACTAATTACAATAATTACAGTATTTACAACACTATTTACATAATTACACTTGATAAAAATAAATTCGACAAATACCGTTATGATATTCCAAAACTTGTGTCAATTAAAAATTCACAGCCAGAAAATAAAATAGAAAATAAAATTAATCAAAAACTTCAAGTCTTTTAGATTATGTGTTAACGTGTTCCAACATTTCTGGCAACGCATTGTATGCTACCATGCTGCCAAAACCTTTAGGCTCTTTCTTGGTTACTATAGCAACGATTTCTTCTTCTGGCGGTGGAGGTGGAAACTCAGCATTGGGATCCACGGCCACTGATATATCATCTACACTAAGAACTACTTCTCTATTGTCAATTTCGATTCTGTTACGCTCTAAAGAACTATCTTCCATAATGCTGTACAGATTCTCTGACTTACTCTTACTATACATTTGTCAGGAATTCATGTAAAAGGGATCATTGATATTGACTCCATCATTAACTGTGTTGCCCTTTTGGGACCACTGTTTCTGCTGATGCTTTATCCTATAGATAATTTCGTCATGTATGACGCCAAAACACATGGCTGTTAACGCTAAACCAGTTAAGGTATAAGCAGAACAGAACCATAGGGTAGTAGATTTGATAGTATAGTACCTAACACCATTTATTGTTGTGTACGTCATACCAGGAACGATATTACCAAACCCAATAGTGCTTAATGCCATAAAACAGAAATAGAATCCATCTATGATACCCAAATTATCTATGTTAAATAGTACTACTGCTCCTATAACTATGTATATAAATATTGCTGCTAAGCATAAGAGTACTGGTGCTAGTATGCTTAGACCATGCATAGACAGTTTAGAATCAGTATCAGGCCAACTTATGATGTCATCCTTAGCCGTACTAGTAGTTGGTCTTTCAGAAAGAGACAAGTCTTTTTGACTATCAGGTTTTAACACATAGCATTCTTCCGTGGGAGTTTTGCTAGTGTTTTGGCTGTTAAGCATTTCTTCTTGCTGTCTTTTGAGTTTCATTCTTCGTTCCTTTTCTGCCATTCTTCGTTCGTCGTAGCAGCAGTAGCCACAGTTTGAACAGAGGCAGCAGCATAGGGCTCTGCTGAAGACACTCCTAGCCATCTTGGAGAGGAGAGAACCCACGCTGGAGAGGTACACCAGGGTCAGCGGTATACCGATCAGGGCGTAGATTATGGTAACGCCTTTACCCAGGATGGTTCTTGGTGCGATGTTGCCGTAACCTGTGAAAGAAAATAGAAGTGTTATTTGCAGAAGTGAACTTCTTGGTTAATCAGTCCTAGGTAACAGTAAAAAGGTTGTGCCTGAAAGTCAAGATGTGGCACTAATAATTTCCTACTTGGCAGTTTTTTTTTCGAATTTGCTTTGTTTTGAGCCATACAATTGTTCATAGTATATGACCTAAATTATATTTAGAAAAAAAAAACCTTATAGCTCAAAACTGAATGTCAGTGGGTATACTTGTATTTCTACATAGCTGGTACATAATGAAAACTATTTAGGTCCAACACCACTGCAAAACTTAACACTAACCCAAAATTACTTCTACAATTTTAAAACAAACTACACACAAAATTCTCACCTATGGTTGTTAAAACGGTGAGCGAGTAGAAAAACGCCAGCGCCAAATTCCATTCATGTTCTTCATAATGGTTCGAGAGGTCACTCCCAAATTCACCAAGCGCCATCTCCCGGTAGCTGACGCCATATTGTGACGCCATTTCTGTAGTAACCCTTTGCACGAGCTCGTTTTGAAACTTCAAAATCTCCTGTGCAGCCAACCGCGTCCAATTCTCTCTATACAAAATATTCAGAGACACTGTAATCTCCCAAATATTTTCCACCGCTCTGCTTCTAGCGTCCCAAAAGTAATTTGCTGACAATGTTAGGTTCCCATAATCATACTCCTCTTCCGACTTTTTGTGCGTACTATTCTGATCTTTATGACTAAGTTTCTGTCTGTCTGGCAGTATTCGAGGCCTGGCTGGTACTTCAGCACCGCCTTCTATGGCTAAGAAAATGAATGATCCCAAAAACGTGTACGCTAAAAGTACGATGAATATTACAACGTTAGTTAGGGACCCTATAATGAATTGTTTTCTTCTGTACTTGGTAGTTTTTAGACAAAAGCAACAAACAACTTTTTGGCGGGATGTTTGTGCTCTTTTTCTGCTATTAGATGCCATTGAGTCGCCATCTTGGCATCGGTCCAAAGGGATCCCTCCATTTAGCGAGGGTTTAGCCAATGTGTACTGTTCGAATCGGCTGATTGCTTCTTTGTCCAATACCACATGATCTATATCCATGTTGGCGTGTTACGGTCTACCTTTGTTTGATGTCATTATATCGGCTCATCTGAAACAAAAGAAATACGATTAAATACCAAAGACAAAAGATGTTTGTATTTCGGGGATACCGTTCGGAACAAAAAACAAATGGTAGGAACATTCAAAAGTGGAGCTCCCGGCTACATTTCTTTTTCTTCAAAATCGGCTTAGTTTAACCGTGAAAATGGAATAAACGAAAATAGAAACAATTTTGATTTGTTTAATGTTAGCTTGGGTTACAAATTTTTATTTAAATGCTCAAACGTTGGTTGTTGATGGCAAGATTAATTGGATGTCAATCAATTTTGAACATTGGTTGACGGTGACAGGACTATCTACTTCAAAACATAGCCTAACATACATACTCGTTAGAAACAGCTTTACTAACACTGCGAATAATTTAAAGACATAACAAACAAAATTATTCAAACACAGACTAAATCATACGTCAAATAAACATGGCAATTATTAACAGAATAATCTAGAAAGTTTCAAAGATTCTTGATGTATTCATAAATAACGTTGTTGAGACCTATTTAAATATTCAAAGACATTCAAATTCTACGAGTGTAAATTAGTTTAGTCTGCATAAATTTAATTTGGTTCATGTCGAGATGGCATCGATATTAAGAAGGCTTTTTAGCATTATGTTCCAATTTGCATACAATTGAGGGTTCTAATTTAATTTATAATTATCTCGTTTAAGTGTATTGTAAGGCCCTAAAGGGCCTAAAAGGAGATTTTATGAAGCTCCATGGATGTTATTTTAATTTTGATAAATCTGAAACTCCTCTTGAAACAGTTGTTATGGCATATGTAAGATAGTCACTACGGTTAGTCAGTCTGTCAACTAGTATTACCAAAGTTTCAAGGAATGATTAATAAAAGTGATTTTTTCCGTCCTGAAATATACTACACTGGCCGTTTTCCCGCGGGTTCACTCGCGGCACGAGAGAACTACTGGCCGTACCGGGATAAAATATAGCCTATGTTTCTCGGGAAGAGTGTAGCTTTACGACTTTACGTTTTACGTTACGTACTTTACGTTTTTATGAGTTAATCCATTACAAACGATTTTTTTTTCTCTTTATAACATTGTTATAGATGTAGACTATAAGAAGACCAGTAAAATAACTCCCTTTTTATATTCACTAGCATCTAGACTCCCTGTCCACAAGAAGCTAGATAAAATGCATTCCTTTTTACGGAATCCAACCGCAGTTCAGAAAACATTTAAGCCCATACCACACTACTTAAGTGGGTACTCATTTTTCAAAGCATTCAGGGGGATGGGATGGGGATGAGATAGGTGACAAATGAAGGAGTATGGACTTAATGCCATGATTAATGATCGCTCGATATTCTCCGTGTGTACGATATAAGTAGTCTTGTAATATGACGGGAAGTTTTTTTGGGCTGATGACATGACTTAATATGGTTGGGGGAAGGGCTCATGATATTATTTAATTAGATTGGAAGTACTAGGGGGCATCTTTTTTGTTTTTTGTCTATTTAACAGAAATCGTATTTCTTAAATTTAATGTGTTCCGATTTTCCATTGAGGGTTAATAAAAGAAAAAAAAGAAAGAAACGTTTATTTGCATAGGACATACGTGGTTTTTACAGAGGTTAAAAGTTCTAGCTGTATTCAGCCTGACTTGACATGCAAATATTTATTAAGATTTTTTTCCCAGAATCAGATGTCAGTCGTATTTTGTAAAAAACACCACTTCAACAATAATCTTTAGGTAACTTGTACAGTTTCAAATAATTATGAAAAAAAAACCTACTTTGTTCGTAAGGTATTTTCAGCCTTCATTTTGCACCGAAAAGAAGATGAAAAAGCGTACCAACAAAGATGTGGACATATCCATAGAAGGTTCCTTTCCTTTAAAATAACGAGGGACATTATTAACAACGTGGAAACTGTTTTCGCACACTGCAGATTTTTTGTAGGCCGACAGTTTGTTTGGGCTCATAAATCAGTATGGAAATGAATGGTAGTAAGCACATAACAATGATGACATAATATATTTGGCCGATATCAGACCGACTAATAATTATGATAAAAAAAAAAATTGAAAAAATCTTTCAATCGGTCTGATGCCGACAAAACATTTATCTGATCGTTGTAATATGCGTACCACCATTCATGTTCATACTGATTTATGAGCCAATCAAAACTGTTGGCCGACTAAAAGTTTCCAGTGTGCCCACTCTAAAGAAAACCTCAAAAGTGAGCCGATAAAGTAAATTAGAGCAATTAGTGACACTTTAATTAGTTCGATTTGACTTCGAGGATTTTTTGCTCGAGTTCCAAAATTGGCGTCTTTTTCCGTATTAAGTGTTTAATTGGAAATACTTTTATGTGAGTTTTGTAGCGAAGAGGAAGTTGGTAAAAATGGGGCAGTAATTTGTCATCTAAAATATCAAATTTTAGTAGCTAAACGTCATTCACAAGTTTCTTCATTTTTATCCACACTAATTGTTAGAAATGTCTGTGATTAGGAGTCGACGGGTATGAATACATATTTTTATTGTTAAGATTTAGAGTTTGTTTGCTAACTTAACGCCCTAATCTCAGGAACTACTGGTATAACTCTTAAAATATTTTTGTGTTAAGGCCATCGATATAAATATGCATTGATTTAATCGGTTAATCTTATTGTATTCTGAAATGTGGCCTTTTTAATATCTTTGCAAACTGGTTTCATATTTTTATTCTTTCATATTATGTTATTATGTTTTCATAGGTTTCTGTGGAGATCTAAGGGGGAGGCCTATGTTCAGCAGTGGACGTCCTATGGCTGAGATGATTATGATATTATGTTATTTTTTATCGAAACTGGCAACATATTTTAAAATGTAAGTTAACAAATTATCAGTTTTTATAAAAATACTGTAAATTATATAAAAAAAAAAAAACTGTTAAAAAATACTGTACAAGTCGTGTCTAGACAATTTTCTATACAGACTAGATAATTCAAAATAATGTACTAGTCGCAGATGGCTCCTCTTTGAGAAATATTAACTTTACTCAAAAATTTAACATTCTATATTTATACAGATCCCGTTTAAACGAGGTCATAATTAATTTAGTTTTATCAGAGTTCGTCCAAAAATACTTGATGATCATAATAAATCAAAAAGTTTCAGTTTACAAACAGATGTTAATCATTTTGGAAACCTACTGGAATTGGGGCTATATAATTTTATTACCTTTATTATTTTAGCTCTCATTTCTGTATATTTAAGCTCTGGGGAAATTCTTTTGTAATAAAATATATTTTTTACAGAACATAAATTATGAAGGGTTTGTAAATAAGCCTATTTTAATTCAGATTATTATGGACTGTATCATTATTCTACCTGTAGATAGAGAGTAACTTATTAATATTTTATGAAAAGTTTGATTAAAAAAGAAGCCTTTTTTGACATGTCCAACTTTTTGGATCTCTTCAAAACTAGAGACGACTAGAACTAGAAAGTAAGTCCTTTCACTATTTATATCATTTGCCTAGCCTTTTCTCAACTAAGTATGTTGGGTTTGGCTTACAGTCTATTCGGATGCAGCTGAGTACTAGTTTTTATAAGAAGCGACTGCCTATCTGACCACCTTAACCCAGTTGCCCGGGAAACTCAATTCCCCTTGACTGGTTGCAAGACTGGTTGTCAAACTTTCTGCCATTTGACCACCCGTAACGACTGCCAAAGGCATTCAAATGACAGCTGCAACATCTATCTCACTACTTTATTATACAAACTACAAAGGACCAAGCATTCAGTAAAAAGGTTCGTCAATATTTCAGTCCGATTCACGCAGAAACAAAACCAAAAAAATATAAATAATAAAACAACCCATCACCATATATTTGATCCTGAGGTAAACAGATGCACATAATTCACATAAACTTCAAACATTTTCTATACTGATAGACGAAACTGCGGTTTTTTAGGGTTCCGTACCCAAAGGGTAAAACGGGACCCTTTTGTGTTCGCTTCTCTGTCCGTCCGTCCGTCTGTCACCAGGCTGTATCTCATGAACCGTAATAGTTAGAGAGCTGAAATTTTCACAGATGATGTATTTTTATTGCCGCTATGACAAGAAATATTAAAAACTAGAATTAAATAAATATTTTGGGGGGCTTCCATACAATAAACGTGATTTTTTTGTCAATTTTATAAATGATGGTACGGAATCCTTCGTGCGCGAGACCGACTCGCACTTGGCTGGTTTTCTTTGTTTTATAATAAATTCGCTTGCTGAACACGTAGGGGTATAGAACGCGATGTATGTGTTGCGTGAATTGGAACGGTTTGGCGAATAAATGTGGGTGTGTGCGTGAGATGGATGTGTACCTGACGGTCTAAGTTTTTTATTTATATATGTGTCTTTGTTTATTATGAAATAATGATAAATAATGATAGAAAATTAAATATTTCGAAACCATGTGTTATTAAGAACATCGGATCTTTTGTGGAACCAATTTTGTGCCGAGTTATTCAATTAACTTCTAGGTATTTAAAAAATCGATTTGCTTCCATTCCTCTTGAAAATATTATTCCAATTACATCTTAGAGGTACACTGCAAACTTATTCAGTCAATAGTTGTATAGATACCTTCACGGATCTTGACCGCTCGGCGGAAGAGTGGGGATCGCTTTGCGCAGCAAAGAATCAATCCCGAGTGACGGCTATGACGTGATGCGCTGCGGGCCAATCACCGCTTGAGCCCGCCCCCGCGCCTAACGTCATACCATAAAAGGGACCAAATAAATTACTTCTGCACAGGTGAAGGTCAGCGCTCAAGATTCGTGCCGATGATTATATCAATCTGTTATAAAGTATGGAAGTGCAGCACACATTATCATACAAGGATCCACGATTACGAATCGTAAAGAAATCTGGGCTTAATGATAATGTATAAATATACCTATAAACATTACTATGAAGTTTACTTAACAATAGTATGAAAAACCTAGTAGCATAAGGCTTGTCAATTAGTATGTTGCGCAAGACAGGTTGGTCAGAGTAGCCTTTGTTAAAATCCTTACTAATGAGAGTAAGGCTATTATTTCTAACAATAGAATACAAATAAAGATACAGGAATGCATGTGGAACTTATATACTCTTACTATCTGCAGATATACTACTGAATATTTCACAGTACACAAACAATTATCATCAGCATTTCTTTCGTCAGAAAGTCGCTTCTTATACAAAGAAGGAAAAGCGGTAATCACCATTCTCATGGTGAATTGGCGAATTCTTCCAATTCCAGGTTTCCTCAAGATGGTTTTCCTTCTCCTTTACTCAGATATTTTAAAAACCATTCGCTTAAATCACGAACCTGTACATACAATCAGTAAAAAATTCGCAGACGCCTAAATTTCTCAGGTTTTCTATAAACACATATTGAACCATGTGCGAAAACATAAATATTCAGATATTTTCCCAAGATTTTCTTTCCACAAATACCTTCTGAGTCCTCACTTTCCTCACCTTATAAACGAGGGGGCTATGAGTACCATACACACTGCAAACTTTTAGTCGGCCGATAGTTTGTTTGGGCTCATAAATCAGTATGAAAATGAATGAGTACGCACATTATAAAGATCAGGTAATTTAGCTGTATCAGACCGACTGAAAACTTTGACTAAAATCGAGATTTTCCTTAAAAAAACCGGCCAAGTGCGAGTCGGAATCGCGCACGAAGGGTTCCATACCATTATTTATAAAATGAGCAAAGAAATCACGTTTGTTGTATGGGATCCCCCAAAATATTTATATTATTCTAGTTTCAGTACTTATTTTTGGTTATAGCGGCAACAAAAATACATCATCTGTGAAAATTTCAGTTCTCTAAATATCACGGTTTATGAGATACAGCCTGGTGACAGACGGACGGACGGACAGAGGAGCGAAAACAATAGGGTCCCGTTTAACCCTTTGGGTACGGAACCTTTAAAAAAATTAACAATCATCGGGTCAACTGTCAGTCTTAAGTCTGTGGGTTTTCTAAATATTGGTGCCGATAGCTTATTTCGACACCGCGTGAGGAAAATGTGGCGTCAATGCGGAGTGCGGAAATTCTTATTGTAATTATTGCTGGTTTCTTGTTGGGGTATTAAGTCTATGGGAAAGGGAAAATCGTTTGAAAAAAGTGGGTTTTAGTGATGCTAACTAATTTTGACGATGATGACGTAAAATTAACTGGGTATCTTAAGTTGAGCAGATGTTTATATTTGAGATCATTTTCTATCTATCGCTATCATTAGTGCTTGCCGGCAGTGTGATGAGAAAATAAAAATATTATCAAAACGATCTGTGTATAGACGTCTAAAACCTGATGATAAATCTTAAAACATAAAATTCTTCCTTTCGTCTCTCCTTTATTTCCTAACAAAAACTCAAAAGTAGCAAAGGGATTTTCAACATTACCAAGAACAATATTTACGTTGTAACATAAATAGAAAAACTTTTCACAATTTCCATGCAAAACGGAAAAGGTATTTTCTATATAACTTCTCAAAGTATAACTATTAAAACAGCAATTGAAACAAAAAAGGAACTTTGAATTTTACGAATTGATAATTAAGATTCAGCTGTACGCAGGTGTAAAACTAGTTAAAACCGGTTAAAACTGGTTTAAACTGGTGAAAACTCGCGAAATCCGGTGCGAACTGGTATTTTAATGGCAGGACGCGAGCGCAAAGCCAATTGTAGGCTGGGAACAATACGTGCGGCTCATTAAATGCCAATATACGCTAACGATATATTGGAGCGATAGCCGCTAGTGTGTAAACAACCTGCAGTTGAGTTATTTTTAATTGAGTGACGCATAGGTGTGCGTGGTGGTGATTAAAACATAAAAAGATTTTTTTTTTAATTAGATATATGTACTGTAGGCCAAATAGGCACACCAATTTTTACATAACTACGTTGGGGTCGGCTTTCAGTCTAATCAGTTGCAGCTGAGTATCAGAATACCTTGGGTGACTGCTTATGTGACATACTGAACCCAGTTACTCGGTCAACCCGATACCTTTGGCATGAATTGGTCTCAGACGTTCTGACTCCTGATTACCCGTAACAAAAAGATACTACAAAAATCTGAAAAATTGTGACTGACTTTTTTTTGGAAATCATGTCAGAGATAAACGTTTAAGGATGTATCCGTCAATTTCAGCAGCAAAAAGCTAACTTACGCTATCAATATTTTTGTCAAGAAAATATCTGAGATCTGTATATATCTTGAGTCCTATTTTCTATTTTTCTCGTGTCGAATCTGAGCTTATTAGATTATTTACTATCGCGACCGTATATAGTAATATGCGGTAAATGCTACCAATATGGTTCGTAAATAAATCGTTTATGTTTCTGTGTAGAAATGTTTTGAATTGGAATACTGTTATTTTGTTTTTTTGTCTTTGGAGCAATAGCCTTACAAAGTGGAGCAAATATATTTTTTAGTATGTTGTGTTTAATACTAAAAGCACAATTTAAATAATACATAGTTACAGTTTCAATTGGTTCTTTTGAATATACAATCTTGTGTACCGCAGTCCGTAATGGATATCTAAAATAATTGTAGAATTTATCTACACTAATGAAGAAGAATTTTTGTTTGTTTGTTTCTTAAGCGAATGGCTCCGAAATTACTGTACCGATTTAAAAAAAAATATTTAACTGTTGGAAAGCTACAGTCTACCTGAGTAACATAATAGGCTATATTTTTGTATGGGTACTTGAAACGACGGGGAATAATAATATTTTGTATTTGATTAAGTATCAGACAATAGAAAAATAGGCATTTGTCTGTCTACTTTTTTCATTATTTCAATACATTTCAGTAGTAAATTATCAACGTAAGTACACGATAGCAATTATTTTCTAAAACCCTTTAACCAACAAAACACTGAAAACAAAGCATAAATTAATTTCAGCACATAATCCCGTGTAGTGACAAATATCTTACATTTGCTGTGATAATGAGTTATCATCTTTTCTCAACAATAGAGAGCCATTTGCAGGCACATTTTGGGCCCTTTTGTACCAACTTAGGTCTGAAATGTTGTACTGACGAGATTTCTTGTACTGAAATTCTATTTAGGAATTGTATTTGTATCATTTTGTTGGTGAAATAGAATCTAGGGTGTAATGTGTTATTTATTTTGGCGATCATATCGTTTTCGATATTATTGTATCACAAGGTATCTGTGGAGATATAAAGGGGAGGCCTATGTTCAGCAGTGGACGTCCTATGGCTGAGATAATGATGATGATTATATTACAATAGGTCGAAAGTCGTCGTGGCCCAGTGGTTAAAGCAGCATCCTTTCAAGTATGAGTGTGTAGGTATAATTTCAGGTTTTTTCAACTACTCTAATTTATGTAGGTACTTCTTGTTTCTTTATAATTATCTCTTCGAAGAACCAGTGAATGATACAAGCTGAAAAAAAAACATGTCAGTTATAATCATTAACCCAAATTGAGCAAGCGTGGTGATCAACGCTAAATTCTTCTCTGTTTGTTACAGTCCTGCCCTGCAGTGGGACGGTAAAAAAGATGATGATGATTACAATTTCTCCGTGTGAAGGAGGCTCCAGCTCAGCAGTGGGACGAACAAAACGCCGGTGATGATTACAATAGTTGAAACTATTACATGGATTTTGGTGAAACTTGATAGTAAATACAAGCTATACCTACTATACTTCATCTTTTCACTTCATTACCAGTGCATAACCTAACAATAAATTACCCAAAATTCATAATGAAAATGCACCTCAAAATTACATAGGTAACTAAATTAATTCAAGCAAACCCAAGTGGCCCAAACAAAGGTGAATTAATATCACCGCGCCCCCAGGCGTCGCTCGCCATTTATCAAACGCCTGCATTGTTACACGTTATCCATGGAGAACAAAATGACTAGCGGAGGTGCCATAACGGAAAATCTCCTAAGAATGTCATCATCTTCCGAGCCTTTTACCAACTATGTTGGGGACGGCTTCTAGTCTCACCAGATATAGCTGTTTACTAGTGTTTTACAACGAGTGACTGCCCTATCTGACCCACAACCCAGTTACCCGGGCAACCTAGTACCCCTTGGTTAGAGTGATGTCAGACTTACTGGCTTCTGGCTACCCGTTACGACTGCCAAGGATGTAATGTGTGTAATGACAGCCTAATCTCCTAAGAAAGTAGGACAAGGAACGTTACTGGTCTTTTCAATTACACGCCTTCTTTGAACCCCATCATTTTTCGAAATGCCAAAAATCGTTAACAGATATCCCAAAGAACTCAAATGCCTCGTTAGTTCACTCATAACTGATAGTTTTGGTCATGTCCAACGTATGTATTTGACCTACAAGAAGGCGCCCGACCTACCTGCATTATGGCATCTCCGCTCATTTTCCTTACTCTGTCACGTCATCTAATGTTATGCTAATTATTCCAATCCACCTACAAGCTTCATTAGCGAGTCGTTTTATAAGAACTCACGGTTATAATGTGAGTTCGTATAATTTCATATAATTTTGATGGAGGTCTTTGTGGAAAGTTTTTTGAATTTGGAGTGTTTGCGAGATTTGCTGTGGGAATGTGTAAATTTTCGAATTTTAATTTGGAAGTATTTTTGTTGCGTTTTCTTAATATAGCGGAGTCGACTCCTTAAGGAATTCATAGATATTTTTTAGTAAATATTAAAAATAATGGATTACTCAATAATAATAAAAAAATAAACGTTTGCCACATTAATTTCCCTGTAATGTAATGTTTAGGGAAAGTATAACTTTAGGGAAAATCTAATTGCGTCTAGGTCTTAATATTAGTTATTGTAATTTCTAATATATATTTCGTCCAAAATAAATCTGAGTTAGTTAGTACTTAGATTTATTTATCTCCAACTAATCACCTAAACACAGCGTTCGAAAACGACAGAACAAAGCGTTACCAATCTCCGATCTCACATTCACAGACTATCGGACAAAATGGCGGTAACCAGGAAACCCAGTCATTGTATTGCACCCAAATATATACGAAATGATTGATGGATTACCAAATGGGCTGCGGTTAATTAACTGTAATTCGTTAAAATGACCGCTTTATGTGAAAATGTTGGTTATCTGTCATAGTAAGTATCATGCACGGAGGAAGGAAAGATAGCAGAGATACCATAAGGAAGGTAGGTCAAGCGCCTTCTTGTAGGTCAAAGTAACAGGCGTGATCACCAGAACTAACAGGACGTTCGGATTCCTTGTCAAATGAAAACCAATCTGTTAAATACCTAGTAGTTTTGATTATTTGGTACTTTTATTTTGAAAATAATGGACAGGATCTCATTAAGGCGTGCTAAGGCGGAGCTAGTAAAGTTCAAGATAGGTGTCCCGAACACCAGCATTTTAGCGCACTATTTTCTTAGGAGATTTTGTGTTATGACATCTCCGTTAGTCATTTTGTACTCCATGGAAAAATGTAAGTGGTAGAATATGTCATAAAAGATTGTGTATGGGAGAATTTTATGGAAGTATATAATGATATATGTATTGTGATAACGATATGATGGATTATTGTTGTTGATTTTTATGAGCTTCGTATTATAATGTGAAGGGGAACGAATCTATTGACATATACTTACAGTCAAACGGGGAATAATGTATTTTACTACTGACGGGATCAAAATAAGTTTGTTTTGGAACGTACGTCTTGGAAATGTATTTGGAGTGTGATAAAAGGTTTTTAACTTGATTGTTCGATACAACGGCCGAGCTAATTGTGCTGAAGCTTATTTTTATACTGAAATGTTGTAATGTAAGTGCAGGACGTAGTTTATTCGGGATGCGGATGAACTCGTAGACAGACGCCGCGCTCTTTCTGTGATTAGTTAAGATAGATAACACGGACGGACAAAAAAATACAATCAATTAATATCCCTCTACTAAAATACAAACCACAGACAATACATAAACCATACAACATAATAAGAACGCAAGTTCTCATAATGATTAAATTAAGACACAGTACACATAATGCAGGAACACTGGAACTCGTAAACAACTTAGGGGACATCGTAAAAGCTGGTCTTTATAGCTATCAAGCAAACGGTTATACCTTGCTATAGCTGAAGTGTGCTAAACTGTGTGTACACCGCTTAAGACGTCGTAAAGACCAAGTTGCTAGTGTTTGGCTTACTTAGGATTTTTTTAGATGAGAATATTACTAACAAACATCATTTGTTAATAGATTCATCTTTATTTTCAGAATAAAAACTAATAAACACGCTAGTCATGTATAGTCATCAGATTCAGAACTCAGAAAGTATGCAAAGTTTCATCTTAATCGAAGACCGGGAAGTGGGTCACTTGGTCACTTGTAAGTGAAGCTAATAAAAAAAAAATCTATCAATATCGAGTAATCATTATAAGGTCCTCCCCCAAACTATATTGGTGATTTATGGATTGTACCATAATTTACTAACGTGCTTTTAGAAATAACTCGTCATGTATAATTGGTCACCCATCCACAGATCGAACGTGCCAAAGGTTGCTTAACCACGAGGTGTGGTTCTTACTTAGTCAATAGCTTCCTTCTATCACTAGGACTATTTCTGATTAATTTAATTTTAAAACTTGAAAATACTACTTCCTCGACTACAAGTCCAAGATGAAATATCATTAGATACGCTTCAACATTTCACCCGTTTCCACTGGGCCTACAAAATATCAAAGCCCTTTATTTGCTACATAAATATTTACACTACAATAACAGAATTTCTACATATAACCTTTCATATACGTCATATGTATATACGGTTATGTGTTCAAATGTAGCAAGCACAACACACTGCAGACTAAACAGTCAGCCGATAGTTGCCCGTTGGCAGTTTTTTTTAAAGCAAATCGTGAATTCGATCAAAGGGTTTAGTCGGCTTGATACCGGGTAAATAACTGATCGTTGCAATGTCTTCATAATGAAACTTAATACTCAATTCTTTATAAGCATATCTTATACAGATACTGTTACAGCCTTTTTATCGTCCCACTGCTGGGCACAAGCCTCACACGGAGAAGGATTGAGCATTAGGGTCAATTCCCACTGAAAGAGCAGCGGCCGGCAGCGGCCGTAAGAGCACGGAAAATGTAAGAGCGCGGCGCGGTGCGGCGCCGCGCGGCGCCGCGCGGCCCGCCGCGCTCGCGCTCAATCCCTTGCAATTACGGCCGCTGCCGGCCGCTGCCGGCCGCTGCTCTTTCAGTGGGAATTGACCCTTAGTCACCACGCTTGCTCAATGCGGGTTAATTCATTATTAGCATATCTTATGTAGATGGTATATTTTACATCCTCTGAGCCTTTTCCCAAACTATGTTGGGGTCGGCTTCCAGTCTAACCGGATTCAGCTGAGTACCAGTGCTTTACAAGAAGCGACTGCCTATCTGACCTCCTCAACCCAGTTACCCGGGCAACCTGATACCCCTTGGTTAGACTGGTGTCAGACTTACTGGCTTCTGTCTACCCGTAACGGCTGCCAAGGATGTTCAATGACAGCTGGGACCTACAGTTTAACGTGCCATCCGAAACACAGTCATTGGCGTCTAAGATATACTTAGAAAGTACATACAAACTTAGAAAAGTTGCATTGGTACTTGCTTGATCTGGAATTGAACCCGCGCCCTCATACTCGGGAGGTTGGTTCTTTGCCCACTAGGCCACCACGACTTCACTGGTATATTTTACATATATGGTATATTTTACAGCCTAGAAACAATATGGACCTATACGGCACAGTTTAAAGAGATTTATGAGCTCAAACAAACTATCGGCCGACTAAAAGTTTGTAGTGTGAAAGTATGCTAACGTTACTCCCACACGAAAAGTCTATCAAAAGGGAAATTTTCTCAGAAAGTTTGTCACGCGTAGAAAATTTGCGGATTCCCACAGTGTTGCGGTCAAAGTGCCAAAACTTGTGAACAGTTGGGAATTTTCCACTTTTACTAACTTCAAAAGATGTAACGTTTGCTAAGTTTTGCTAGGTACTAGGAATTATGGAGATCGGTTGAACTGAAATTAATATTCAAAAGATATTTTAGTGTCTGCCTGGAACTTTGAGCTTGATTTTTCTTGATCATTTTATTTTAAGTACCTAAGTAAAAAATATTTCCTCATATTTACCTATTTATTTGGCTAGGCAAAAATATAAGAGAGATCGAATAGAAATAATATGCAGTAGTTATGCCTACATGTTTGTAGATTTTTCTCTGATTTTAACAAGTCATCGAATGTCGCATGACTTTCAACAATCATCAATTGTATGGATGCAGATAAGTCGATTATTGTGACGCATTTTACTAAAATGCGTCGCATCCTTTTTTGTCGAAAAACCATTTAGCTTTACAATATTAGGATATACTCGAAACTACTTTCCTTCCCACGCTTTCAAGTCAAACCACAAAACCTTATCCAACAGCAAAAAAACAAGATAAAAATAACCAACAAAGTCTTTTACATCCTCACCTCAGAAATTTCCCCGAAGAATAATTTTTAATCGTCGCTGTTTATTCCCGCTCATGCAACCAACAAAGTACGAGAGAAAATTCATTTTTCTCAAAGGTATCTATATATCTATAACTTTAGTGGTAATAAAACTTCACGACGCAAGGTAAAAGGAATTTATAGTGCATCGTTTGTTTTGCAGGTGTGAAATAAATCATTGTATGGATAGGAAGCGGTTTTGATAAATAGCTTAGAATTTGTACTGATAGTTTAGTTAGTGCAGTTGGGTAAATAGGTAATTTATTTATTTAATGTTCTGCATATTTTGTACAAGGGCGGACTTAACGCCTTAGGCGTTTTCTACCAGTCTACCTTTGGGTGGTGGAGAAATAGCAGTGGTAGGTGCAAAGGTTATAAGTATGCTATTTATTGTAAAAATAATAATGATAATATCTATTATACATATATATGACATACAATAGGAATATGACACTCCCATTTCGAGTCCCTATTCGCGTCAACGGTAATGTTTGGATTGCTTATCGTATCAAGTTAATTTATGTTGTTACTCTTGCACACAAAAACTACTAAACGGGTTTTGACTTTGACGAATCTTTAGACCAGTTATTGGATAAATAAAGAAAATTTTATGTCTATAATTGAAAATGGTAATTAATGTAATGTTTAAATATAATGAATCCATTAGGGAAACAAGTATTTCGCGCAACCGGATACCTTCTTGTCTTATCTACTATCTACAGAAACTTTTAAATAAACAAAGTAACCTGTAGCCTACCTCGATTTCAACGGAAAGATTTTCGCAAGTCGTACCATTAGTTTTTGAGTTTTATAAAATTAATTTTACCAATCATTTTCAGTATAACGTAAATTGAAACTTGTAAAACTCACAATTGTTTTGTATTATCACTGTGCAAAAATTACATACCAGTAAAACTGCAGTCATACAGAGTAAAACAGTAGATAGAACATAGTATAAGGCTGTAACCAGGATTATTTTGTTATCTACTAGTGCAGCGCTATAATCTGTGACCTCACAAGTTATCTAACATAACATAGGTATATCTTAACGGGAGTTTAGTGTATATTAATGAATTTTGTCGAAATTGAGAATAGCATCTTAGAAAATTTTATATTCGAATGCCATAAATACCTACTTCAATGCGGATGAAAAAGTAAAACAGCTATTTTCAATACTCAATAACTTTATTGCAAACCATAATGTGTACAGGCTGGTGGGTGAAATTAAAAGAAACAATTATGGACCCTGTCGGGCACAGCAAAGTTAGTTAGTCTATTTTCGCATATAAATAAGTTTTTTTTTTGTTCTTATCCACCCCCAAGTATATGTATTTCAGCAGAAGTAATTCACCACCTCGAACTTAATTTTCCTCATAAAAAACCAGCGAAGCAATAATGAGTTCAGTATTCAAATGAATCCTTCCTTTTCCATTATTTATCTTCTTTTCCAACTAAAATAAAACCTCACTGGACTGCATAAAATGTAACAAATAACTGAGGATTTCATTAACTAATGTGATTCCGCTGTGGTCTGGTTGAGGCGTGGTGTTACTGATAGCGATGCACTTTTTAAAATGGGAAGTATTTGACCACTCTCACTATTGTCAGGCTTTTACTGACTAAAACCCGACCCCCGTGTGCCAGGGTCGCGGTAAATCTTTTTAATAAAGATAGATAGATAGATAGATAGATATACTTTATTAGGTACACCAATTTTACAATTTTGATCTAAATCTAGTTAAGGTAGGTGACATAATGGGCGGTCTTATCGCTAAGAGCGATCTCTTCCAGACAACCTTAGGATGGATTGAGACGAGAAGGAAAAGATTATACGGTAGGCAGTTAGGCTAAGTGTACACTTGCTCCTGCAATTTGCGCACCTAAATATTATTACCATAAATACTTAAATTATAAACTAAATATATATACATACATATAAGTTTATATATATATAAAATAATAACAATAAATACATATATACCTTTAAATAATGTCAATGCTAGATATATATACTTTTTATAAATATTATTCTACCGTTAGGAGGAAAGGTAGTGGCTTTTTAACATTCTCTTGAAAACGGCTAATGATTGAGCCTGTCTTATCGTAACGGGCAATGCGTTCCATAGCCGAACAGCCAGAACAGTAAAAGATTTGTCGAAGAAGCTAGTGGAATGCATCGCCATCTCCAGCCTCAAATTTTCTGATGACCTTAGATATTTTGTATGTGTGTCATAAAGGAACTTGAAACGTTCTTTAAGATAAGGGGGGTTAGTGGGATTAAACAAAATGTTGTATAGCAAAGACAGGATATGAGTATTCCGGCGAAGACGTATAGGAAGCCATTTGAGCTTTGAACGAAATTCAGAAATATGATCATATTTGCGCAGGCCAAATATGAATCTAATACAAACATTTTGAAGTCGCTCAAGTTTATCTAATTGTGCCTCTGTAAGATCCGGATAGCTGACATCTGCATAATCAAGGATGGGAAGCAGGAGGGATTGTGCGAGCGCAGTTTTGGTGGCAGTCGGGAGAAAGTTCCTCAGTCGTCTCAGGGACCGGACAGATGCAAACACCTTGCGACTAACCTCTTGTAGTTGAGGGCCCCAGGAAAGGTGTTTGTCAATAAGTACACCTAGGTTTTTGACTGTGTCCTTGACTGGAATGGTAGTGCCATTGAAATTGATGTGCGGGAGTTGTGACCAGCTAACTTTTTGTACCAACCTAGAACTGCCAATTACAATGGCTTGGGTTTTTGAAGGATTAACCTTAAGACCGTAAGCCTCACTCCAATCAGATATTACAGCCAAGTCACTATTGATGATGGCGATTGCATCTGCCAGCTCCACTAAGGCGGCTTTCCTATAAATTTGTAGGTCATCAGCATAAAGGTGGTAGAGAGACTGAAGATTATTGGAAATTGAATTTATAAATATCGCGAAAAGTAAAGGAGATAAAACGCCACCCTGTGGCACGCCAACAGAAGTATAGCACCATGAAGAGCATTTGTCTTCTATGCATATACGTTGACGGCGTCCAGACAGGTAACTACGAAACCAGTCAATCACCGTTGGAGATATGTTAAGTGAGCCAAGTATGCCAAGCAGGATGTCAAAGTCGACGGTGTTAAATGCATTACTGAAATCTAGCAAGCAAAGGACCGTCAAATCTCCCGTATCCATGCTGCAGCGTATATCCTCAGTAATATTGACTAAGGCTGTAGTGGTGCTGTGACCAGGTCGGAAACCGGATTGGAACGGGTTCAGAAGACTGTTCTTGCAAAGAAAAGCATTAAGCTGATCATGTACAAGACGTTCTAGGACTTTAGAAAGGAAAGGTAAGATGGAAATGGGACGATATTCAGAGAAAGAGGTAGGATTGGATGTTTTGGGTAACGGGATGACTTTTGCATCTTTCCAGATGGATGGGAAAATACCATAGGACACAGAGTAATTAAGGATATGGGATAGGACTGGTAGGATTTCGTCAAGGATAGGAAGTATCATTTTCCGACTGACACAATCATCACCAACAGCGTTAGAGGAGATGGATACTATACTCTTTTTAACATCACAATCAGAGAATTGACTAAAAACAAATGCAGGATAGTCTGGAGTTGGTAATTTTGAAAGATAATCTAATGTGCGTGCTTTTTCGGTCCCACTACACGGAGACGACGATGTGAAGTGTTGATTAAGTAAATCAATATCTAAGTCTTTGGAAATTGTATCACGGCGTGATTTTCCAACTCCCATGGATTTTAGGAATTTCCAGACTTTTGCTGGATCTCCGTTTTCAACTGAATGATGTATATGTTGGCGTTGTGCATCTCTACACACCTTGTTGCAACGATTACGGACCTCAACATACTTCTCCCGAGTAGACATATTAGGTCGACATTTAAATTTAGATTTCGCAACAGCTTTTTTATGCATGGCAGTCTTAATGGCACCAGTTAGCCACGGAGCCGGAAGATGTTTTAGCTTAATTGCCCGAATTGGAGCATGGACGTCATAAAGCCGAACCAGTGAATCAGTGAATAACGCAACTTTATCATCAACCGACTCAGCTGCAGCCAAAGGTGCCCAATCAATACAGCCAGCATCACTGCAAAGGTCTTCAGTATTCATACCACCAAAATTGCGTTGCAGTAGAATTTTGGGTTTGGGCTTAGGTGGTCGGATTTTATAGGAAAGGAATATGAGATCGTGGTAGGAAAACATATCAGCTGAACATTGACCATGCTTACTGACATGTTCCGTAGACGATACAAGGGCAAGGTCCAGTAGTGAAGGGTTGCAGTTGGGGAAACGGTGTGTGGCACTTAATGGCAGGATTGACAGATTGGATGATTCAATTATTGAACATAAGGAAGACGAGCTGGAATCGTTTTTCAATAAACACGTATTAAAATCACCCATAATAATTGTATGACTGTAAGAAGGCATTAGGTTTTCGAGGAGATGTTCAAGGCTGGAAAAGTAATTAACACGTAAGGAAGGGCTATAGAAGACACCAAGCAAAATTTTGGTATGATTCAGGTTGACTTCCAAAAAGAGATGCTCACCGGCACCCAGCGGCGGGGGCTGTGCTGACATACTAATGATTGAGAAAGGAATATGAGGACGAAGATATATGGCAACTCCACCCCCACCGCCAACCGCACGATCATTTCTTATCAGCTGAAAACCTGGCAAGGAATAGGAAGTAGAAGGAAGACATGGTTTTAACCACGATTCTGAAACAAGGATAGCGTGTAAATTCTTACAGTCTAGATTAGCTAGCATGTCAGAGTAATGTGCCGGTATACTTTGGGCATTTATATGGACTACATTAAAATTCTTCGGAACATCAGAAAATGTCGCTTCAAGAGAATCAGCAAGCGTTGGAAGGCTGGCAAAGCTGTCGTCACTACTACAAGCCGAGACAAAAGTTTCAGCATCGCTGTCATCATTTAAATCAAGCATTAACGTTATTAATGATATAAATAAATATAAATATAATAATATTGTAAACTAATAATAAATATAACAATTCTGCGTATTGTGCAGAAAAAAAAGCAATCTAATAACGTTGGTAATCCACCCGCCAGTTGTGTGTAAATAACAGAAATAAACACTGATAGTACGAAAAAAAAAAAAAAGAAAGTTATATAAAAAAATAAAAAAAAAAGAAATTATTAATATAAACGTTAACAACAATTGCAGAAAAAAAAAGTTACGTATGTACTGAATTATTGTATTACCCGAGCTATTTTAATTAAAGTTTCCGAACGAAAATTTATAATGGTATTAGTGTGACACTTGACAGGTGACGTTTGACAAATGACATTATTTATTTTATATTTAGTGATTTGTCGTCGTAGTGAAACAAAAAGCAATAAAATAAATTAATTTAGGGTACCTACACTACATGACACGCAATAAAAAAATTATGCTACTCGGATAATACAATTACAACTTACAAAGAGAAGCTATGGAAATTACTTCTTTTTGGCAGCTACTCGTTTCGCTTTCTTCGGTGCTGGCGACGACTGTGCCTTCTCTTTATTTTGCTGGATTCGGCTGAGGTCGCCTAGTGTGCTTACTCGATGGCGAGAGCCGTCCGCGCCCATCACGTAAACAAGCCCTTGTTTTGTCCAGCAGTTGTTTACACCGAACTTATCACGCGCTGACATGAACAGCTGATGACGAGGCCGAGTGAGGAACTCCGATAAAGTTATGCCAGAGCCCTTCAGCTTTGTCTTTGCAAACCACATGCTGTCTCAAGACCCATTGTTTCAAATTCTCTTCAGTCCAGTATTTTTCCCATTATTTTTGAGCTTAGGAGCTCCTGGCTAAGCAATCGTCGTAAGGGTTGATCAAATCAAAACAAAAATCAAAAGTCATTTATTCAAAGTAGGCTGAAAATCAGCACTTTTTGAAGGTCAAAAGACAGCCCCCAAAACGCCCGCCCTTCAGCACTTCCTATGTGTCGTGATCGATCACATACGCTTGATGGTCCGAGAATGGATTAGCATCTTAGCCTCCATGTTCTGGGAATCACTTTAAATGGATGGTCCATCTCTAGTGTACCAATAAAGTATTCCTGTGCCCTCCTCAATATGCTCACCAGTCATTGCCCACAAGCATAATTAACAAACAAAATGCCACATTTAAGACACTAGCCTTTATTACCATATTTTTTTACGATCGCTTGCAGTGAACCCCCGCCTCACAGCGGGTAATATTTAAACTGTCTTCCACAATATATCACTTAAACGAATATGCAGAGTTGAATGCTACATGAAAAGTTTGTGTTTATGTCCGTCTGTTTATTGAGCGATGTTAGCATTGCTTTACATGTGTTTTTTTTATGTTTCATGTTATATGATTAGTATGATAGAACTGCAAAGTTTTTAGTAATTTTGCACATTGCAAAGTTCTAAGTGACGGAATGTTTGATCGGGCTCATAAATTAGTATGGAGATGAATGTTGGTAGTGCACATTAAAACGATCAAGAATCCCGCCGGGATTAGACCGACTAAAAATTTGATTGGATCCACGATTAACTTTGAAATAAACTAATAGCCAATATCGCCAGTTTAGTCTGTATTATGTAGTAATAGTTTTCTAATAGTTCGTTTCCAATAGTTTTCTTGACATAAAAATGTCTCATAAATACATTTATTTTCAAATTCAGCTATAGGAACCTAAACGTTTTTGACATTAAACAACAACAAAAATAACACCAAAATGGCAAGCACATAAATTCACAACCTTACCTAAATAAAGTCTAAAAATATTAAAAGGAAAAGATAAATAAGAAACAAAGATAAAGGAAAAGATAACAAAAGGTTTGTTTAATATTTTTTCCTTTGAGTGAGTCTTTACGAAATCATTTATAATTCAAAGATATGATTTATGGCCGTCAGACTTACTGCGATGGCAGATGCTAGGAATAAAATATGGAGTTCTTGACTTAGATTGCTAGATAGCTTTATTTATAAAAGTGATAGATTGAGATAGAAGACAATATTGGTAAAAGTAAATTATCTGTTTTAGTAACAATAATTTAATACGTCATTATGGCAAATATTCATTTGATATCTAACTAATGTAATAGAAATAAATGGAAAATGTTTAAAATTGGGAGTTCTATTTCTATTGGGATAATTGGGAATTCTACGATTATTGTATAACTGTAAATTCATGAGTTATACCTAGTAGTAGTGATTATTGTATAACTGTAGAGTTTGTTCTTTTTGTTGTAACCGCTATTCTTAGGAACTACTGGGCCAATAAAAAAAAATGGTTTTAATGTTGCATAGTCTACTTATTTACTGAGGAATTATACATAGATTCACTTTACTTAAAATCCGCGAATTTGTTCCCGTGAGACCCTCGAAACCGCGAAGGAAAGCTAGAATATAATAATAAAAATCATAGTTTAAATGTTTTGTCTTGACTAAAGTTTAAGTAAAAAGCTATTGACAAAGTCAAAAAAAACTGAAACAAACAAACAAAACCTAAATAAACTCCAACCCCGATATAAATCATTGTATTTATTCCACATTTTATCGTAAAAATAAACATTTGCAATCAAAACAAAGGAAAAATCATAAAAAAGCTGTTTGTGGCAAACGTTATTAAATTAAGACGGGAATAAAGCGTTGCCATACAAAAAAATATACGAATAGGAACACAGAAAATCCGTTGGACGAGATTAAAATACTGTATTTGTGGTGTTTGAGTGATTAAATTGTAAAATATGGGAGCAGCACTCATTTATTTATTTAAACTTTATGTAATATGAAATATGTTCAAAGGCGGGCTGAATGCCATAAACATTCTTTCCAGGAAATCTTAAGGTAGTGATGTAATAAATAAAATAGAATAATTTGTTTGTTTGAACACGCCAATCTAAGGAACTTCCATTCCATTCTTAACCATGTGCAACTGAGTACCAGTATTTACATAGAACGACTGCCAACGTGACCTCCTCCATCTCAGTTACTTACCTGGAAAACCCCATATCCAATCTTTGGCATATTTCCTTATTTTTAACTCCTCCATAATGACTGTCAAAGACGTTTAAAGGACACCCGGACCTACCGACTTAACCTGCTATCCAAAAGACACAGAAATACACTAACTTTGTACACGCGAAGAAAAAGATTAAAAAGCAGAACCTAGAGAAATTTTCTGCCACCCAGCATAAAACCGTAGTTCATAAATTAATTTCAACGCACGACGCGCTCTTAAAAAATGTGCTTCCGTAAAAACAATCGGCCCATATTTTTACGCACGGCAAAAGCATGACAAAGCGGTAAAAGTGAGGACAAAAATTGGGACAAAAGCAGGTGTGGTACCTATTGTTTGTACCACGATAAATTTGTACAAAACCTGAAATGTCGCCACCAAGACATACATTTTTTCATTGTCCTTTACACGACCGTAATGTAATTAATCGCTTTTATTTTGCTGTTTATATTTTGTTTTTGAGTTTGCGTTTTTCGGGATGTTAGTTTTTTGGTACTAATTTATAACCTTATTTATAGCAGGAGTTATCTTTTTACTTACTTATTTTATAATTCTATAAAAATTAAGGTAGATTCAATCATACTTTCGATGTTAAAAATGCTGTGTGCCCCGATCCCAATTTTGTTTTTAGAATATAATGTTAACATAAATCCAGTGATTAATATGGAAGATATAAAATGAATAACATACTCAAAATAGCATTAATACTGAACTGCAATATTCTGCAGTAAATTTAATGTTGCTTATAGATGAAATCAATTTACTAATTAATTGGGTAGCTCAAGTCAGTTACCACCCACGTTTCTGGGTAACTACATACTTCTCGTACCCATATAAAAGCAACCTTACCTTTCTTCGATAAATGGGCTATCAAACACCGAATGAGTTTTTCTAATCGGTATAATAGTTCCTGAGTTAAGCGCGCTCAAGCAAACAAACAAATTCTGCAGCTGTACAAATATGAGTAAATATGTAGATTATAACGTTTACTAGTTATGTTCAAAGCAAATAAAATAAAGCCAAACAAATACAGACTAACTATAATATAAATACATTTAGTTTGAGTAAGCAGCTTTTTCATAGCCTCCGGTTAAGGATCGTAACATAAAAATATATCTATCTAGAAGAGCCCCTTGTAAACTGTTTATCTTCGATAAAAACTTCCGTATGCCGTTTCTAGTATTTATTTATCAGGTTTATTTTGTTATGATGTTTGTCATGGCTTATTTATGGGGTTTAGAATATGCTGGCTTTTAAGAGTGGTAGCTTTGTGATGTCGGTTTAATCATAAATATAAACTGCAGATTTGTCAACTTCCAGTGGGCTACTGCATGTTGGTAGGTACTCGGATAAGAAGAAACAAGGTTTATGTAATTCTGATAATCTAGTGATTCTAGTATTGTAAAGCTGAAATGTTTGCATGCTTGCATGAACGCGTAAACTCAGAAACTACTGGTTCGATTTGAAACTCAATATCCCACTTATGAAGAAAAGTTTACAGGCTATTTTTCCGGTTACGCGAAGTAGTTCCCATGGGATAACAGTAAAGACAATAAATATTCTTTATCTATAGTTTTGTCAATCAATCGAAATATGTAATTGTGAAACCATTTTGTAAATCGACATGTACGTCATTATTCTTTTAAATATTCATAGTTTCTTTTTCCTATCTCCAAAAATAGAAATGATACAAATATGAATCTACGCTCTAAAGTAAATACTTAAGTATTTTGAGCACCATATTTCAGCATGTCATATGACGAATGGACTACAAATTTTGTTCCTTATTACTGTTCAAGTTATCCTGGCGTTTTGCCAGAAACTAGACAGTTAGAATAAGACAGGTTATTAACGACCGCTTACTGTAAGGTTAATATAAAATTTATTTTAGACTAGGTTTAAATGGCAGCGTAATAGATTTAATTTTAATTATTTGTTGCTTTATTTCAGGCTATTAGGGCCTGAAAATACAAATACACATTATCACACATAAAAATACTAATAATTTAACCACTTCACTGTCCACGATGTAGACACAATAGTTAAACAATCGGTGTGTATCACATATGACTCATGGGACAGGGAAGTTATTAAATTAGGTACATTATATTTGGCAAGGACAGATTAAAAGAGCATCATCAGAGCGTTAACCATTTACTTTTGCAACCACTACCTACTTATAATCTGAAGCTTTTTCAAAACAGCTATTAAGAAAGGCTTATCTTAGTGCAAAGGCAATATTCAATGCATACTTTTCATATCAGATAAATATTTTAAATCCCAACACACACTCATTAACTGTAAGACTGCTTCCACACTAGCGGATTCTCCGAGCGGTAAATCCGGCTTTTGACTATGGGATATAACATAATATATATTGCGTCCTGACAAGTATGTATGACGAGCAATAAAATATTATATCATATCTCACGATATTATATCCCATAGTCAAAAGCTGGCTTAATGCTCGTTTCTTATGAGCAATGTCACACATAAAAGAGTAATAACACACAGATGACAACTACAGGCGCAAACGATGACTCCTGAATCTGCGTGACAGGTTTGTTCCTGGTACATATTTAAAAATCGAGCGACAAAATCCCCTAGTCTGAAAGCGTTCTAAACAAAAACCAAACGTTTCTGAATACACGAATATATTTTTTATTTCCGCATCGCCAATTTAAGCTGGCTCTTTGATCTATTTGCAAACTCATTTCGCGTACATAATCTCTTTTTACATATTCATATAGGCGATTATATAGTATAATGCTGGCGGAATTATCTGCTTTGTAATACACCAGTAGCCGTTTCTGTTTTTATGTAAAAGAAGGCAGCAAAATACATTGAGTTATGAAAAGAACTTTATAAATATCGTTTTAAGGAAATATTTGACGCTACTAAGAATTTCAATGCAATAGAATTAGCACTTATAGATATTCAAATTCTAACTGCCTAGAGTCTTGGTTGTTTAAAAAATCCAGCCCTGATCATTATATCATTGGTCAAGCTTTTACGCTACTATATTGGAATTAACGATATACCTACACATGAGTGCCAATGAAGTGACTACCAGTCTAACCTTCTCTAACTAGGTATCCAATCAAAACAGTACTCCATGTTAAGACTGTTTCTCAGACTTTATAAATCACACGTGGTACCCACAATTTTACGAGTCTTCTGAATACGGTCGGTTAATGAAAACGCTTCAAACTGTTACTGCTCTAACACAAAACGAGCAAACTCATCAACACAATACCATTTGACTAGGCAAATGATTACTCAAACCACCACAACACCAAAACAGTGATTTCAACATAAAATTCTGGGTACTTCCCGAAAGCGCCACATTTATTGCATATCTGATACAAAACGATAAAAAATTTAAAAGCTCCCGCTCTGAGGGAAAGCCATAAATGTCGAACATTAAAAATATTATGTCGGCCACATTGTAAGGGTAGTCCAGATTTGCATTTCGATATTTTAAGTATTAAAGTTGGGCTTGATAGATAGTGTGTTAAAAAATGTTTGGTTTTTTATGCTATCGATATTTCGTGTTTTCTAGACTGAAAAAATCATGCTGGTTCTAATGATTGCAGGGAAAAAAGCTTGGAAATGAGCCATGTTGTAAAAAAACTTACTAAGTATGACATTGCAAATTTTGTAAAGCAGTGCATTCGTTCATGTATTGATCCTGCTAATTTTATAAATGCAAACGTTTGTGTTTTTATTTAAGAGACTATGTTTGTTATACTTTATCGCTAAAGCTTCTGGATGTATTTTGAACTTGGCAGTTATTAGACAGAATAACATAAAGTATATTTTCATCTATCTACGGACAGTATTAAGACGGTTAAAAGAAAATGTAAGCAAAATAGAACTCTAATAGTTACGAACCTTAAAGTCTTAAATTCACTAGACAACAAGGATGACGTGACATCCATGCATTCTACGTATGTTGAATAATTCTACGCGAAACTACGTTGGCAGATGACAGTCGAAATGTTGCGGATATTTGTTAAAACAAAAGAACATTACTGTCATTTGGTCACGAAAGGGAAAAAGACACTGCAATAATAATTGATTTACTAAATTAAATTTCGATTTATTTACATTTGTAAAGCATCATCATCCTACGAGCCTTTTCCCAACTATGTTGGGGTCGGCTTCCAGTCTAACCGGATTCAGCTGAGCACCAGTGCTTTACAAGAAGCGACTGCCTATCTGACCTCCTTAACCCAGTTACCCGGGCAACCCGATACCCCTTAGTTAGACTGGTGTCAGACTTACTGGTTTCTGACTACCCGTAACGACTGTCAAGGATGTTCAATGACAGCCGGGACCTACAGTTTAACGTGCCATCCGAAACACAGTAATTGGTGTCTAAGATATACTTAGAAAGTACATACAAACTTAGAAAAGTTGCATTGGTACTTGCCTGACCTGGAATCGAACCCGCGCCCTCATACTCGAGAGGTTGGTTCTTTGCCCATTAGGCCACCACGACTTTTCATTTGTAAAGCAATTATAGCAAATAAAGATTAAATATTGGTTATTCGAATGATGTGAATCCTGGTTACTAAGTAAAGTTGTCTGCTTTAACATCAATCAGTTACATTCAATTAGAAACTAAAGTACACCTAATTATCCTGTTAGGTTTCATTTGAAACCCTACTCTTGAACAAAATGCCTAAATCAATAACCCTCAATTTGTTTTATTCGATTACTAAACAGAATTTAAATTCGACCGAAACGTTTTGCAGACTTTCCAATACATTTCAAAATCACCAAAAAATTTTTGTTCAGCAAAAACATTAAAGGTTTTATTTACTTTTATCGACTAAGACTCGATGTAATCCATACCGAAACACGTTCAAATTCACTTAGCTTAACCGAATACGTTAATCGAATTGACAACCATTCGATACATCAAACGCTTTTACATTACATTCAAGTATCGATAAAATACGTCAACAAAATCTAAATGAAAATTGATCTTTTTTTTAATGGATTTTCTCTGAGGGCTTCTCTTTATTCTCGTTTTTTTTTTTTATATACTATCTGTTTCCTGTCATTTCACTCACCGTTTTGTGGACATTTTAAGAGTACATTTTTCAAGGTGAAGTTTTGCCTTTAGTTGGCTATTTATTGCTGACTTTATCAATAACAAAAAAATATTGTGTAACAGTATTCAGTATCCTCCACCGCGTACGTCTTTCTCTCCAAAACATATAAAGTTGAAAACTACTACACAAATACGAAAGTGCATATCTGTCAACTTATTCAGTGTTTACAAAAAAAATGCTTTTTACTGTTATAAATGAAATACAGAAGGGATAAGTTTTGCAACACTGAGAGACAACTTTTTCTCTGCATTGTGACATACAGCAAATCATTTTGAAGAACCTGTAACTTGCATAAAACATGACACCAACAGAAGAAATAATGATTAAAAAATTGACAAAAAATCATAACATCAACATATGAAATCATCGATATAAAACAGACACTCATCCCAGCCCTAATTCTACAACCAAAAATAATCCCCATCACGTTCAACTGAAAATCAAACGAAAAGCCATCTGCCGAGTCACGTTACATCCAGCGACAGTATGTGAGGGAAGCCTAGCTAGCTAAAGCGATTTGTTGTACTCAGCGGACACTGGTCAAAGCCGGGCGACGTGTTAAGATCTATTTACTTTGGTTGCCTGCGACGGTTGGGGCTTAATGCATGTAGGTTGGCTTAGGTACGCGATGCAGTCATTTGTTTTGTTAGCTTTTAGGTACGTGTTAATGGGAATGCTAAGGTTGGGTACATTATTTTGGAGCTGAGAAGTTAAAGTAGATTTTTCGGTAGTGATCATTATATTAAACCAATATTTAATGATGAAATCATTATTTTATATGATTAAATCATACCATTTTATATTTCTCATTATTTAAATTAGTGGAGTACCAACAAAAAGATTTTAGAGCCAAAGCAGCTAATTCACGGTGTGAAATAATTAGAAAGAAAAAGATAATTTAAAAAAAAAACAATACAAGAATGGTACAGAACGTAAGGAGTTAGCACGTTTACAAGCACTTCCATGTATACCCAAATTATTGTATTTTTTTCAAAATTTTCTTACAAATAATAATATAGTACGTGAACAAATCAACCACTCCACCAAGCAGTATGTCACAACCCATAAATGTATCGTCACAAAGAACTGTAGGAAAGTCCGTCTGATTGGTGGCTAAGTAGAAAACTTGCGGACACAGAGCAGCTCAGCCCCCAAACGAGTTCTGAACCAACGGCGTATTGTGCAGCTGTTGTCTGCTAAATTTTCTGCTCTGTGATTGAAAATAATGGCCGTCTATATGAGACGGGTGTGTGTGACGGTTTTATAGATAGAATGTTTAATTTTATAGAAGTTTTTGTTTAAGAACATAAAATCTAAATAGTACTAAATAATATATTGTTGAGAGTACTAATAGTCAGTCAGTATGTACAGTAACTTTCATGTAGGAGCCTCAAGCGCGTCCTGTAAGAACTACTTCAGGCACCAGGGTAAAAAGTACCATCTTAATAAATGGGCAATTTAACACTGAAATATATATTTTCAAATAAGAATATGTAGTAACAAAATCTTCGGCCTTATAATATAATCATAGATTTCACAACGTACCTACATGTTCTAGGTCTGTTTATTCAGTCGCAAGATGATTCACACACGGTGCCGTGGTCCGTGCACCGCGGTGACATGCAAATGGCTTCTATGAAATCCACTATACCATCCACACCATCCGTGTTTGTGTGCCTTACCTATTGTATGTAAATCGTTTAAGTATGTACAGTCAACTTCAGATCAGTGGTAACAGTTTTATAGGAAAATCGTACTTATTATTATTGAGTTAAGGTGCATGAGAGTTACCACTTATGTGCAAACTACAGTAAGAGGTAATGGAGTTATTTATTACATAGGTACCTATTTATGAATTATTCATTCTGAAAATCAAATGGTCGGATCGGATTAGAAATACCGAAGTGCTACGACGCGCGAATGTCTGCGGCATAGAAGCGTACCTGATGCGGCGACAGCTCAGATGGTGCGGTCATGTTTTACGCATGGATGATGATAGGGTGGCCAAACGCATCTTCTTTTCTGAACTCCAGAACGGCAGACGGAAACAAGGTGGCCAGTTCTTACGCTAAAGACAAATGAAAAGGTGCAACATTGATCCTCAGTACTGGGAGACAAAAGCCATTTGCCGCCCTGAATGGAGAGGCCTAGTTAAAAATGCGATCAAAGATTTCGAAGCGTGATGCTCTTAAGGCTAAAACATCAGCAGCCATTCATTATAACTACGTGGACGGTATCCTAACGTGCAGCCAATACTCGCGCACGTTTACACATAAAATAGGGTACTGCAGCCATCAAAGGGCGCATAGAAGAGCTGATCATCCTAGCTCTTCTCTCAATGATAACCGAAAGCAGTCACCATAGCCGAAATCGACAGGGAAGTATATATACAAGGTGTTGATTTGCATTTGTGCCATAGTTCAGGAGGAGGACATACAATACGTAAATAATCGATTGGAATTACAGTAGACGGGAAATAACCAATATGCACTGCTTTTTTTGTCATTGTAATGTCGTGGTATTTCCGAAGTAATCCAATTTTATGAATGAAATTTATGAGTGATCGTTGCGTATGCTTTGTGTTTGCATTTGTGTGAGGGTGCAGCCCGATTTTAACGCCAGTAACATACGCGCCAAGTTTAAATAAGGCTAAATGACATTTACGGAATTCCGAAAAAAAATTAAAGAAAAAAAATTACGTACCGATTTTTTTATTGATTTGGGTCGAGAATCATTAGCATAATTACCTCCTTGAATATGGCACGGATGCAAATCAACAGCTTGTATATATATATATATATTTATGAATGACTTGAAAAATTCCATATTCTCGTAAAAGTAGGTTTGTGATGTTCCCTCAAAATATTTCAATCAATTTTTAACCGACTTCCCAAAAAGGAGGAGGTTATCAATTCGGCCGGTATATTTTTTTTTTTTCTGTGTATGTACATCGATTACTCCGAGGTTTATAGACCGATTTACGTGATTCTTTTTTTGTTCGACTCGGAATAGCTGCCAGTTGGTCCCATAGTCATCAGGTCAGGATCTGATGATGGAAACCCTGAGAAATCGAGGGCAACCTTCGAAAGTTGTAGGCATACATAGGGTAAAAACTTGACACTCAGGTGTACGCCTAAAAGCACTATTCAACAGTGAAGATTTGGAGCTGATCTGATGATGGAAACCAGAGAGGGTCGAGGGAACTCAACAACTGAATATGTAAACTACCTCGTGTTTGGACTTATATTCTTTGTATTGATGAGAACTTCCCACTTGTATGGATAGTGACAACTATTCGTATCACTAAAAAGCTTTAAATAAAAAACTTTTTTACAAAAAAATTAAACCGACTTCCCAAGACACTAAAAAGCAAAAAAAAACTATTTTTAGGTGCATCGGCCTAGAAGTCGGTGGCAAAATTAACTTAGTAACATCCATAAGACACCGACTTCTAGGCCGATGCACCTAAAAATAGTTTTTTTATATAATATCCTTCTGGATTTTTCCGTATTTTGTTACGAAAATAGAAAGATTCGAATTTACCTCCCACTATATTGAACTCTCAAAAAATTGCATTTAAGATCGAGTCAATAATGTAAAATACTTGCAAAAACGAGTTATGTTCAATTCATAGTAAAACACTCTTTGAGCAAAATCTAGATTAGCAACATAAAATGTCTAGCAACTTCTAACAGGAAAAAAAATTGTAGAACTAAACGAAATACCAAGCCATACCACCATTTCTTTCCGTCCATACCGATGTATCACGTCACATATTAAATGTTGCGACTAACGAAACATCTCGAATGTTCCGTAGCCATCGCTCAGAGAGCCTTTGTACTTGTAATACAACAGTGAAAAAGAATAATGACTCGAGAAATGGAGTTGCAAAACTGTTACGCCAATCTCTACCCTATAACTTCAGCATTAAGGACCAGTTTCCCGTAAAAGTAAAGGTGTTAAATAAACTTATAGCGCGAAGGGTGTATATTTTGTTGGCGATCTTCTAGATATATCGTCAGGCTTATTGCAATTTTTATTCATGTTCTTATAAATATTTTGAAGGCATTTTTTTATTAAAACTGTGGCGTTTTATGTAAATTTATTGGGCTCTGAAGTTATTGTGGAGTCAGCTCTAAAATTTGAATAGTCTGTAACATTTTTATTTTTTGCTGCCGTAAGAGATTAATATACATTTTGCAAACTTTGCTTCATCGTAAAAGAAAATGTTAGTTTATTCAGTGTAATGAATAGAAGGCTTACCATGAAAAACTTTAACATACTGTCTCAGTTACTAGTGAGCTTAACAAGTCATAAAAACCTACACGAATAAGTGTGTTTTCTTTCTTCTATTTGATAATGTATTCAATAATACTGAGTTAGTGATTTTGAAGGAAAAAGTAAGAAAAATACAAAAGTCAAGGTCAAAGACATAAAAAGTCAGACACTCTTGAAGATCAGTGACCTTATTAGCAACGTCCCTCAAAAGGTCAAGATCGTAAAATTCTTAAGAAATTTGCGTGCATGACCAGATATATGAATTTGAACAAACAAAGAAGACCCGAAGAGTATATAAATCAACCAGACGAACAATTTATGCCTAAATGGGAAACTATCTTAATCATTGTCATGTGGTAGTAACAATAAAAATATCGTCCATATAAACGAGATAAAACGGACAAGACGTAACACTTGTTGCAGTAGAAGCAGTTTGTGCTATATATCTCTCTGTCACGAGAACCAGCTATAACTTACTGTCGACACAATCGTGTAGGTACAATGTACACACAACTGGGGCTGTGCCATCTATTCTGTAACTAATATTTGGCGATATCTATTATCTAGGTCTAGAGATCTGAATCTTGGTAGGATTTATAAACAGTATTTGATGGATACAAAATATGTTTTTTTTTTTGGCCGTGTACCTGTAGTTATTAATATTAAATACAGGCTATATACAAGTAAGCCCAGTTTTAGGGTGCTTACATAAAGAAACAGGTTTCCGGTACAGACAAACCTGTACGGGTAGGTACCGATCAGTGCAGGTATAATATTTCAATACAATCCTATTCACTCACTTATAAAGAAACAGGTAAGTTGAAACAGGTAAACAACCTGTTTCTTTATAAGTGAGTGAATACGATTGTATTGAAATATTATACCTGCACTGATCGGTACCTACCCGTACAGGTTTGTCTGTACCGGAAACCTGTTTCTCTATGTAAGCACCCTTACCCTAGACTGTGGAATTCGGTTTTTTGTCAATTTGTATAATGTACGAAAATATACTTGGGTGACAATTATTTTATCCATATTTTTTAATTATTCTAAGTAATTGTATTATTCTTAAAAATATACACCTACGATATTTTAAGAAACACCAACAAAATCTGATTCCCGTCAAAAATTGACATTATATTCCAGTCTAATCTCTATTCCAGTCTAGATCAAATGTCAATACCTAACACAGTACTAGCACAGCTAAAATTTTTCCATGAATATTTTACTTTCGTTTTCGGGTCGACATATTCAATATTTTGATTTATATCTCGGGAACCATCGAGATTACTTATTTGATTTATGATAATAAATCCTGGTAACCCTTTATTTTAGATTCACGGTCAATTGTTGGGTCGAACAGAATTCCTATTAATATTGTCTTACTTGTAGGATTTGGATATTATAATAAGGTAGGGTAATGTTCAATCGAATATAATTTATGGTAAGCACTTTTATTTAAATTAGGTTAATGTTTTTGGGTTTGGTATATTATTAATGTGAGGTAAGGCCTTCTTCGCTAAAGGTTTGAAACGCTGAACCTTTGATTACAAGGTTATCAAAATTAGAGCCTGAACTGAATTTTCCCTAAGGAAATTGGGTAGACATGTTCATTAAATTATTCATCAATAATTTCAATCAAACAGGAAATAGGATTACTATAGTTCGGCCATTCAGAGAATGCGTTCCTGACACGTCGCGATTGAACTGACGACGTAACTTTGCAATGGCGTTGCAGTTACGATAAAAATATTTTTGCTGGTTGTTTACCGTTTTAACAATTGAGGAGCATTAAAACAACATTATTATATCAATAATCAATGAATGTAGTTACGTCGTCAGTTCAATCGCGACGTGTCAGGAACGCATTCTCTGAATGGCCGAACTATAATTATATTAGTTTCACGAACCTTTTTGAAAAAATTGAAGATTATATTCGTTATACAAAAATGTTTCACTATAAAACAAGAACTTGATAAAATTGGTAAACGAGTATTTAAAATACCAAAATCTTAACCACCAACCACACCATACCTAAACCAAAATTCACTTGACTACAACAGCGCGTCCCAAGAAAAATCGAATTCAAAAAGAGACCTCATGCAATGCAAATACTTAAACTTAATTCTGTGTTCCCAACTTATTCAGTACATTACTACCGAACAAAGGTAACTCTAGAACATTCTGAAGCAAAACTACGTCTTTCTTCTTACATAATTGGTTTTCAAAGTCTGTACAAAATTGATGGATTGGTAGAAGTTCGCCTTGCAAATTGTTAATTATGAAAATTTTCGCGTCCTCAATTTAATGGTTGCTGAAGAAAAGTTACCTGTTTTGAAACAAATTTGTTTTGTGGCGTTTTTAAAGTTGTTCAACAAGGTTTTAAGGCTGTTGGGTTTCAATTTTGGTTTTGAGAGTAAGATTTTTTTGTTCTTTATTGCAGACTTAGTGGAGATCTAAGGGGGAGGCCTATGTCAGCAGTGGACGTCCTATGCCTGAGATGATGATGATGATTGCAGATTTTTATGTGTGGTGTATTAATGAATAAGTAATATATGGATAAAGCAAGATATCACTTATTACAGATTAACAGAATTGTAATAGTAATAAGTGGTTCAGGTTCAACCACACTCGTTCACAACATTGTTACAGCGCTGCACCGCTTGTGAAATATATATCACTTATCTATCTAAATGCCTGTAAAGAATTATTACATCTAAGTAATTAAACTAAACACTCTGATAATACCAAAACATATAATCAATATAATACTTTACAAAAACAAAATGTCTCTTTACCTCGCTTCTTTATTCTGAACAATTTCTTTTCGAAACGATTACGTTATAAATTAAACGTAAACCCACTCATAGATGTAGTTTCACTAGAAATGGCAGCTACCTTATTTCTATTACATTTTTTTAACTTCTTCCTCGGTTTCACTTAGAGCTTCTCCTATCACCCAGATAACAGGTAAGTCTACAGTCTATATATGTCCATCATCCATATAGCATCTATCTCTGTGCTTAATATTTCAATTGGTTCAGCCGCTTTAGTGTGATCATGTAATGCAAAAGCAGAAATACTTTTGTATTGATTATAGTATGGATTTTAGAATCGTCTGTTTTTGTCTATACTAATATTATAAAGAGGAAAACTTTGTTTGTTTGGTTGTAATGGATAAACTCAAAAACTCACCATTAGAAAGCTATATTATCTGCGAGTAACATAGGCTATATTTTATCCCGGTGCGGGCAGTAGCTCCTACGGGACGCGGGTGAATTCGCGGGAAAACGGCTAGTAGTAAATAAAATACCAGTAGCTCGTAAATTAGCCTATGGGTTTATCAAGACAAATTAAGTAATTATGTAATTATACATTTGCTAAATCACAGAGGATTTAGTAACTTAGCGTCAGCAGTCTTCTTTCTATTTATTAACTGTTTATGAACTGTAAATAAGAACTTCTAGATGTCACATCCAGTATCCTAAGTTGAGAACTTGGCAGTAAATAAGAACACCCCATCCTACCCCGATAAGGCCGAAGGAATATTAATCATCCCCTTAGTATAGGATTTATTATTTTTTCTTACCCTTTGCGCGAGTATCATTGAATTTAATCGTGGGAAGGCATTTTTTGCTCTTCTCTTTACGATTATTTCTTATTGATGATTTTGCTGTGTTTTTTATTAATGTTTTGGGGATACATTAAGAAGGAAAACTTTTGATATAAATGAGCTATGAATTGATTTTGATGGTCTCTCCAATAACAGATGAATCTAGACACACGGCAGTGTGTCCGCCAAGTTCGAGCAAAAAAAAAGCGACACACCGGCCGTGGGTTATATTACACGAACCATTTCGGGCCAAATGCGACCCCCCTATAGCTCAAAATCTATTTTATTTACGCATATCAAATTTCTAGTATCTGTTGAGACCCCCTCACTTATCTAAAATAAAAAATTTCATTAATATACCTATTGTAGGTCTTGAGATATTGACGTCAGAAAATCGCTATTTTTACTATACACTCACTGACTGACTGACTCACTCACTCATCAAAAACATAGACCACTTCCAATGGTCGTATTGACTTGAAATTTGGCATGGAGGTAGGTCTTTATGTCAAAGTAAAGGGAAAAATCTGAAAATGGCCAAGTGTGAGTCGGTTTCAAAATAATGAAGGTGTTTTATACCCCTAAGGAACTAAAACGAACTAAATTCATCTATATTTATATAATATATCTTCGAATGGTCGTACCGATCTGAAATTCGTTACAAAGGTTTGTATTTAGTCAAAGTAAAGTAAAAATCTGAAAACGGCCAAGTGTGAGTCACTTTTGAAAATAACGAATGTGTAACTTTGATCCACGAACATAATATATGATAATATGTCATGTCAGTCAGTTGGTAAATCTTGTCTATTTAGTTAATCTAGTTCATTTCTTTGTAAGAAGCATAGTGCATATTCAAAAATCTGAAAGATAGTATAAATAAGACATTTCCTTAACTAACTTAATCATAAGAAAAAAATAAAATAAACAACCTTACAAAAATAAATGAAATCCCACCCAAAACAAAAATGTGAAAGGCTGCCAAGTTCGATAATATGGGAATGCTTCGCCTATAAAAGAAGTGAGATCTGAATAAGTACCAAGTTCCATAAACATACCTCAGTTAAAAATAGTTACTTTTTAATGATGTTACTTGGCAAGTTTTAATAGAAAATTATATACTTGATTCATTGCGTTTAGTAGGTTTATAACAAGGTGTGTGAAAGCTTGCCAAGTAACATCATTAAAAAGTAACTATTTTTAGCTGAGGTAGGTAGGTAGTAGGTAGGGTTTAAGTGAGGTAACAAGATGTCATGGGTGCTTAATACTTTTGGCCAAGGCTGTATGTGCTATCTAAAACTGAAGGATTTTTTCTAATTGGTTCTGTTATTCCAGAGATTAGAACGTTCAATTAAACAAACTCCTTAGCTTTAAATATTAGTATTAATTCTATCCAATCTTTATTAAAATACCCTTTATTTCAATCCATACTTTATACATAATTCCACGTATTTGCAATAATGATATTATTTTCTACTCGCTTTGAACTACCCGTGCTCCGGCTTCTCTTTGAGTAACGCTCTGAATTCAGACTTTATGTCGTAATTGAATTCCTGTCTGACCTGCAGGAAAAGGTACATAATATCTAGCTTCCTCCTCAAAGGCTGGATGCATCAGATAGGGTAAATATGCTACTGGCTAATTTTACATAGTTTCCACCCGCGGTTCTGCTCGCATTTCTTCGAAAATACTTTGAGTATCAGGATAAAAACTAGCTTATTGCCTTCCTTGATAGTTAGGCTATCTAACACTAAAATTATGGTTCAGTAGTTTTTGAGAATAGCGTGTTTAAGCAAACAAACTTTGGATTTCTTTTGATTAGATCATCTTCCAGGCCAATCAGATGCAGTTGATAACCTAATGTTTTATATGGAGCGACTGCCAATCTTACTTTTTTAACCCTGTTACATGGGTAAAAACAATACCCCCTTGGTAAGACTGGTTGCCATCAACCCTATAAATGGCAGTATAATAATGGAAATAACAACAAGACAAAATCAATTTTCAGAAAAATTGCAAAGGTGTATTTATATACGGAAAAGTATAAGAACAATAATTTACAAATGTAATGTTCAACAAAAGTTGTTGAATACACAAGTTTGGAACATTTGAAAGCAAACTATGCAACGAGCCACAATGCCTGTATTTCAGCTACCATTGTATTATTTTCTGTGTTTTTTTAGCCTTTTGCCATAACAGTATGGTCTTTATTTATTGGTTTGTTCGTGGTTTTTCAGTATTTGTATTCAGAACCTTTTATTTTGGCTGTCATTGAACATCCTTGGCAGTCGTTACGGGTAGTCAGAAGCCAGTAAGTCTGACACCAGTCTAACTAAGGGGTATCGGGTTGCCCGGGTAACTGGGTTGAGGAGGTCAGATAGGCAGTCGCTTCTTGTAAAGCACTGGTACTCAGCTGAATCCGGTTAGACTGGAAGCCGACCCCAACATGATTGGGAAAAAGGCTCGGAGGATATATTATTCAGAACCTTTTATTTTAATTGAGATTGAAAATATCGTCAGTCAATCTATTCTAGTTACTAGTCGTTTAGCCGTGGTTTCACCCGTGTCTCGTGGGAATTACTGCCCGTACCGGGATAAAATAATAGCCTATGGTTACTCCGGAAGAGTGTAGCTTTCCAACAGTGAGAGACTTTTACAAATCGGTTTAGTAGTTTTGGAGCATTTAGGGTACAAATTAACTATTTAGGGATAAGATCGCCAATTGTACTGTTCTTTGTGTGTTGTGATTGTGATGTCCTGTGGTGTTAATTTTGTTGGTGTGAAATAAAGAATAATCTATCTATCTATCTGGCAGAATTTTATTTGGCCGAATTTTATTTGGCATAACACACTTGGCATAATTTTTTTTCAACGAATGTTTTTAAGGCATAAAAAATATTTAGCATAATTATTGTTTCACCGAATATTTATATGCCCGAATTTACAGTTGCATACTTTTAAGATGGCAGAATTTTATTTCGCATAATTGCTTTTGGCATAGTTAGAGTTTCGCATTATTTCGTTTCGCATAATGTATATTTTGAGAAACTATTATTTGGTATAATCTCATTTGGCGTACTATGAAGATGGAAGAATTTAATTTAGATTCAATTTATTTAGCAAATTGTCATTTATAACCTTCAATTAAAAAACATTGTATTAAAAATTGAAGCTAGTTACGAAAACGAATCGCTGCAAAACCGACACCACGTAGTCTTGTCTGCCCTACCCCTAGAGTGCAATTCAAAACCGCGTAGGCGCGGAGGGGCGAGGCGGCCTGCGAGCTGAGGCGCAGGTAGTTTTAACGCTTGCCGACGCGGCTGAGGCTGGCCGGCTCGCCGGCCAGTAAGCCGAAGCTGCGGTGGTGAGCGTGAAAACCATCTGCGACGATAAGCTCGCATGGTACCGCCGGAGCCCCGCAGCGCCGGAGCCGTGACAGAAGCCATGCTTGCTCCATGTTGCATGCTTACTTCCATACTGCATGCCTGCTTGCATTCTGCATGCTTGAAATTCTGACTGACAACTTTCTGCTAAATGATGTTTCTACTATTTAAGTATTATGAATATGAAATTTATGCCTAAAGATGATTCTGC
This sequence comes from Helicoverpa zea, assembly GCF_022581195.2. Classification (NCBI taxonomy): domain Eukaryota; kingdom Metazoa; phylum Arthropoda; class Insecta; order Lepidoptera; family Noctuidae; genus Helicoverpa; species Helicoverpa zea. Next base: position 2,436,948 of record NC_061470.1, on the reverse strand, counting down.
TTGCCAAAATTATGCGTTTTTAAATTATGCGAAATGAGTGTATGCCACACGATTTTCTGCGAAATGAAGGTTATGCCAACTGTTGGTATGCAAAATAAGATTATGCCATAAAAAGTTCTGCCATAAAGGGGGGACCCCTATAGTATAGATAAACCTAACCTTTCAAATTCTACATTTCCTTTTTAGTTACAACAAACAAAGGCTGATTAGATAGGTACCTATATTTTTTCAGTATAAATTATAGATACAGGTAGAACCAATATCTAGATAAAATAAATATTCTGTAGTACAAGTGTTTTAGTAAGGGAAAGTAAGTTTATTTTTTTCTTTTGTTATGTTAAAAAGTTTCCTGCTAGTTCGCTATTCTGATTCCTTGAGGAGCTTTGTTTTCGATTTATATTCTTTTTTGTTTGGTTGTAGGTTTAGTACCTTATATGAATATTTTTATGTGTGATTATGTTTTTTGGCTTCTGAAAGACAGTGGTTATGAGGAAGCTTTGTTGGGGGGTAAAATTATTAAAAGTCAGAAGTTTAATCGGCCTTGTATACAGCTTAATGAATATAATTAAAACATTATATCACAATTTGCTCTTCGTTTTTCTTTGAAATGAATTTGAACAAATTCATTTTTAAACGAGTAATAAATTAATGTTCAAATTGCGAATCAAATAATATTATGAAATTAAATACTTATTCAAATTAAAAATGTTTCAATTATTTTATTAGCTTGCCTGAAACAGGGCTAAATTAAAAATATTATTGTGATCAAAAAGTGATGGATGCTAAACTGTGATAATACATAATTTTTACTATAATTAAATAGCATCTGTCTACTTAACTACCCCATCGCATAATAATATTATTAAAAAAGCCATAAACTTAAACCATAAAAACACAAAAAAACCGCAACAAAAAGGTGCGAAAAGCAATCTAAAATTATTATCAGTACGTAAATGGGTTTTGCTCAAAGAAAACAGTTTTCCAAACTGGCAACTTATTATTGATGGTAGTTACATTATTTTTGTTCTAACAAACTGCTTTTCGCCGGCGTCGGTAAATTATGGCTTTCTATCGGAGAGATTTAGATCCTCCGTCCGGATATTCTTACCTGGAGAGTTTGCCGTTTTTGAAATCTGTTGAAAGGATTATAACTATCTTTTTTATTATTTTTGTGTTACGATTCTTGATTTGATTTTCGTCGCCTGAGTTTTGGTAAGACAGACAATTGGACTGATTTTTGTAGGTCGTTCTGACTAGGATATTTCTACCGACTTTTTGTAATACCTATGGGTTAAACTATTGCTATCAGTGAGTTCTGGGGGTTTTTATGTCCTACAAAAATTGGCCCCGTTTATTTGTCCTGCAAAAAGTCTGACGTAGGTAGGTAACCTCAATATTTTTGAAAATCATTTTTGCTATGAAGGTTCCTTGCCCAAAGTGTAAAGCTTTATTGTATAGCACTATTATTAAGATTTCGATGTTCATCTGTACGTCCGTTCATCACCAAGCTATATCTAACGAACCGTGATAATCACAGGAATAGACATTTATACAGGTTAAATTATCCATACACATATGTAGACACTTATGTAAGTATTCATCTTATGAATAAAGAATTACCAAAAATATTCCTACCTACACACTTGCGTAGCCAGATTTTGTCAAAGAAAATTAAAATGTATTGGAGTGGAATATTCTGTCAACCTACACAAAATTACCATTCAGGAAATTGACTTCTCATGTCAATGAAGGAGCTTAGAATAAGGATTGACTAGTGGTTCCTCGCGGTTTCACTCGCATTCTGATTTTCTTGGTAAAAACTAGCTGTCGTACCACAAATACTTTTAAACGTCTGTTGAACGCTTGTCTAAAAAATTGCCAGATTATGGCGTTGAAATAAGATCCGGTTTGCAGCTTTTTTTTTTACAAGAATTCAACACATGTTTAAGTTTTTGTAGTAAAACTGTAGCTGTTTCACACGGTTTTACCCTCGTTCCGAGGTACCTAACTACTTATCATGATAGTTACATCTGCTGTACTGAATGTACTATGTAGGTACCGAATATACCATAAAACATAGAATAGTTATTAAAGTTCTTATAAGCTTCTAGCAAAAGTAAATACTAACGAAATTATAAGAAGTCTATGACCCCAAAGAGAGATCAAAAATTTACTTGATATCATTGAAGGTAAAATTATGTAAAAGTAACTCATTATACACACATCAAAAGTGTCTAGGGATCAAGCATTTTTATGCGGATTTCTTGAGATTGAGATGTGGCTTTGTAATAAATTTATGATTTTATAAATTTATATGGATCCTTTTTGGTGCATTTCATAATTTGAATCAGGAACTGTGAATCAAATTCGAGTAAAAGATGAAAATCAGCTGTCAATATTTTCCCTATAAACACATACAACGCATTGAAGACATTATTAGTGCTACTGTTTCCCTACTACTGATTAAAACCAACGTTATTATGGAGCGGCGACGTCATTTAAGCAGGGAAGAAATGCTCAGAGCCGTGGGAATGATAGAAGCTGGTTCCCGGCAACGTACTGTGGCTTTAGCTCTGAATACAAGTCAGAGTGTTATCAGTCGACTTTGGACACGTTACCGAAGCACTGGTACCGTAGCTGAGCGCCATGGAGGACGGTATCGCTGCACCACACGGAGACAAGACCGATACATTCAAATCTTAACTCGAAGAGCTCCAACAATAACCGCCATGATGTTAGCCGTGAGGCTTCATCACTCTTCAGGGAACTTAATTAGCGACCAAACAGTCAGAAACCGCTTGCATGAAGTGAACCTTCATTCCCGAAGACCGCTACGGGTACCACCTATAGCAATGCACAATCGTAGGATTCGATATCAATGGGCTCTTGAACACAGAAATTGGGCAGAAGAACAATGGCGTTTCGTGTGCTTTTCTGATGAGTCTCGTTTTGGTATGAGACCGGATACAAGACGTATACGACACTGGAGAACCCCTGGACGCCAACAGCGATTAAAATCCTGCCAGGAAGTCCATCCTTATAGTGGTGGAACCATCATGGTATGGGCGGGTATTTGGATCGGCGGAAGAACTGAGTTGATTTGGATCAGAAGCAACCTCAACGCTCAAATTTATGCTGAGACGATTGTATCAGACGTCATCGTTCCTCTACAAGTGCAAATCGGTCCCTTATTTCAGTTAATGCATGATAATGCACGACCGCACACCGCAAGAGTTGTAAGACAGACTCTCGCGGCAGCTAACATCAATGTCCTGCCCTGGCCTGCTCAGTCGCCAGACTTGAACCCGATTGAGCATGCATGGGATATGCTACAGAGAAGAGCTCTGCCGAATATGGAGGGTATCCAGTCGCAAGAAGACCTTTTTTTGTTGTTGCAACGAACATGGGCGGCCATTCCACATCGTGATTTGGATGAACTCATTTTGAGTATGCCAAACCGATGTTCTTGTGTTGTTAGTGTTCGCGGTAGAAACACGGATTATTAATTGTTTAAGTTACCCAATAAACTTTTAAAGAAAACTGTTATTTCAGTCTTTTTTTTCGAACTTTTGTGTTAGTGTTTCAAATGTCAAAAATCCCTTTATTAGGAAAATGGCAAATTTCTTTATTAGTGCAAAGGTGACTTGGTTTATCGTTACTGTGACAAACGAAAACACTTTATTTGATGAATCCTTAAAGAAAATTTTAATTAATATCAATCAGGAGAAAAGTTATTGCAAAAATATATGTTGATCCCTAGACACTTTTGATGTGTGTATATGTAGCTAAGGAAATTAATTTAATATTCGGAGAAATACTTTCTTAGAATTCATAAGCTTTTAACGTGTTTGTCAAAAAATAATATACAATGGCATAGGAGGCACAAAATTCCGTAGAAATAATTTGGGGTTTCTACGAAATCAAATTATATACTTACACGGTACTTACAGATTAATGGCCAATTTGAACTTTGATGAAAAGGAATAATTTACGAAATAAATTTCAAAATAAAATTAATTCGTCATTTTATTACGAAGTTAATTTGCTGATAGATATGTCGGTACATACTATTGAAAAAATGCTAACTCAATCGTTGTAGATAAGTATCTATTGCAAACAATAAATTCATAGAAAAACAAGCGTGGCCGAACTGACCTGAAACTTCTCAGTCCAACTCTTTGAAAATAAAAAAATGTATTATAAAAAGTATCTGACATTCCGCATGAGGTAATTAGTCGAAAGGACGACTAATAACACTATGCGGTCCATGTAGCATGTTAGAACAGAAATCTTCCAACACAAAATACGAAATAAAAAAAGTGTAGAATAAACTGTGACAATCATCAAACCAAAAATGGTCACCCATCTATCCACTGACCGCGCTTAACCTTCCCAATCTACCTATATCCACAGATACTTACCTACGAGGTTCTCAAGAATACAAATACGGCCTAAATATACATATACATCTTCACGGAATTGAATATAGAAAACATCTCAACAACTGTCAATTTGACGTGTCAATATGGGAAGGGGATTCGATTAGCTTGTCAATGACATAAGTACAGTGCTCGAATATTTGAACATCGGGAAGCCATCTTGTATTCGTCCTTATTATCATAATATTGAGGTTTTTATTGATTTCTCGTAAGAAAGTATTATGTGTTCACATAATTTGTGTCGCGTAAATAAAACAATTTTTACTGTTTCTTGGTTGGATAATGATTTTGGCTGCAATACGTCTTAAATTAATGTGAAAATATGGGTATTATCAAAGGCGTTTTGACTGATTGTATTACAAAATTAGTGCTATCAGACATTATAGGCCTACGTTCTTAAAGACCTGATTATAAAAACGATTCGCAACAGTGAGGTCTAAAAAATATCAAGGAGTATCAGGTTACCCGGGTATCTGGCTGTCAAATAGGCAGTCCCTCTTATGTAAAACTGCTACTCAATTGTTTCTGGTTAGGTCTGGTGATCAATCTCATCGCAATTTGGGAAAAGTGAGATGACCCATTGAAAAAAAAACATACTCTTGATATTTTACACAATAATTTCCTAAACCGCAAAATAAGCTTTACACAAAATCTCCTAATATGTTGATTTCAATTAATAAAATTAAGCAACCGTCTGCAAGTATGCAATGCTTGAGTTTGCCGACATCCACTCTGACAAGGGTTGTGAAAGGTATGCCTAAGGGAGATTAAAGATTTAATTTAAGGGATTAAATTTCCATGGAAGAATGTCCACAATTTATGTGTTTAATGTCGCTATTATGTTGAGCTAGTGACATATTTTGCGTTTGCTTTGTTGGGGAAAGGGAACTGATATTTTTTGGCAGTATAATTTTCAAAAATGGCAGTATTAAAACTACAGTGTTAAGTAGACATGATATTGTGATATTTTCAAATCAATGATTTGAATAACAAATTATTTATTTTCAAAAAATAAACAACTAGAATATTATAAGGAATATTTATTTTGTTTTGAACGCATATTCAATTTGAAAAATTCTTTCAGTGTCAAATATCGAGAAAGACTATGCGTTATTTTTTATCTGGGTACATTAAGTAAATACCGAAGGCAATTGAAAATACTGCCGGGAGGTAGATACCACTAAAGTCATTGTCACTATTAAGCGAAAGTTTAACAACAAAATCGAAATCAGGACAATATGAATAGAAACAAACCATTACCATAAACAAAATGAAACTATCAAGGATTTCCACACAGCAATTAACTATTGTGGCCTATAATTCTGATCTGATGTCCTCCTAGCCAATTATCGGCTACGGCGGCTGTTCTCATATAAGGAGATTAGCCAACTGCGCAGGACATATTATAGTGCACAAGCATTTGCGCAGACACAGGTGCACTCCCTATTCCTTCACTCTCATAGCCCGATGGGATGGCAATCCGACACGACCGGAAAGAGATCAGGCGCAGGACCGACATTTACGTGCTCTCCGATGCACGGGTGAATCAATCACCAACTTCCAGGCTTCGGGCTGCTTTGTGAAAGTCTTCTAAAACCCACAAAGCGATTTCGGCCCGACTCGGGAATCGAACCCGAGACCTCGTGCTCAGCAGCCACACTTGCGACAACTAGACCAACGAGGCAGTCCTATAATTAATGTATCTATTAAAACTGAGAATAGACCAGACATATACTTAGCACTATGTCTGGATAGCCTTGAATAGGATGTAGGTCTGAGTGATTCATTAATCATTTGTAATTCTCTAGACTCAATTGAGGAACCTAGGATTTATTTCTTTGTTCCTTTACAATTGGGTTATAAAAAAAATTGTGTAAAAAAAGCTTGGTATGCCACCCTACTAGCTTTTACCCAAAAACTACTAAACCAATTTTAATCAAAATGTTGTACTCAGATTGCCTAGAACCTGAGAAAAGAGATAGACTACCTTCTGCGGCAGATAGACTACCTTCTGCGGCAGATAGACTACCTTCTGCGGCAGATAGACTACTATCCAGGTGCGGGAAGTAGTTCACTCAGGATGTGAGTGAAAAGCCAGCGAACAGCTGGTATTATTACATAATGCATTTAGCTAAAAATCTCGCTTCTTTATCAAACATACATAGAAAAAATTCTATTACTTCATATTGTTTAAATATGTATGTTAATATGTAATCCGATATAAAAGGAAGATCTAACAACTACTAAACTCGAGGGAATAAATTCAATTTGAAATAACATCGAAAATGTATGAGTGTATGAATGAATGGTTCTTACTGAAGGCACATTTAATATGGATGAATGAATGCTGCTGGAAGCTCGTTAGTTAAGATAATAGAATTTCTGAATGTTATTATTTTGACAACAATCATCCTCCAAGCCTTTTTCCCAACCATGTTGGGGTCGGCTTCAAGTCTAACCGGGTTCAGCCAAGTACCAGCGCTTTACAAGGAGCGACTGCCCATTTGACCTCCTCAACTCAGTCACCCAGGCAACCTACCCTTTAGTTAGACTGGTGTCAGATTAACTGGCTTCTGACTACCCGTAATGACTGCCAAGAATGTTCAATGACAGCCGGCACCTACAGTTTAACGTGCCATCCAAAACACAGTTATTGGTGTCTATATCTTAGAAAGTGCTTACTTTAGAAAAGTTGCATTGGTACTTGCCTGACCTGGAATTGACCCCACGCACTCATACTTGAGAGGTTGGCCATTTTACCACTAAGTCACCACGGCCAAATTAATAAGACTGTTAAAACCTTGATATAAAGCAGATAAATGTATTCAAAACCGGACAATCCAACCTTTATTATGACATATGCAAATCCGGATTTTTATTTGCGAACAATTGGTTCTAGTAAAAGCCAAATGGTAAAATACATGGAGAACAAATGACTAGCGGAGGTGTCATAACGCAAAATCACCTAAGAAAGAACCGTCGCCAAAATGCTTGGTTCGGGGGACGAGGAACGTTACCAGCTCTGCCCTTGTGCGCCTTTCTTAGAACCCGACCATTATTTCCAAAATCACAAATTAATTAAAAACAATTTTTGACAGATTGGTTTTGATTTGACAAGGTACACGCCTATCTTTGCCCTACCCCATCAAAAATCACTCTTTCACTCTAAGGTTGACTGTAAAAGAACCCAGCACTGGGTTAAGCTCGCCGTTGTACTAATCTCTCTGTTTTTCAGTGTGTCAAAATGTATTTATACACATAAATATATTTATACACATAGGTAAATACATTTTGACTGGGAGTTACTAGCGTATACTAGTTCTCCTAGTAACTAGTTCTAATAACTCCCACTTTACGTTACATTGACCTACAAGAAGGCGCCTGACCTACCTTCCTCATGGCATCTCCGCTATCTTTCCTTCCTCCGTGGTAAAATCACAGCAGCCATATTGGAAATTGTTAGAACATTCTAGATTAAACATGTTTCGTTCACGAGTTTTATTTTATTTTGCGTGTTTTAGACATGTTAATTGATTTTGTTCTTTTTTTTGTTTCAATCGATTTGTTTGGTTTTTATTTGCGAGCAAATTGGCACGTCAGTCTTTTTTACTTACGTTATTTATTTTCTATATAGCCTTTTGCACGTGTATCCCGTGTTCTGGGGACACTAATTCTCCAGTAGTTATTACATTATTTTTTGCAGTATGTTTAGTATAAATTTACTATAATTTATATGCTTTTATAGTCAGATTGGATGTTAGTTATTTATCCGAATTTAGTTTTACTAATTGTAACCAACTTCCAAAAAAAAGGAGGAGTTTCGCTATGAATTTTCGGAATGTTTGTAAGATTCTTTAAATTATATTTCAACCAGTTTATTAGGAAAGCGTGTTGTGTGGCATTATTGTTGTAATCAATACGATTGGATCATATTATGATATGGATCAAAACAGAGGTTCTATATACAAAAGAAACTTGTTTGATAACATATATGTTAGTCTGTAAGATAAATATCAATGGGTCAATGTAACCCCACAATAAAGATCTATATTTTTTATAACACAATTATTTCCATTGCTAATTATAAAATCATTCATAGCGCTTACCAATACCAAGAGAAAAAATCTAAACCTACTTAGATTAACGTCAATACTAAAACTCCTATCGAAATCATTGTAAAAACCACATAATTAAACCTTCAAAGCAACTTTTCAAACCCTGCCGACCGATAACTTCATCCGCGCGGAAATATAAATCTCTAAAGCCCGTATTTCATATCCAAATCATCGTTTAAAAGGAAAAACGCTTTGAAAATTTCCAGTAAAACACATATATCTTGTATGGCAAGCATTTTCCGGATTAAAGAAGTAACTCCTCTTCATGGAGTATGGAAAGAACGGAGATGCTAAAACGCAGGTAGGTCAGGCGCATTCTTCTAGGTCAAACAGGTACCATAGGCTTGACCAGAATCAGTTACGAGGCGTCCGGTTTAGGACGTGTGTCAACGATTTAGGTATTACAACAAAATGGGTGGGTTCTAGAGAAAGCGTATAAGGGCGGTGACTGTAACGTTCTATAGGCTGTCATTGAACATTCTTGGAAGACACTAAGTCTGACACTAGTCTTTCCGAGGGGTATTGGGTTGCCCAGGTTACTGGGTTGAGGAGGTCAGTTAGGCAGTCGCTCCTTGTAAAACACTGATCCTCACTTAGACTGGAAGCTGAACCCAACATAGTTGGGAAAAGGGTAGGCAGATGATGACTTTCTTAGGAGATTTTCCGTTATGACATCTCTGCTACTAATTTTGTTCTCCATGCTCTTCCCTGTTTTTACGACTTTCATTCGTAGTTAAAATGGACCGAAATGAAAGATCTATTATGAACGATAAAATTTCGATCGGGAAGCGGAAAATGCAATCGACTTTATATTACGATGTTCAAATAAAATGGTTTTTATTTCATACCGGTTTTGGGAGCATTATGCTGGATTTGCTTGTGTCCTATTTTAGGAGATAAAGCCTTTTTGGTTCTGAATTTCAGTTTCTAGATTCGTTTATATTTTGGCAACTAATGCCATTCGCTCTTTTGTTTACTAATTAATTAGGACCTGTATATATGAAATTTATGAAAGGATGCTTACTAATTGGGAAAATTTGGTGATACCTTAATAATGTCAATCTTTACTATACTAAATAACACTTATATTATAGAGTTCTTGAGTACATCAGAGTAGAATCTAAATTAATGAATCAATTTAAAAATCATTGTAATGTAAGTCAAGTTATTCGTGAGTTTATCTAGGCAAGGGATGAGAAGATATTAAGTCCTGAATAAATGCTTTATCTATCTATCTATAATATTATTTCAAAAATGATTGGTCTATTTTCTTAAAACAATATATTTTTATATTGACACTAAACTGTCCTCAAATATTTCTTCTTACCCTAGTCTCCATTAATACCTCTAAGCTTCTTGTCGCAATAATACCGGAATTTTCAAAAGGAATTATATTACGAACCGTTTTCAGCGGTCCAACAAACAATGTTAACAGTTAAATTAATGCGTATTTTAACCAAAATCTGTTTTCTCATACAAATTGTCTCAGAAATTTATTTAATAGATTTCCTTGGGATTATTAATGAGCTATTTATTTCTTAATTATGTTTTGAAAATTAGGTTACTTACAGTACGAAGTGGGTTTCCCGTTTTATTTAGGAAGGCTGATAAATATTAAATTAAATAATTATGTCAAGCTGTGACGGCAAGAATTTTATTTAATTTTGACATTTCATTTTTTGTGAAAATTATTTTTTTGAAGTAAATTAAGAAAATGAAACTGAAATTATAAATATAATGAGCGTTAGTTATTTTTATTTAAATGAGAAATATGTTTTCCTGTTTTATTCGGCTTCCGAAAGAAAACTGTTTTATTATTCAAAACATTCAACAATTTAACTGGTCAATAAAATATTTACGAAATCAAAAAACGCACTCTAAAAACCATAACGAATGCAATCAATTTGGCAAAAAAAAAAACATTAACATTCAATTTTCGCCTATCAATCTACCCATTACGCACGCAGCTTTGAACCATTTTACAGGTAAACTATGAATATTTAAAATCAATGTGCGCCACGGTTGTTTATCAATAAGTGTAATAACATATAAAAAAATACTCAAACATCAGCTGAAAGACCTTGCAAACTTAAGCTATGTCCTATAGCTATGTCCAACATTTTGTAGAACGGAAAATCGGGCCAATTTTTTTGTAGGACGCTTTCACTACTATTTTTCTACCGACTTTTAGTAGGAAGTGTGCATTGCATTATTGCTTGCTATCGGTCACCGATGATTATAAGAGCGGGCAGCCTTAGTATTGGGGTAAAATAAAGAGTCAAATTTTTATTCAGTCTTTATTACCAAAAAAGTAAAGTCACCACTTTTTACGTGTAGCGTTCATAAATTCAACATAGGCGACTGTGAAATAACAGAAAACTGCGGTCCGATAGTTGATTTATGAGTATGTTAAGAAAAACAAATGAGAACTCTCGTGTTCCATGTTTCTGTTCCACTTTTGGTGTAAACAAGTCCTCGCCCAATTGTGGCCGTGGTTTACAATTACAAAGGGGCTTCAATAGACAGTATTTTATTCCATAAAGAATCGAAATCTGAAGGTATAAACAATTTGGAAATAAAAAAAATCTATGAAGTAGTTTTTGTTAAAATCCTCTGAAATACCCAAAACCATATCTACAAATTTGGAAAATAACAGCTTATAAATATTTACACCTTTTACTTAATCTACAATGTCTAAAATTGGGTCATCTATCCGTTTTGCTTACAGTAAGATCCCCAAAATTATGCAACACTCTCAAAGCTTCATAGAATCTGCTACCAAACAGCAAACATTTAAACATCATTCTAAAACACTGGCCGCATTCAATCGATTATAAGAAAGGGATAGGAATCGAAATAACCCAAATCGCCAATATTAAACTGAACAATCAAGATATACCCGGAAGATTTCGAAAATGGAAGAGCCATCACTTACGTCTCTCCCCGGTCACGATAATGAACCGTTCGGAAATCTGGACATCAATCTTATCAGGGATTTCTTCATTCCATTCGATTCCTGTTTTTAATCGAGTTGATTTATCGATACTTTTTTGAAATCAATAGTGTTTGGGGAAGTGGCTGTCGGTTTTTGTCGATGTGTTCTAGCGATTTAAGTGGTACTTTTATTAATGAGGGGAGGAAAAAATGTTAGTTGGAAATCACGTTACATAAGTATGTGTAACGTAAGTTGAAGATCGTACACTATTTTTCAAAAATAGGTAGTAAATTCAATGCAATCTTAGTATCAATGTAACTATTTGGTTCTATTCTTTTATTTGATTAGGCCATTCTATATTATAAAGTTAGGCACTTACTAGAAGGCACGGATTGGAAAAGGTCATCGTAAGATTTAAATTAATAGGATTTATATTTGTCCATCTGTATACTTGTTATCGATAGTGGTCCTTCACTATCGATAACGAACAAATTCCCTACCAATAAAAAACAAAATTACCAAACTAAAAAAAATATTGTCAACCAGTGCCCAAGTTTTGCATTAAATCTTAAAGTTTTGCATATTTTTATGTTCTCAGTTTCCAAGTCAAAGAATAACCGAGTAGTTGGAGTCAAGAGATCGTATTTTTTTTTATTTACCATACCTCGTTTGACCAAAAGTTTTCGAGTGAATGGTTGACTCAAATCACGGAGTAAGGAAAGATGAATGGAGATGTCATAATGCAGGTAGGTCAGGCGCCTTCTTGTAGGTCAAATTCGTATGGTAGGCATGTTCAAAATGATCAGTTACGAGTGAACTAACGAGGCGTTTGGAGTCTTTGAGATATCTGTCAAGGAATTTTTGGTATAACAAAAAAATGGTCGGGTCCAAAGAAGGCGTACAAGGGCAAAAACAGTAACGTTCCTCATCCCCCGCTCACCCGCATTTTGGCGCGCCATTTTCTTAGGCGATTTTCCGTTATGACACCTCCGCTAGTCATTTTGTTCTCCATGCTTGACTCAAATAAACTTCGAAGTTCAACCAGACTTGGTATAAAAATAAATTATTCGAAGTCGGTGCAGTCTCCGAGACTACGAAATTCTTACTTAGCCTGTGTTTTATAAAGTATGATTGCAGTCTCTTTTGTATGGCAAAGTTTTTGTTTGTACGGTAATCTATTCTGTTTGGAGAAAGAAAGCTTTATGTTTTTATTTTGGTTTTTAAGCACGATTACTCAAGTTCAAATTTGGTTACGTAATTTCTAATGGAGCTAAGAGGGACTCAGAACCGACATTCATTAAAATTTCAGGGTTGTGATTTTGTAGATAATGAGATATCTAGACACACGGCAGTGTGTCCGCCAAGTTCGAGCAAAAAAAGCGACACACCGGCCGTGGGTTATATTACACGAACCATTTCGGGCCAAATTCGACCCCCCTGTAACTCAAAATCTATTTTATTTACGCATATCAAATTTCTAGTATCTATTGTGACCCCCTCACTTATCTAAAATACAAAATTTCATTAATATACCTATTGTAGGTCTTGAGATATTGACGTCAGAAAATCGCTATTTTTACTATACACTCACTGACTGACTGATTCACTGACTCACTCATCAAAAACCTAAACCACTTCCAATGGTCGTATTGACTTGAAATTTGGCATGGAGGTAGGTCTTTATGTCGAGGTAAACGGAAAAATCTGAAAATGGCCAAGTGTGAGTCGGTTTCAAAATAATGAAGGTGTTTTATACCCGGTGTAAATTTATACCCTTAAGGAACTAAAACGAACTAAATTTATCTATATTTATATAATATATCTTCGAATGGTTTGTATTTAGTTTAGTTAGAAGTAAAATAGTGTAGTTAGAAGTAAAATAAAAATCTGAAAATGGCTTGGCCATTACTTGGCAAGTTTTAATAGAAAATTAAATACTTGATTCATTGCGTTTAGTAGGTTTATAACAAGGTGTATGAAAACTTTCCAAGTAACATCATTAAAAAGTAACTATTTTTAACTGAGGTATGTGTATGGAACTTGGTACTTATTCAGATCTCACTTCTTTTATAGGCGAAGCATTCCCATATTATCGAACTTGGCAGTCTTTCACATTTTTGTTTTGGGTGGGATTTATACTACATGAACCAAAAAAGTGTTTGTTACAGATTACTTACCAATCAAATAAGTTGTTAAAACTTATTTGGGTAAAGAAAAATATAGTATAAGTAATATATGAATGGTTTTTGGCATAATCATTGTGTAGTAACAAGATACCTACAAAAATTGCCTCATTAGCATATAATTTCAAACGAGACTGTCCCAAGTAAATAATCATAACACGGCACACGAACACAACCCCTTCCCCCACCATTTTCAACTATGTACAAAACTTTTCTCATATCAAACAATTCACGAAACCAAAACTAGAACAATATAGATAAGTAAATAACCTAAACACAAAACGAAAAGGAGTACCAACTCTCAAGAACGATTGAAGAACCTACTTCAAACCCAACACTGTGTTATTGTGTGTCACAGATGTTCTCAACATTATCGCGGTTATGAGCTAAATGTACTGAGCCGAGACACTGTGTCACGTAATTGGAAAACTTGAAAAGGTGCGAGCGGGTAGCAATTGAATTTTCCCTTTCAACGAGTATTTGTTGTTAGTGTAAATGTTTCGAGAAAAGTCTTATTGTGTTGGTTTCGTGATTTCGTTGTTATAGGCTTGTTATTGATATTATTTTGGGTGGGTGATTTTTTGGCTTGTTTTGTAAACAAAAGTGGTGTTCGTTTAATTTGAACAGGGAGTACCATTGCTTGTTTTTTGGTGAAGGAAATAAGAGCAGAAATATAATTTGTTCTGAAAAATAGGTCGAATACTAAAATATCCTAAAAATAATCAGACTGCTTTTACATATTAATTATAGAAATCATATATCGGTAGATAGGTACTTGATCATTTTGTGCATACTTCCCTATCTGCCGTTTCAAATATTTTTGACCCATTAGGTATAATTTTACACTTCTAACTCTAGTGAACAAAACTCTAGTTAGATTGGCACGAGTGGCAAAGTATGCAGTCTGCGAGGGTTTTACAGTATTTTTTTTTCAATAAAGGTAAAAGTATCGAGTTTTATATTAAAATCACATGGCGGTCAGTTTCACCTACTATCACCGCGACTGATGTTATTTTACAACTTTTTGTCAACCGCACGTTGTTTTGATTATAAATAAATGCAATGTTTTCAATGAAACGGATATCATGTGTGAATGTGTATTTGATTTACTGAAGGTTGATGAAAAAGTTGATTCTTTTGAAACGGTGATCTTTCATTCTTTACTAACTTTTGCCCGCGGTTTCACCCGCGTCATCGGATATTAATTAAAACTTCTGACCCTTGTACTTGCTCTGGGTCTAAGCTACCTTCCCTCTATCTTTTAACTTAATCGTCCAAACCGTTCCCAAGCATAGAGTGACCAAGTGATGTAGGGATTCCATTTTTAGGCATTAGGATATAGGAATTATTATATGAATACAAGGCTTAGGTCTCAACAAAAAACTAGCAAAATACTATTCAATTCTGCGCAGAAGTCATTAATTTGACCAATAAAAAACACACGTCCCCAAGTACTGCCTACCCCTTGACCAGACAAAGGGTATAACGATATATAAATACTCGATTAGAAGTCTTTCATAAAAATCCAGATCCCGGGGCTCGGATATTACGACCGGGATATTAAAAGCGAAAGGACAAAAACGCCTACATATAATGACCTTCAGTTACTTCAATCAATAAAATGGTTTTTCTCTATAGAAATTTCCTTTTACAACTAAGCTGTTATAGAAAGATCTATTGTGTTATAATCAATGCCATAGTATTTTTTTCAAACTCAAAATTATTTATTCAAACTTGGGTGCAAAACAGCACTTTTTGAACGTCAAAAATGTGTAAAAGACAATCCTCAAAACGCTTTACCACTTTCTATATGTTCTTGCTGAGAAGAAGTGGCGCACAACAGTAAGCTCAATAAGTTTATTTTATTCCGCCTATTACCTACGCCCTGGTATATAAACGGCTCCAGAAGGAACACAGGCATGTCTTAGTCAATAAATGTCTTATACACGGTCACACCCACAGTCAGATGACATTTTGATAATCCCCCATCCACCAACATCAAAGGTCAGAGTATAATTTTAGCAATACAAACAATTAGTCGCAATCCTTAATAATCCAAAATTTATTATAAGTTAAATTTATTATAACCTATACTAAGTATATATCAGGTGTGTCGTTCACAATCACATTAAATCCTATCGCATATACTTTATGATATTCTATGACGAATTGTAAAAAAAATAACCTAATCCATTCAGTGGTTTAGCCACAGGAGTCATTTTTCGTTTTTATAATTTACAACATCATGTGTAAAGCAGTGATAAAGTTAGGAGTATCGAATGTTTTGACCAGTTGACAGCTGTCAGTTTTTAAGGGAGAATTTCAGTTGTTTGTAATGACTGACTTTTATATGGTGTTCTAATTTTCACACATTTTTATTCTATTTACTTTGTTTGAAAAAAGATTTTTTTATTTTTAAATATTTTTCTTTTTTGTTTGTATTCATCGAGATATATTAACCAGTATATTAACGCATTTCATTTAATGTGATAGTGAACGACACACCCGATATAATATAATAGAGATGATTTTTTTATGTATTCGTTACCCTAAAGGCTCCAAAACTAGGGAACTTATTTGAAAAATTTTTTCACTGTAGACAAGCTACACTCTTCTCGAATAACGTAGGCTATGTATTTTATTTATTTAACAGTTTATGTACACAGTTACACAAACAACACCAATAAGAAAAATAGAAAAAAATGTAAGACAAAGGTACAGCTTATTTCATAAGAAATCTCTTGCAGCAGGCCTGTTATGGCATATTTTATCCTGGTACGAACAGTAGTTCCCACAGAACGCGGCTGAGAAGACAGCTAGTGTAAAAAGATACCAAGGTTTTTAACACCACATAAAATTGTAACAAAAAAGGCAGTCAAAATAAAACGCCTCACTCAAAAAGGCTGTGGCCTCAAAAATTCTAAACGTCCAGCTTATATGTAGGTAACAAATGTAATCTGCGTTTAATCTGCAAGTCTAAGTCGCAATTTAGTTGTCAAAGGGTGGGCCGCGGCCGCCGCCGGCAAATTGCTACCCTGATAGCCGGACATAGATCTAGTGGATGATAGACAGGACAATTTGTGACTTTTTTTCTAAAGGGTAGGTAAAAATTTGGTGAGAGGGTTTTATTTTGTTGTTGAAATTATGTATTGCTGCTGGTAAATAATAGGTACTTATAGCTGGAAAGTCAAAGTTAAATCATTTATTTCATTTAGGCCTTTACAAACACTTATGAATGTCAGAAATATAACTAAGTTTGATTCTTGTTGCCCATTTCAAAAGTAGCTTCCTATGGAGAAGAACGGGCAAGAAACTCCATGGTTGAATGACAGATTAAACTGGTAATTTACAGACGCTAGCAGGTCGACCTACCCGAATCTATCACATTTTACCAATCGAATATTAACCTTCCACTATTGTTATGGGGTTGTAAATCTATTGAAGTAATTTGACAGATGCCAGATTGAGATAGGTTAATGTGTTGTCGTCTGTACAATAGATTGCGAATTACAATGTCCCATAAGATAAAGAATTAAACGAAATGTGGAATACCTCAGAATATTTCTAAATAAATATCCATTTTTATTTACCTTATTTAAGACATAAATTCCCACAAACATGACAGTATTTCGTATGCAACTCTATGCGTCCTTAACTCTATAGAATGTGAAAATAGCCAGCGGCTCTCTGGCGAGACTAATTCTCGCGTACACGGATGTGTTAAATAAATTAACTACACCATTAATATCTATGTAAATAATAACACTTTGTGCTTGTATGTGTCAAGTTTTAGAGTACTCGCACAGCGCAAACTTTAAGTCGGCCGATAGTTGGTTCGGGCTCATAAATCAGTATGACGATGAATGGCAGTACGCGTCTAAGTATATCTAAGGGTGCTTACATAAAGAAACAGGTTGCCGGTACAGACAAACCTGTACGGGTAGGTACCGATCAGTGCAGGTATAATATTTCAATACAATCCTATTTACTCACTTATAAAGAAACAGGTTGTAACTTACCTGTGTTTGTCTGTACCGGTAACCTGTTTCTTTATGTAAGCACCCTAAGACACCAATGTCAGATATGCAGTCGCTCCTTGTAAAACACTGGTACTAAGCTGCATCCAGAAAGATTGGAAGCCAACCCCAACATAGTTGGGAAAACGGCTCGGAAGATGATGAATTGTAGTACGTACATTACAAAGATCAGGTATTTAGCCAGTATTAGATCGATTGAAAATTTTGATTGAAATAAAGATTTTCTTTAAAAAATTTTTTTGACTACCTTCGGGTCAACTGTCGGCCGACTGTTTAGTTTGCAGTATGCTTGTACCCTTAGTGAGAGAGTAACCGAGGTTCGGAAACTATTTTAGACAGAAATTATGAAGGAAATATATGAGAGTCTGGATTTTAGAGTTCCGTCATATAATGCTTGGTGTTTAACTTGCTCTTTGAAAGTTTATTGCTTATAAAGTGGATTGTAATAATTTGTTTTATTATTGTTTCGTTTTCAAATATTGACATTAATAAAACTGGCCTGAATTCTGAAAACAAATTCTGTCCCAGTTATTCATTATTTTGAAAGCAATCAAAGTTACTACTGAAGACAAATATTTAATAGCTACATGAAATTTTGCTTTTAATCAACACAAACACTATTATTTTGAAAAAACTTGTCCAAAAAATTACAACGACACACTCAATTACTCAAACATTATACACCCATATTTCGTATCACACTCAACATACAATTTCGAGTTAAATCCCTTATTAAACGTTGAAGATTGAGATCAAAAGGATGCTGGAACGAAACCACGGAATTGTGCAAACCTCCCCGGCAAACATTGTTGTCAAAAGCACAGAGTAAGGAAAGATGAGCGGAGATGACATAATGCAGGTAGGTCAGGCGCCTTCTGCTAGGTCAAATTCGTACTGTGGACATGACCAAAATGATTAGTTACGAGTGAACCAACAAGCATTTAAGTTCTTTGAGACATCTGTCAATAATTTTTAGTATTACAAACTAATAAAAAGCGTGTAAAAATGGTCAGGTCCAAAGGAGGCGTATAAGGGCTAAAACAGTAACGTTCCTCGTTCCCCGCTCACCCGCCTTTTGGGCGCGCTACTTTCTTAGGCGATTTTTCGATATGGCACCTCCGCTAGTCATTTATTCTCCATGTTGAGAGCTAACAAATTTTCACATCCCTATGTCATGTAGATATTGTGTACTGTGTATATGTGTGTGAGTATGTGTGTTTGTGTGTGTGTGTGCGGTCGAAACCTGTGGACTGTGCCCGATTGGATTACAGTTGTTAGAATTAATTTCGAGTGTGGACTTAAGATAATGTTTTGTTTGTTTTTTTTTACACGCTTTTTATTAGCTTCACCTGTATGTTTGTATGTTTGTAGGTTTGTAACCGACTTCTTTGGGCGCGATTTTGACCCACTTTAAACGGCCAGATTTCGTTCAAACTTTGTAGATTTATTGAGGACCGATGACAATACACTAATTTGATAAAATTATTCCATTTTTAACCGACTTCCCAAAAAGGAGGAGGTTACACATACACATCGATTACTCCGAGGTTTATAGACCGATCTACGCGATTCTTTTTTTGTTCGACTCGGAATAGCTGCCAGTTGGACCCATAGTCATCAGATCAGGATCTGATGATGGAAACCCTGAGAAATCGAGGGCAACCTTCGAAAGTTGTAGGCATACATAGGATAAAAACTTGACACTCAGGTGTACGCCTAAAAGCACTATTCAACTGTGAAGATTTGGAGCTGACCTGATGATGGAGACCAGAGAGGGTCGAGGGAACTCGACAACTGAATATGTAAACTACCTCGTGTTTGGGCTTAAATTATTTGTATTGACAAGACCTTTGCAACAGTGAAGGTTTGGAGCTGACCTGATGATGGAGACCAGAGAAAGTCGAGGGAACTCGACAACTGAATATGTAAACTACCTCGTGTTTGGGCTTAAATTATTTGTATTGACAAGACCTTTGCAACAGTGAAGGTTTGGAGCTGACCTGATGATGGAGACCAGAGAAAGTCGAGGGAACTCGACAACTGAATATGGAAACTACCTCGTGTTTGGGCTTAAATTATTTGTATTGACAAGACCTATGCAACAGTGAAGGTTGGGAGCTGACCTGATGATGGAGACCAGAGAAAGTCGAGGGAACTCGACAACTGAATATGTAAAATACCTCGTTTGGACTTATATTCTTTGTATTGATGAGAACTTCCCACTTGTATGGATAGTGACAACTATTCGTATCACTGAAAAGCTTTAAATAAAAAACTTTTTTACAAAAAAATTAAACCGGCTTCCCAAAACACTAAAAAGCAAAAAAAATACTAATTTTAGGTACATCGGCCTAGAAGTCGGTGGCAAAATTAACTTAGTAACATCCATTAGACACCGACTTGTAGGCTTTTCAATTTGCAAAATATGATTTTTGCTAATTTATATAATTTTTATCTATAAGGTAAGAAAATTAATTAAAATTTTCTATAATTTTTCTCTACAGTCGATAAGGCAGGACTCGATGTTAATTTTTATTTCCAATAATTATCTTTAGCCGTTTTCTCTAATATTGACAAATTTTATACTAAAGAGAATTTTAATTCTACAAAACAAATAATAGTTTTAAAACAAACTAAAAACTAGAAAATAAATAATAGTTTAAAAAAACTAAAAAACACGCTTTTTATAGAAAACCGAACTAAAAAATAGAAAATAAATTTTAATGAATTTAAATTAAGAAAATAGTGTTAAAAATTTCAATGAATATAAATTAATAATAGAGTGAATACAAAAAAAAATATTTAAAAAAAGCGTGGGGTGCTTTTTAAGGTATTATCGAAATGAAAATCACTCTACTCATATCTGTCAATAAAATATTTATAACTATTGACACCATGCACCCCACGCTTTTTTTAAATATTTTTTTTTGTATTCACTCTATTATTAATTTATATTCATTGAAATTTTTAACACTATTTTCTTAATTTAAATTCATTAAAATTTATTTTCTATTTTTTAGTTCGGTTTTCTATAAAAAGCGTGTTTTTTAGTTTTTTTAAACTATTATTTTTTATAATATTTTCAGTGGAGAATACTGAGTTTTGCTATTAAGTGATGACGCTGTAATTGTAATATTGCCTTATCGTGGTCAAAAATATTTCAGTTATATTATGTTAAGATGAAACCACAGTGAGTTGCACCATTTAACTATGAACCGAACCATTTTCAGTTGTCAAATCACAGCTGCAGCACGGCGTCGCCTCTAATTTAGACTACGGCTAGCTGCCAGCGCGCTAACTACGCGTTGTCCGCAAGGTGCCAGCTCGCGGTCCGCGCGCCGCCCGCGAGGTGTAAGCTTGCTGTCACCGCAAACTCAATATTATTTTAAGACAGTTATTATTGAACACGATGCAATGACGTTGTTTAGGTGCCGTCTCGGAGTCGGCGCGTAATGAGCATGCCGTCGGAGCGCTGTACGCATGAGGTCCGCACGCTTGCAGCACGCGGGCTGCGAGTCGAGTTGTGTGGTAGCGGCAAGCGCGCTTACTGCCCGCCGTTGTCTTTTTCATATTGACATTACGAAATATATTATAATATACACGATTTAATGCTCTAAATTGAATGACAAGTGAAATGCTGTTGTGGAGCGGTGCTGTTGCGGTGCCGGTATAATGTGCCATGACCCTTACTGTAAGTAGTGTATGTAATGTATACAGAAATATCCTCTATGAGAGTCTACTTTTACATTGCTAGTTCTTTCAAATAAAAAAATCTCCAACTCTCAACTTAATTTGCGTTTCATCATTACATACATACTTTTAAACAACCCGGAAAAAATATTTCCACGGAAAAAAACTGCTTTCGCAGCCAAGGCCAAATATAAAGCTATGTACCTCATAATACAAACTTAAGCAGGGTGTGGAGGGGAGAGAAAAAAGGTTTCCCTTGTTATTCAAATCAGTGACAAACTCTTGGCAAAGTGAGCAAAGATCTCGACTCCTGCACTCGCGAGGTCGCAACTTTTTTTCAGCGGTATTTTCAATATTTTGCCCTGTCATTATGTACGACTATATTTCGTAACTTTGGGAGAAGTTTTGTGTTTTGTAGCTTGGTGCGTGAATTGTTATAAATTACCTAAGCTTGTAATTTATTTGTTACTTAGTATAAAAGTTTAATCCTAAAATTTTAAAAAATTATGAGAAGCATAAGATCTAGACTCTTTAATTTTAAAAGGTTACTGAAGACCACTTAAGTTTAGAACTGAAGTGTTCTTAACTAAAAGTTTAATTTTTTTGAACATAGAATAAAGACTCAAAATATCAAAAAAATATTAAATTAAAGCCTCTCAAATAAATTTCCACTCAAAAATCAAACCAACCAATTCAAATTCAACTTCCAAAAAAGTATTCTTTTATCCCAAACCAAAAAGTTGATCTAAACCAAAACCCCTTTGAGTTGGTCAAAAAAATCCCGTCAAGCGTCCGTCCTTGACTGTTGCAGGCAAGGCTGTTTGATAAGGGATACCGAAATCAATACTGTTATTTTTAGGACCCAGACAAAAGGGACGAAAGTTTGGCTTACCCCTCAAAAGGTCCTCTGTCGACCTGAAACAAATACAGATCAAATATTAGTTCAAGATAGTTGCGTGCGTGTCGAAATAGTCCTTTGGTTGGTTGTATTTTTAATTTGGTTCTTTTGATGTGCAAATTGGTCCTATTTTGATATGTTAAATTGAATTTAGAAGTTCAAATAAAATTATTTATAGAATCGATATTAATAGATTTGGATATAGACCGCTGCTTTATTCTCTATCACTTCTAATTACAAGTTAATGAATGGCTTTCCTTTCACAATATGAAATGTCATTCAAACAGTCCATGATTGGTTTCAGTAACCTCTCTTATAGTCCTTACTTTCAGAATATAAAATGTTATTCATAGAACAGTATCATCTAATTTACATGTTAACCTTCACCTTAACAAAACACACAGTCCAGTAAATAAACACTCCTCACAAGAAACACATAGTTAACCCAAAAACAGTCAGGGTCAACTACAAAGACCAGTCACAAAAAAGGGACAACGAGGATAGACCTCACTCCATTTCACCAGTGTGTTATTCGAAAATTTTCTGAGAAAACCTCCTGAAACCATTTACACAGTAAAACAGATGGATCGTAGCAAATTGTTATTGTAACAAACACGCTATGGAAACGAGGGAATAAAAATAATCGAATAGGGAATAATTTTTGCGGTCCGTTGCGTCAGCTACAGATGTTTGGGAAGGCATTACGAAATGCTATTTGAATTCGGCTTTGATTGTGGTTGTAATAAGCTGTTACATGTTTCGTTTTTAGAATTTGGAAAAGGTCATTTTGGGGAACTGTTTATTGGTAATTGAAAATTGTGAACTTTGCCCTTATTGAATTTTAAATTGGGGATGTAGCAAAGTGGAGTGTTGGTCAGGTCCTTCTTCCTACGGATTTTGAATTCCCAACACAATTTCTGTATTGAAATGAAAAAAAGAAGTACTGGAAAGACATGGTTATGTTATGGCTTATTCGTTCCGTCAATTTAAGCATCAACCTTTAAGTAACATTTAAGTCATGATATCTTGATATTCCAAGTCATTTAATATCATCCTAAGAAGGTATATTAAAAACCTTTGTATTTGAATACGCCTATCTCAACTAACTGGTCCTTTGGCTCAGCTTTTACAGCAAAAAATAAAGTCACTGTGCCATTCGGACAATAATATCTTGTAAGGAGAACTATAAGAGAAATGAAAAACAATTTGCGAAAATTAATCTGAGGAAAAAGACTTTTGTAAAAAATATGCAGCCGTTGCTTTGTGGTACAAGTTTTAGTTTTTTAGCGATTACAATATTTACAAATTGTTTTCGTACTTTGTATCAACGATAAAACAGAATAAGACATAATAGTGGTTCCGACAATAAGTTAAACTTTTTACAAATTATTTTACAGTACAACGGGATACTTTTCATTCAAATCTGTTTGATATTTATGTACCTACTACTGATTTCTATGCATGTGTACAAAGTGGTTAATACTTCTATGCGAATGATCATCATCCTCCGAGCCTTTTCGCAACTGTGTTGTGGTTGGCTTCCAGTCTAACCGGATTCAGCTGAGTACCAGTGCTTTACAAGAAGCGACTGCCTATCTGACCTCTTCAACCCAGTTACCCGGGCAACCCATACCCCTTGGTTAGACTGGTGTCGGACTTACTGGCTTCTGACTACCCGTAACGACTACCAAGGATGTTCAATGACAGCAGAGATCTACAGTTTAATGTGCCATCCGAAACACAGTCCATGGTGTCTAAGATATACTTAGAAAGTACATACAAACTTAGAAAAGTTGCATTGGTACTTGCCTGACCTGGAATCGAACCCGTGCCCTCATACTTCCTCATACTTGAGAGGTTGGTTCTTTGCCCACTAGGCCACTTCCACTTTATACTTCTATGCAAATATCTAAATATATAAAACTCAAAGGTGACTGACTGACTGACTGACATAGTGATCTATCAACGCACAGCTGAAACCACTGGACGGATCGGGCTGAAATTTGGCATGCAGGTAGATGTTATGATGTAGGCATTCGCTAAGAAAGGATTTTGATCAATTCTACCCCCAAGGGGATAAAATAGTGGATGAAAGTTTGTATGAAACTTTGTCAATTTTTAACCGATCGGACTGAGACTTTGCATGCATAAAGCAACTATGGCGTAGGCAACCCTTAAGAAAGGATTTTGATAAATTCCATCCCTAAGGGGATAAAATAGGGGATGAAAGTTTGTATACATCTTCTTAGATTTTATGAAGAAGTCCTGATGACGAATCAGAATTTTATGATGACGTTCGCTTAAATACGATTTTGATTAATTCAACCCCCATTCAACCCCCACGGGTGATAAAATAAGGGATGATGAAGGATGTAAAATGTATTAGTTTGAACCTATCAGTACGTAATGGAAAAGGTCTATACTTCGATTGACACTGTAGTTAATACGGATGATGCTACTAATTACCCTGTAGAATTTTTAAATTCATTGAAACCGCCAGGTTTGCCTTATCATAAGCTTATTCTGCGCGTGGGTACTCCAATTATGTTGTTGCGAAATTTAAAACCACCAAAACTTTGTAACGGTACGAGACTGCAAGTGAAAGCGTTGCATCGCAATATAGTGGAAGCCGCTATATTAACTGGGTGTGCAACAGGGGAAACTGTATTTATACCACGAATCCCATTAATACCTAACGATATCCCGTTCGAATTTAAACGATTAAAGTTTCCCCTAAAAGTCTGCTTTGCCATGACAATAAATAAGTCTCAGGGGCAAACTCTCAAATTTGCGGGTATTGACTTGAGAGAACATTGCTTCTCTCATGGACAGTTTTATGTTGCTTGCTCACGAGTAAGTTCACCCAATAACTTAATAGTTTTAGCGCCTAATGACAGATTAGTAAAGAACATTGTGTACAAAGAAGTTTTGTAGGCCCTAATTTTTTACACACGCTAAACAAAAGTAAAGCCGCAAAAACCATACCTACCTAATTAATAATAATACTTCTTAACGCGAGCGAAGCCGCGGGCAAAAGCTAGTAAAACTATATAATTTCAATTTTACTCAAACATATGTACAACTTTCGATGTCAATGTGATATAAACATTTTAATTCACCATTTATCTCAATCCGCCTATATCCTATAAATTACACAGGCTCCCATCCCCAGATTTTCCGGAACACGAAATCCGGGACGAGACGGCTTGTCAACACGCTCGTCCGTCCGTCCGGCGGAACTAAGAATTTTTAAATTATACCAAAAATAAATGTTACAAGCTCAAATTGTTACCATCACGCTGGATTTTTGTTTGGTATAGGGTAGTGTTTTTGGTCCTTTTGTTTTTGGGTCAGTTGGAGTCTGATTTGTAGTTTTTGATTAACGCTATTAGTAACAAATGTATAATTTATTTACAGCACTTTAGAAGAATAGTGTGTAAAGAATAGTGCCAAACTGCGACTGAGCAAAGATGCATGCATGGGTAACTGTCTGTCATATGTCATGACGAGTTTCTCCGTGTTCATTAAATTTGGTCACGCTTATCGTTCGTATGTCTTTTATAGTTGTTACGGGTAGTTAAAAACCATAAAGACAGAAAGCCAGTCTAAGTATTGGGTACCGTGATGACCAAATTACTGGGTTGAGCAAGTCAGCTTTCAATACTCAGCTGCATCCATTTAAACTGGAAACCGAACCCAACATAATTGTGAAAACTCTAGACCGACATATAGGTAGGTTTACCCTACTTACATGTCTCTCTTTACCTAACTGTTTGGAAATAAACAGGTGCGATATTACGTAGCGCCTAACAGCCTACCTCATTAATCTACGTTACCCTAACTGACACTTTTCAACAACAAACATTTGGGTACTTTCCCAAATTATTAAGTACCTAAGTGTCTATTTTAGTTACCCAATAATTTTAAAGGATTAAATAATACGAGAATTTCTAGGTATTGGCTGTCTTTACATAAATGAGCACTTAAAATTTTCATTTCATTAGAACATCAGAGAGAGAAAATTGTTTTCTTCGTCGTAATTAGAATTTAATTTAAGTTTTGTGGTGAGATAACATCCATTATGAGTTAAGAACCACACACCACGAACTTTTAGTCGGTCGATAGTTTGATTGGGCTCATAAATCAGTATGAATGGTGATGAAAGGTATGGCATCCATCTGACTGATAACTTCGATTTTTTTTGATACACACATTACAACGATCAGGTATTTCATCGGTATCAGACAGACTAAGAACTTATTAATCTTAAGATTAGAATGACGATTAGCTTCAAAATTCTACAACGGTCAGTCAAACTTCGTGTCAACTATTTACTACAACTTTTATGGTCAATCCCGAAATTGGTGAATCAGTGCCCAATCTAACTTAAAGCATCTGAGTACCAATATTTTACATTAAGCGATTGCCTATCTAACCTTCTCAAACCAGTTAGCTGGCCATCCATCGATAAGACTGGTAGTCAAAACATCTTAGATTCTGATGACTCCCAAAAAATGTACAATTGATACAAAGTCTAATCCTTGTAATAAATATTCGTGTATAATTTTCTCTTCAAGTATAATATTAAAATACTCTATAAGCTTGAATACACTTTGATAATCCCAACACGTGTTACGCGAAGGAAATTGATTCCTTATTAATTTCCACATGCGAAAGCTTATTTATGACACTTTCCTTCCTTATATATTTCTCAATCGGAAATTCATATCTTTTGCACTGTTTTACTCGTGTATTGAAATACATAGTTTATGTATTGAGACAAAAATTCTTAAGTTCGTTACTAACCTTTAATTTATTACCATGTAATGTTTGTAAGAAATCATGTTTTTGAGATCCACTTTATCACTTATCATTTGCCCAGCCTTTTCCCCACTATGTTAGGGTCGGCTTCTAGTCTAACCGAATGCAGTTATGTACCAGGGTTTTACAAGGAGCGACTGCCCATCTGATCCCCTCAACCCGATTATGACGTAAGATTTACTGGCCTCTGACTACCCGTAACGACTGCCAAAGTCATGCAATGAAATGCACTCAATCATTATAATTATTTATTAATAACAGTATGAGTGTTGGAAGGACGATCTAGCCAAGGTCACTGGGAAGCAGTGGATGCGGGTTGCTGAAGATCAAGTAACGTGGCGAACCCTGGGGATGGCCTTTGTCCTGCAGTGAACGGTCTTTCGGGTCAAACGATATGTGACCTTTGGCATCAATTATCCAAAAAGATTTTTATGGATAACCATATTAGAAACTACATTTATTTATTAAACCTTCTCTTTTCAAATTGGAGACAAATACAATTCGAAAATTGAAAGCACTACGGTTCAAAGGACTAAAAAGTAATTCAAACATTAAATCAAAAAATAATCTTTCGATTATAATCGCGTTGTCAATACCAGTATAATGATATTTTAAATTAATATATTCGTGAAAGGGCAACGGTAGAACGTAATTTCCTTCGCGAAGATAAGGCAGTACTTTGTAATCTATCAATGTGTTTTATTGAATGGTCTGAACTTTCCATTTTCAAACGAGGTTTTGAGAAAAATGCTGAGTTTTCATCAGTTTCATTCAGATTTTAGGTTCTTTAAAAGCTTTATAGTTATCGGCACGAATCTTGAGCTCTGACCTTCACCTGCGGAGAAGTAATTTATTGGGTCCCTTTTGTGGTATGAAATGAGGCGAGGGGGCGGGCTAAAGCGAAGATTGGCCCGCAGTCATCGCGTCATAGCCGTCACTCGGGATTGTTTCTTTGCTAATAAATCACTTCTGCGCAGATGTAGTTCAGAGCTCAAGATTCATGCCGATAACTATAAAAGTATTGTAAGTAGTTACGTAAAAGGTTTACCAATTATTCATTACTCAAATTGCTGGACTTTGTAAACATTGAAAAAAAGTTCTTAAAATGCGTGCATCAAACCAAATTACACGTTTAGGCAGTTACTGGTAAACAATAATTTTAGTAATTCTGTACCATACCTACTCTTCAACAATGTATCTAATTGTAAACCAAAGTTAGCAATAGTAACAAAAAACATAATTTTCTTCTCATTCCAATCCCATTTCCGTATAAAAAAGACAAAAAAAATCTCCTACAAACGTACTTAAGAGATTTTCAACGGGCTTTCATTTTGAACTTTTTAAACGTCTTTAAAATTTTCCGAACGACGATTTAAACGTTTTATGTGAGCTTCACGCTATTAAGAATAAGGACCAAAGAAAATGGAAATACAGCGGAGATGCCATAAGGAAGGTAGGTCAGGCGCCTTCTTGTAGGTCAAGTAACGTACAGGCATGATCAGTTACTAGAACCATGGACGCATTCGGGTTCCTCGTCAAATCATTCATTCATCGATCATTCGATTAATTGGTGATTTTATTTTGAAAGCTAGCTTCCGCCCGCCGCTTCGCCAGCGTAGAGTTCGGTTATATCGCGTTTCCAAGAGAATTCTTCAAAAGTCCGGGATAATAACTATCCTATGTTTTTTTTTTCAAGGTCAACTCTATCTCTGATCCAAATTTTATTAAAATCAGTTCATTGGTTTAGACGTGAAAGCGTAACAGACAGACAGACAGTTACGTTCGCATTTATAATATTAGTAGGGCTTATTGTCGGGTTTTAAAGAACACGTGTAAGGGCTAGTAAAGTTTCTCGTCCTCCGAACACCCGCATTTTGGCGCGCTACTTTCTTAGGAGATTTTGCGTAATGACATCTCCGCTAGTCATTTTGTTCTCTTTGGATAGACAGTAGAAGATTGTGTTTGTCTGTCACTAAAGTATTTCAATTTGTTTAAGTCAATTCCGAGGGGTTCGTGAATTTGGGAATAAGTGATGTATCTTGAGAAATGGTAGGTATGCGTATGTTTATTTAAGTATTATTGTTGTTTTGTATGCTGGTAAGAGCTTTTTCTGGAAGGAGATGTGAAGTTCGATTCCTGGGTTGATACTTTGATAAAAAAATCAAATTATTTTATAACGTAAAATCGATGGTATTTTACTAAAATCTATGCAACAAACGAAATATGGGTAAAACTGACGCTTTTAACCCCCCGACGCACACAGAGTGTAAGTTTGACCGCTTTGTGTGTCTGAATTGTTGTCTGGGGCACATACTTCTTAAATAGATGAAAATATTGTGCGGTCTTTTTTGTTCAAAAGCTGACAGTGACTTTAAAATATAAGAACTACAATAGGCAATTGTACAATAGGCAAAAAATACATACAAACAATATTGTTTATGATATCACCCCAACAATTATGAAAAGGAATTCCACATCCATTGTTCAACAAATAAATTCACCAGTTCACTTGTTCACATAATTAATCATTTTATTAAAATACCATAAACAAACGATTTTATCCGACGGCCAAATAGCCCGGAAGACTTTTATATACATCCCAGTTTTTGTTTACAACAGATAAATAAATTGGGATATATCCAAAATGGCTGCCTTTTATAGATTCACAATAAATATTCTGAACTGAAGATTGCTTTACAAAAGGGGACTCGCTTTAAAAATTATGTTCTCTTTTTTATTGCTTTTAACAAAAGTTCTTTTTTTTTGTTTTAAGTGTTGAAATGGATTAATTGATTGTTTGTTGTGTGAAATACGTATTTTGTACAACCTTATGCAGACATGGTTACTATACATAAATTATAAATCATATTTAAAATGGCCCTTACGCTGAATTTACCCGTAAATTGTAGAAAGTTGGCCCACGGTTGGAAAAAATATATTTTTTAAGAAAATCGTGAATTCAATCAAAGTTTCTAGCCGGCCTGATTCCGTCTCCATACCTGATGGTTGCAAGCATGAACAAACTGTTGGCTAACTTGGCTTAAAATTCTGCAGTAGTAGGGTCAATCTAACTTGATAATACAACAAAAAAAATATGTACATTCAATTTCAATTATATTTTCATTAATAATCTCAATTGCTCAAAGACCATTTTATTACTTAAAAAAATTTAAGGTTTAAAAAATAAAACTTTAATTAAAATACCCAATTATATAACCACTCAACATTTCAGGTTAAGTGCATTAGTTTAAGAGCCAGTGTGATCTAAAGCCACAGGATTATGTGGTTTTAGCTATGACCTAGTTCAAGAGCTCGGGGTCAAAAATGTTCAACTATTGATGTGTATTGATGTGCTTGTTTTTTATTTTTAATTAAGAGGGAAAAAGTTTTTATGGTGAGAGGGTTCTTTATTGAAGAATACTTTTTTTCAGTTTTATATTTTTTGAATTTAGTATTAACTGCAACTATATAAGGGTGACTTTAGCAAAGCAGAGTGGAGACGTTTTCAAACAACCAATCTTACTTTATGACTGCGAATTTGTATAATATATCCATCCGCTGTTTTTCTTCGCCGCATGTATATCGATAGATAAGATTGAATCTCATTGATTTGAAAAACGGAGTCTTCCTGGAAGAATGCTTATATATTATTACCAAATATTTTGAAACGAAAATCACTTTACAGATTTTCACGTAGTTCACACCAATTATTAGAGCAGATACCGTTTAAAAGGAATAAAGCACGAACATGCTCACGTCTATAATTCTGCCTATTATTTACATAATAACCAACATAGTTACACTTCCGTGTACAAAATGTAGGCAAACCAATTTGCATATAATATTACATCTTCATAATATTTATGTTCCCTTTATCCTGCAACGACTTGTAACACATCTCTCATTATAAAGCCGGCACCAAGCACCGTGCACATAAAATCAAATTGGCAATCCAATTTGTATCTTATATCCAAGTAATAAGATTTATTATTATACGCCCAAGTACATTGTTGCAAGGAGCAACAAAGATTGTTGGATATAGGTATAAGAGACTTGGTTTATACAACGCAATTTGTATTTTATTACTTGGTTATAAGACTCGTTTTGGTTTGAAGAATTATTAATGCAAGAAAGGAAGATTTTCAGAGTAAATTGTAGGGGTTAGGAAAAGTTTAGAGTTAAATGGTGTTGGTTATTATTTAAGAAGCGCGTTGAGATCAAAGATTATCTGATATTCATCTTAAAGTTGTTATTTTTGATGAGATTTAGTTACAAGTTTTGGTTTGAAATAAATGTTGTTTGGAAGATTTCAGATTTGGTCACGTTGTTTTCAGTATCGTGTAAGGTATACTTATGGAAATGACTTATTTTATAACTTTTAGACAAGAATCGACTATTATATTAAAAACGCGAAAGTTACTCTATCTGTGAGTTTTTAGAACAACTTCTTCAGTTTTGTAATATTTATTACTAGCCGTTTACCCGCGGTTTCACCCGCGTCCCGTGGTAACTACTGCCCGTACCGGGATAAAATATAGCCTATGTTACTCGTGGATAATGTAGCTTTCGAATGGTGAAAGAATTTTTAAAAACTGTCCAGTAGTTTTTGAGCCTATTCATTACAACCAAACAAACAAAGTTTTCCTCTTTATAATATTAGTATAGATACACATTAGTAGCAGATGTCAAAATTATATTATTACTAGCCGCTTTCGCAGTTTCAACCGCGTCCCGTGAGAACTACTACCCGCACCGGGATAAAATATAACCTATGTTACACCGGTAACAGTGCAGCTTTGCAGCTGTGGAAGAATTTTTCAAATCGGATCAGTAGTTTCAGAGCTTAGGGTAGGTACCAACAAACAAATAAATTTTTCCTCTTGATTGTAGAAGTATAGACTTTGCTACTGGCTTCATTGGTCACTCCACATCTTTGAAAATGCCTTTAATATCGTCCAAGCCGAGATATTTCATCCTTTAGCAAAATATATCTACAAATGCACAGTTTTGCTTATCAGTAAACTCGGAAACCCGACAATTAAAATGTGATTTTCATTTAAATTTGACGACATTTTAATCCGAAGAGATTTCATTTGGATTACAATTATTTGCGAGCGCCGGAAAGTGTCTTTATTTTTGTTCTGTAGTTAAATTATTGGATTTATTTATTTCATTTATGATAGTTACATCTTTGGATGAAGTTTTATATAATATGCGTGCTTGTCAGTTTCTCAGCCATATCGTCTTTTACAAAATCTTTTTTTTTACCGCTTGTGCAAAAACGGGTTTGTTATAAGTTTGATAGCTACTGTGTCTGTCTGTGGCAATGTCATCATCTCCCGACCGTTTTCCCAACTATGTTGGGGTCAGCTTCCAGTCTAACCGGATGCAGCTGAGTACCACTGCTTTACAAGGAGCGACTGCCTATTGGACCTCCTCAACCCAGTCAACTGGGCAACCCAGTACCCCTTGGTTAGATTGGTGTCAGACTTACTGGCTTCTGACTACCCGTACCGACTGTTTCAATCTATATAATCTGCGTCTAAGGCAATGTATAAACATAAAATTTGTTGTACTTTAAGAATAATCCTAAAACATATCCACATCGTAGCGACTTTTCTCCAACACCCATTCTGAATCAGAATTAGTACGAACTAAGGTATAACCTAATCAAGTATTCTATTGTTTTCACTCGATTAGCAATTAAACTCTCGGAACGATGACTATGGCACATCCCTAACGATTAAATCTTATTCGTGACTTGACTGCCTAATGTCTAGTACTTGTGGCTGTCGAGTTCAGTTTTAAGACTTGGAGAATTCGGTTAAAGAATTTACAAACATATTATTATTTCGACAGGCTTTTTAGGGTTCCGTACCCAAACGGTGAAACGGCTCCCTATTGTTTTCGCTCCTCTGTCCGTCCGTCCGTCATTCCATCAGTCACCAGGCTGTATCTCATGAACCGTGATAGTTAGAGAGTTGAAATTTTCACAGATGATGTATTTCTGTTGCCGCTATAACAACAAATACTGAAAACTAGAATAACATAAATATTTTGGGGGGCTCCCATACAACAAACGGCAACAGGAAGATGCTTGAAATATTCACAGAATATGGAATGTATTATGATTATTGAATGTTTTATAGTACGGCACCGTCGTACGCAAGTCTGACTCTCACTCGCCTGGATTTTTGTCAAGGAGCAAAACTGATAACTACGTTACAAAGTCATTTACCATAATTTACACGTACACAGTCTCTTTAATAAACCCTAAACTATAAAATCCTTACATACATTCTGTAATAAACCCTTAAGTATAAAATCCTGTATATGAACCGTAGAAGGTTTAAATAATAACGTATATGCCATAAAAGATGAACTGTTTCAACTGAAACTTGGCAGTCATGGCCAGACGTGATTTACGTTGCAGACAGACTGTAAGCATGGCAGTTTTGTAGAATAACTGAATATGTCGCTTTTTGTCGGTATCATTAATTCTGTATGAAAGAAGCCTAAGTTTTAATTATTTTTAGGGTTCCATACCCAAAGGGTAAAACGGGACCCTATTGTTTTCGCTCCTCTGTACGTCCGTCCATCCGTCCATCCGTCTGTCACCAGGCTGTATCTCATGAACCGTGATAGTTACAGAGCTGAAATTTTTACAGATGATGTATTATTGTTGCCACTATAAAAACAAATAAACAAAAATAAACTGAAAACTAGAATTACATAAATATTTTGGGGGGCTCCCATACAACAAACGTGGTTTTTATGTCCGTTTTATAAATCGGTAACCCTTCGTGCGCGAGTCCGACTCGCGCTTAGCCGGTTTTATTTACTCATCTAAAATTTTTTGTAAAAAGTCTTCTATACTTATTTATATTGGCAGCAAAACTATAGTTAATCAGATATCTAGGACATTAATACCATATTGGATGCTGCGAAATTGATAAAAAAAAATACTATGGTCTCAGAAGACAAAGGCACTGACGGACTTTAGGCAGCAAAAGTCACTCCGTTCTACTGCACTCACAACTTCAAAAAAACTACACAAAAAAGTATGAAGAATATTTTTAAAAGTAATTTTCAAACTAGCAGCCTAAACCACTACCCATTCACCTTCGAATTTTAAAATTTAACTGAATTTACGCGACTAATGTACATTGGGTGTTCGCCAAATACCAAGAGTAGGGTAGCGTATCTTTTGTTTCATTTTTACCAGTTTAGACCGGTTTCAACCATTTTATTTTCGGTAGGAATATTGTTATCTTTGAACTTTATTACTTATGGGCGAATAAAGTTTAAAGGAGGATAATATTGGCATTGGTTTTGGCAAAAAATACGTAAAATTCTGTTTAACACTGGCTAGTTATTTTTTGTAGTATCAGTATGTGGCTATGTCAAATAATGCACAGTTTTGTTCAAGGCTGGTATGTTGAATGAGTGCATCCCAGCTGTCATTTGAACGTTTGCTCAAGACCTTAAGTCTGACAAAATGGCTAGGCAGAAGATATATGCCAAAGAAATTTACAA
Source organism: Helicoverpa zea (assembly GCF_022581195.2). NCBI lineage: Eukaryota > Metazoa > Arthropoda > Insecta > Lepidoptera > Noctuidae > Helicoverpa > Helicoverpa zea. Next base: position 2,402,294 of record NC_061470.1, on the reverse strand, counting down.
AAATCTGTTATCTATATTTATTTAGATCTAAGCACTGACTTCAAGGATCCCAACTTTTTACTTCTTCAGTAAAAAAAAAAAAAAACATATCAGAATGATTCTAACAAACTTAAAATAATACAAAGACCTCAGACTTTTTACTAAGAAACGGAACGCCGACCGAAAAGTTATTTTTTTAATAAAAACTTATAAAAATGGTACGTCATCGCTGGCGGTGACGTCACGGAGTTCAGTTCCAAAAAAGTTTACCGTCTTACCACACAAACTTTTTAACGTCAGTTTAAGACTTGTCTAAAAAAGTGTCAAATTATGACGTTGACATATGGTTCATTTTGGAGCCACATTTTTTTTAGACAAGTGTAAAACAGTGGTTAAAGTTTTTGTAGTAAGGCCATTAATGTTTATTACTTGGCAATTTAGTTTTACTTTTTTTGGTTTTTGTAGGAGTCTTTTAATGTTCGTAATTTTAAAAAATGTATAATTAAGTATAGATTATATTTTAATTAGAAACAATGACGTAGTAGAAGGTAGTTAAATATCGATATTCAACATAATTCTCTGCACTCGGATCAAACTTCTTTTGACTTCTTCAATAAATAAGCTATCTAACCCTAATATTTTTTCAAGTATCTTCTAGAAATCAGTCTAGTTCTTCCTGAGATTACAGAAAGTTTCGGCTTCACAGTACCTACAGTACAAATATGAATGATTATTCGACAGACTTTTGGAGAAATATATTCTCCGGTTTACTGGTAACCAATACCTACTTAGTACTCAGCTGATAAAACTACAAGCTGGCCCAAACATATTTGAGAAAAGTCTAGGCAGATGATGATATGTGTATATCCAAGTAAATTGTCTTGTAAAACTAGGTGAAAATACGTCTTACAATGTAATTTCCACTTCAATGCGTACACTGAGCATAGCAGTTATTCAGAGAGAATACTTTATGAAAATAAATCTCCTTAAATACAGCTGCATGAAAAGTACAAGCATTGCAGTTGCAATCTCTGTCGCATGCATAGTTTAAAATCATAAATGCGGAAAACTTACTGCACACGTTTTCATGAGAAAAAGTTATGTAATTTTTTTATATTTGAGAGTCCGCTGTAATGGTGTCGTCTTTATTAAAAAATCACCTGACGTTTTATTTCATTTTTAAGTTTTATCATCAAGTTTTGTTCGTAGTTTTTTGGAGACTTTCTGTTCCCCGCAGTTCCATTTACTTCCTGAGGGAACTACTTCCCGCATACGTTTGAAAGAAATCATGATCTTTCTCAGATATCTTGAACCTACCAAATGCTATTTAAATAAGTAATTTTCCACATGTACTATAGTGAATTAACTGTAGTTCCCGGCTGTCATTTTAACAACTTTGGCAGAAACCAGTCTTACCATGGGGTATCGGGTTGCCCAGGTTACTAGGTTGAGGAGGTCAGATAGGAAATCGCACCTTGTAAAGCACTGGTACTCAGCTGCATCCGGTTAGACTGGAAGCCGACCCCAACATAGTTGTGAAAAGGCTCGGGAGGTTATTAACTTCCAATTTCCAAATAACTTGAACAAATATTGTTAATTTTTTCATCATAAAGTTACTGTTATCAAATACTGATTCAGGTATTCAATAAAGGTTGAATTTTTGCTTGAAATTTCACAGTCTATAAATCTGCATGCTTCGAGTAGTTGCTTGTTTTTTTTTAAATTCAATTTAAACTGTATGCTTTCAGAATTGTAAAAAGTCTTATTAATTTATTGCTTAATTTTTATTGATATTATGTATTAATTCTTTTATAATCATGACTTTTTTAGGTCGGCCGACAGTCGAACGGCTGAAAGGATTGAAAGAAATCTTTCAATTCAATTCAAACAATAATGTGTGTAGGTAATAGTGACAGATAACTTTCTTCGATGATAGGAACATTTCACCAGTAAAACCCACAGAAGAGCAGAAACTAATACAAACATATTTCAAGAAATTAGAAACATCGCTCACTCCCACAAAATTGCCGAAAAAACACTTTCTCAACAATAACAAAAGACATAAACAAACAAAAAAACTCCATTACACGTCACGCGATTTCCACCTTTATTACGAACACAATAGATACATATTTAACTGGCACATTTGTTGAATAGGGCCATACAAAAGAAAGTAGTGTATTCACTTGTTTTGTAATACATAACTTGGTACTGTAAGACCTACACACTAGAAACTTTTAGTCGGCCGATAGTTTGTTTGGGCTCATAAATCAGTATGAAGATGAATGGTAGTACGCACATTACAAAGATCAGGTATGTAGACGGCATCAGACTGATAAAAGACTTTGATTGGAATCAAGATTTTCTTATACTTTGGTCAAAGATATGCATTGCCATTCAGCGTGGCAATGCAGTCAGCCTTTTGGGCCCGATCCTCGCTGATAGCGATGCGGATGACTTTTTTTGATATAGGTATAGTTTTAATGTTTCCTTTTTTATTTGTAAACAGTTTATATATGTAATGTAAATATATACTCGCTTTTGTCCGCGATTTCGTTCGCGTGGAATAGTGACTTCGAGCAGATCTTTGGTTTGACCAATAGATGGCGCTGTCCGGAATAAATTGCATTTTAATTTTTTGTAAAAACTATCCTATGTCCTTTCTCAAGTTCCAAACTATGTCTGTAACAAATTTCACACATATCGGTTCAGTGGTTTAGGCGTGAAAAAAAGACAGACAGACAGACAGAGTTACTTTCGCATTTGTAATATTAGTTTGGATTGTCTAAAATACATCTGTCCCTAAATAGGATTTACTTTAAAAAAATATTGCCAATGTCAACTGTCGGCCGACTGTTTAGTCTCTAGTGTGCTACTCTAATATGAAGTAGGGCATCGTATTGTATGAAGACAATAGTTTTACAAAATGTTGTGTTCATCTCCTGTATTTATTAGGCTGATGGACTTATTATTTTTTATCGCTCGCTGTGAAATGAAAGCAACTTTTTTATTTGTTATGTTAACGTCAAAACGTTTCCTGTGTGTGTGAATTCGTAGAAAATAAGTAGTAAATGTATGCTTGACATTATAAAATTGCAGACTTTGTTTTGTTTGGTCGGTTGAATATTTTCAATCAATTACTGTTCTGATTTCAAACAAAAGATAAAGAATCAGCTCAGATTTGCTGAATAAGGCCTTTTGTTCTACCTCTAGAACTCAACATAGTAGCGGTGACACTGCTATAACAATTCCAAAATTAAACGTCGATTAGTAAATATAATCAGTTAATAAAATCATCTGGATCGTAATAACTTGTCCAATATTACTAAAATTTCTTTACCACACGTCATGTATTACTCAGAAAAAAAAAAAATATTTACAGTAGAAATATACTCGTATTCTCATTGAGTGTATTCTGTAATCGAATTTCAATCATCAGTAGTGTTTGACATTCGATTCAGCCGTGATTCGATACTCAAGAATCGATGCTCGTCAATTCACTTTTAATGTATGATTTTTTGATTCATTATTGGGGTAATTTTCGTTCTGTGTGGTTAAAATATTATGGTTTCGGGAATTACAAAAAATATATAATTTGGTACCTTAATTAGCCTAAATAGACTAGGTATATATTTTTATTTATTTACCTTTGCATCAACAGATGCCATTCAAGCATATTTAAGTATTACAAGGTTCAAATATCAACCACAATTTTCTCTATGTAGATGCAATGTAGCGATCCTTTGGCTACGGCGTAGCAGTCTACGTAGCGCTACGCCGTAGCGATAACTTAGTCACGTATTCCAATTAAACCTTCAACGGCAGAAGTTTTCTATCAATTAACTTTAATTTGATTGGATCATGAATAAGAAGTTTCTTCATCTAGACTTCTAGAGTCTGAATAGCTTGATTGTTACTAAGCCTAAGTTGCTAAGTTAAATCCATTTTGGTTAGATCCAAATTGAATCAATTTTTTTTTTAAGCAGGATTCGTTATCTGCCTATCCTTTTCGCAACTCTGTTTGGGTCGACTTCTAGTCTAACCGCATGCAGTTGTGTACCAGTGTTTTACAACGAAAGACTGCCTATCTGACCTCTTCAACACAGTTACTCGGACAATCCAATGCCCCTTGGTAAGACATTGTCAGACTTACGCTCCAAATACTAATACATAATGACGTAGCAGACAAGATTTATATTTTTACCTTTTCTCTGATTGTCATCAGAGACATTTGTTGACATTTTGTTTGTTAATAAGTATGTAAATTTTGTTTTTCACTATGTTAATTTTTAAGTTAGAGTTATTAAAACTTTAATTATGGCTACAATATTTAATTATAAAATAACATTTCCCAGAAATCAGTCAAAGTTTCTTAACATACCGAATAATATTTGCAATGCGAAAATAACTGACTGTTTGTCCAGCTTTCACACTAAAACTATACGACTTTCTAAGTTCAAAATCAGAACTTAATATTAAAAGTCCACACAGCTATAAAAGCTTTTAAAGCTCCGCTTGACATGTAAAACTAAAACAAACACCAGTGAACAAGTTTCAAAGACTTTTATTTGAATAGTTCCCTATGTGCTTCATAACACTTATGTTAGTCATAAAAACTAACGTTAAGATGTCCGTTTAGTGTTTTAAGTGGGACTTGAGATAAGAATCACAGTCATTCTTAAACATGTTTGTGTCGAAACCAGGGTTTATTGTGGTTTTACCCATGTCTTGTGGGACTAATTCGCTCATTTGGATAAAAAGTAAAGACTATAGCCTTCCACGATGGTAGTGCTATGTAACACTGAAACTTCAAATTGGACCAGTTGTTCCTGAGATTAGCGCGTAAAACTTAACGTGTAAACTTTCCTCTATGCATCTTGTCGAGAATCAAAAACGGATTAAAGAAACGCAGTCATTTTTTAATAAAAGTTTGACCTTGCTTGATAGCCAAGGTCTAATGTCATTAGAACAGATGGGAAAAAAGTGTCATTTATTTACAAGACTCACGATAGGACTCATTAAATAATTCACACAATAATTACAATAAACTTAATTAATTAAGATTAAGCGCTGTACGAGACAGAATCATTACAAACCAGAAGTAAAGGTTACTAGAAAAACGAGTGACTCTCAAGGAAAAATAATTCGCCAACCCAAGAAGCCAAAAATTATATTAAAACTAACGAACGTTTATAAATATACCAGGGCATCGAACAGTAAACAAATCGGGCAGTTAATCTCTGGTTAAATGTATCGTTGCGATCAGTGAATAGCTTCGAACAAATGGCACGGAAAAGGGTTCGGTTCGATGTAACAAATAACGGACAAATGGTGTCGCCTAAACGGTTGGTTGTAGGTGGGCTACTTTTTGTGGCGGCGTAGTTGAAGGCGATTGTCTGGCAATTTTTTAGGTTAACTACTATTACTACAATAGCTATTCTGCAGCTCTAAGATACCATTATGAAGTTAACATCAACATTACATTTTCAAAATGTATATACAAAGCAATATTGAGCAAGCGCAAGGGTTGATGCGTATTTGAAACATTTTTTCTGACTGGTACAGTAATTGCTGAGTCCAAATAAACATACAAAGACAAACAAACTGTTCCATTTTATATTATTAGAAAATACCAGTATATAATTTGGCTTGATAATCCTCACATTAACGTTATCAAGAGGGTAATTATTTTTATTTTATTGACCATTCATCGCCTTATCAAATGGCCAGAGAAGCGAGTTTCTGATCATTAATTGTGTCTGAAGTAGATAAATACGTTATTTTTGCAGAATAGCTGACCTTTTCAAGGTCAGAATCTGCTGGACGATGTATTTGAATTTATTATAAAACCGATTACTACAACAATAATCAAGGTTAACATGAATTTAAATGTACAATACTTACTTTCAAGAATTACTCCTTCTATCCTTTTAACAGTCTTAACAGTTTTGGACGACAATTAACAGGTCCATATAATACAACCACAAAAAACATTCAATAAACCCCACAGAAACTATTTGCAGCCGATCTACACAGCACCTTTTTGCGAAAATTCTAATTACGAACGCAGAACGGCGTCTAGGCACCTCAGCGTAATAAATAGGAGTATCTAAATAGGCCCAGATCCTATGTTTCTTGGTATTTATTGCTGCTATCGCCAGAATTAGGTCTTTGTCTTAATCCGTTCCCTTTGTTGGGTTTCAAGGTCATTTTTTGCGAGTTTCTTGTGAAACGTTGAAGTGGTGTTTGGTTAATGTCTGTTTCTAAGTTGGGGTTTTACATTAAGTGAAAACGGTTTTTGAAGTTATTATAAATCTAAGTATGGCAATTCAGTGATTGATGATGGTGATAAAATGTACGACATTTTGTTAATCGGGTCTTGAGTTTCGCAAAAAATATATTTGTGCGCGGTTTAGACCTCTTTCTAAGCGAACCTGCATCCATATTAAAATAAGCCTTTTTGTTATTCTGATAATATGTAAGCTATGTTAATGCAAAGTTTTATCAAAATCAGTTAAGCAATTTATTGTGCGTAAAGAGGTGACAAGCATACACACTTTCTCTTTAATACATATAAGTAGTATTTGTTTATAATTTGAACTATTTTGAATGATTAAAACAAAAGACTGTCTCCCACAAGTCCATTTAACAATAACAGTTATGAATGATAGTTTAGTTTCATTTAAAAGGACCACTGGACCAACAAATCATTAATCCTAACTGTGGTTTGTGTAACCGACATTAACTTGGCAGTTTTGAAATGTTTTGTGAAACCACTTGAAAGATTAGCCGCCATTTGTAAAAGTGTGCTAAAATCTTTTAAAGTAATGCTTGAAAAATATTTATTTATACTTAATACCGTAACACTTAAATGTCTGTTTGTTTAAACGGATCTCAGAAATTAGTGGACGGATTTTATTTTATTTTTCACTTTCCGATAGTTTATTAATCGAGAAAGCCTATATTATAGCCTACTTAGTTACTGTTATCTGGTTAAGCGGAGTAGGTCCCCCAGGACAATAGCCCAAGCTACTTATGTCTAAAAATAATTTAAGTATTAAAAAGAGTAAGGTTCTATTCAAACCACGGACGAAAATAATTCCTTCCTTCTTAAATTATCATCATGTTATTGATTCCTAAATTACGAACAGGATAACTCTGTCATAAGCAAGAGTGAGAAAGGCAGAGACCTTAAAATTTTCCATCGTCAATCGTCCTTCGATCAAAACCGAATCCCAACACGCAGACCCTGGAATTTACAAAGTTCCGAATTCAAGTTCGATAATTTATTTCGGAGAAAGTTCCAGAAACTTCGAATATATGTACAATACTGGCATATGTTTGATAAATCATACGTAATATACAAGCTTTATCTTGTGGCTATGCTCGCCTAATCTGGTGGTATAAGTAGCTTATGCATCTATGATAATAAAATATAGAGGAAACATTTTATTTGTTTTTTCCGCCGTGACTTCGAAACTAAGGAACTGATTTGCTGCTCCTAAAACGGCTAGTGTTGCAATATAACGGTAATCTCATAAAAATCTGTACTGTAATTATTGTTTTGAAGAGTCACAAACATCAACTTATCCCAGGAACTTTTTACAGGGATAACGAATTTAGGATATAAATACATACATAGATACATCCATCTAATTCTTCTCAAATTTTACCACAACCTGTTAAGCAGTTTATAGGGCTACAAACAAACAAAGTGACGCATTTATAACATTAAACTTACTACCAACTAGCCCAAGGGTCCCAATCGCAATGTTTATGGAGGTCCCAACGACCTTTCAAGAGAAGCTATTGGTCTATTCTTGTTTGAGCGATCGCTGATTTATTTTTATATTGTACTCGTTTATCCCTTTTTATTGTGAAGTGCTTTTTGGCGTATGTTCAAGTTGTTAGCGGCTAATAATTTTTATTGAGTGTAATAGGGTGAGGTAGATAACCTTTGGGTGAGGGAAAATGAGCAGTTCATTTGTGTGCATCGCTTTATGAGAGGAGATTATGTTTCAAGTGTAATTTCTGCATTATTTACTTTAATATCAACATTGGTTGTATAATAAGCCGTTCCCCTGGATTGCACCTAAGTCTTGAGGGAACTACTCGCACCAGGATATAATGTAATCTATGTCCTTTCGCAGGCCCTTGCTAGACTGTCTGCACCAAAAATATTCATATGAGCGGATTAGTTTTCACGTGAAATCCCAACAGACAAACTTTTGTGTGTAAAATATTAGAAAGGACTTAAAATAACTGGTAGTCAAAACTAAACTCCTTCCAAAGTATGAACCAAAGTCACACAAAAATCTCATTATTCAAACGGTGACATTTGCAGATCTCAACTCGAAACTAAATACAAAAGCAGCTGCAAATTGTTCAAACTTAGCCAAGAAATAAACTAATACCTCACAAGATAAAACTCATTTTGACGTCACACAATAGAAAACTTATTACTTCACATTGGAGCGTGCACTACTTGCACCCCACACAACTTGCGCCACAGACATGGAGAACAAAATGACTAGCGGAGATGTCATAAAGCGGGCTAGGGATTGTTCGAAACAGTTACCGCGGCCGTGATAAATAAAGGGTTTGAGAAGGAACATGGTGGGTTTTAGTCAGTTTCAGTTTGTCACTCCCTCACGGTGCTAACCTACAACGGGAGGAGTCCCTTAATGATTTCCCATAAAAAAAGATGTCTTAATAAAATAGCGTGCCAAAATGCAGGTGTTCGTGAGACAAGGAACTTTACTTGCTCCGCTTTACACGTCTTCATTAGAACCCGACTTATAATTTCAAAATAAAATCACCAATCACTAAAAACCAATGTTTGACAGATTGGTTTTGATTTGACAAGGAATCCTAACACTTCGTTAGCTTAAATAACTCATCACGCGTACCGTACGTTGCTTGACCTACAAGAAGGTTTTTGATCTGCCTTCCCGATAGCATCTCCGCTATCTTTCTTTCCTCCGTGGCCACAACAAAATGACACAGAATGTAATCCGACTAACTGAAGTGGAATTTGCATAGCTGTCTAGCTGAAGATGCTTGAATTGAATTGAAAACAATGTGTTTCTATATTAAATATATGAGTTTCTACTTACATATGTTCTGGGAATGTTTTGTTAATTTCTTTATGGAATTTTGGTATCAACTTGCTTTACGGGTGCTTACCTGGGAAACAAAAAGATTATAGGTAAAAGGTGTGTATCTTGTATTTTGTTTATGTGATATAGATCTGAAGTGGCAACCATATGAGAAAATATAGATAGGATAGTCGGCCCCGTAAAATGGTAGACTGATTTTAGTCACCTAGTCCTTATATTTCCTTGGCTTTGAATTTGTCTGTAATAAGATTTTCAATACCAAAAACTAGATTTGTTAGTCATCTCCGTTCTTATATCCGATGTCAATTTCGGCAAATAGTAACTGTTTGAAGAATTGTCTAGAATACTGCTATAAGAATTTTAGGTTTGATTTTGGTGTTTAGGTTTATTTGATATCTTAATATTAAAATATTGTACATAAGGCTTATTATATGACTAGTTAATCAAAACATAGCTAATTATACCTACTCACCATATCCCTAGCATCATCATCCTCCGAGCCTTTTTCCCAATCATGTTGGGGTCGGCTTCCAGTCTAACCGGATTCAGCTGAGTACCAGTGCTTTACAAGAAGCGACTGCCTATCTGACCTCCTCAACCCAGTTACCCAGGCAACCCGATACCCCTTGGTTAGACTGGTGTCAGATTTACTGGCTTCTGACTAGGGTAAAGGCGGGATAGATGCCGCAGTGGGATAGATGCCCCATTTTTAAAAAACCTAACTTCCCATGCTCGCGATTAAGAAACAACCGTTTAACTAGAAGCCACAAGCACCCCGCACCTAAATTAGCCACGCGCCATCGAGGGATGAGGTCGCGTTTCGCTCGTGTGTGAATTCATCTCCGCGGCGAACTTACAGCGAGCGTAAAATTTTTAAAGGTGCGTATTTGCTGTTGTATAACTTTATAAGTAGATATTAATTCCATCAATTTTTTTATTACGTATGTATATTGTTTCATGAAGTATACATTTTGATGTAAATAGTTGCTCTATTGTATTTATTTATTTAAAAAAATACTAGGGCATCTAACCCTGTCAAAAAGGATAGTTGCCCTGATTTTTTACGGTATAGGTGCCCCTAGGGGCATCTATCCCTCCATACACCACGTGTACCCTGAATGTATTATAAGTGCTTTGAATATATATTTTTCATGTGTTTATGTATAGGTATTTACACTTTTTATTGATTACGAATGATTGACAGTTCAAACAGTGAAGATGAAGACAATTTACTTAAGAACAAAGTTAAGGAATAGAAAACTAAAGGTTTGCCGGTGAAGAAGACTAAAAGAGATAGGCAGGATGAGCCTAAAGATACAAATAAAAATAACTGCATATAATGCTTTGAAAACTATGAATAAACAAAGTCTAAATCCGACTGGATTCAATGTGTAATGTGTCAGTGCTCGTTACATGAAACCTCTATACTTTTCAGAAATTTTTGCTCGAGATGTAGAAAACTTAAAGCACTGTCCGGTTAAATATTATGATGCTAAGTATATTGTGTTATTTTAGTTTTTAAGAAAGAATGATTTTTATGATTTTGCATGTTGAAACTAAATAATTAATATTTTATAATAAGTGTTTCAAATATAAAATACATTATTTTTGTTGAACAAATACTTTTAGAATATTATTGTGTTAATTTTAATTAATCTGATAATGAATATAAAAAGATTTTAAAAACTGCAAAATACTTTTCATTTCAAATAAATTAAAGTCAAAAAATAAATAAATATTATTAATATAATATACTTAAACAGTATGAAGGGCATCTATCCCGCACCGTAGGCATCTATCCTCGCTAGTATTTTCAAGGTGGGGCAACTATCCATAGGGGTAGGCATCTATCCCCAAAAATTGAGGTCTACAAAAAGCTAAAATCTGCAAAACGTGTAGTATATAGGTCCAAAAAGACAAATCACAAATAAACATAAAGGATTAAACTAGTTACATTCATAGGTGTTATTAATGTAGAACCAATATTTATTAAATTATAAGCATATTTCAAAAAGTGGGGCATCTATCCCGCCTTTACCCTACCCGTAATGACTGCCAACGATGTTCAATGACAGCCGGGACCTACAGTTTAACGTGCCATCCGAAACACAGTCAGTGGTGTCTAAGATATAATTAAAAGTACATACAAACTTAGAAAAGTTGCATTGGTACTTGCCTGACCTGGGATCGAACCCGCGCCCTCATACTTGAGAGGTTGGTCCTTTACCCACTAGGCCACCACGACTTTTTTTTTTCCCTAGCCACCATATCCCCAGCCTTTTTCCAAATATCGATACCTCCCACGTAAGTTGTTGTATCTTCAAAATTGTAATTTTACACTACGGAGTTTTAAAGATTGACACTCGCGCCAAATAGTCTTGCTTCAATATATTCTTTTCAAATTTTGCATACACATATATTTTAAAGTGCTTTCAATGTTTGCCTACGATTTTTTTGTTTAATAGTTGTAGTTTTTGAGATTTTGTTCATACAACATTGTAGACTGTAGTGTTACCTTACATAAATGTTGTACAGGATACTTACAACCATTTACAGTGGAAAACAATATTTGCATTTAACTGTATGTGCTAAATACTATAGTGTACGTTGATATAAATTTAATATTTTGTGGCAATATGTGTACTTCCATATAAATAGGGCTTAGTAAAAAACCATTTTTACATAGGATGTTATTTATTATTAAAATAAAAATTATTATTCTCTAAAGTAACTCTGAAATAGTAACAATTCAACATAATTAAAAAATCTAAAAAAAAAACACTTTCTTCTGAGATCAAATAACAATCAAGGTTCTAGGTTAATTATATTATTAGTAAGATTAATTATTCCAGTCTTTTATTTATTAAAACCTTGATACCTATATTACGTTAAAGTTACTTAAACATAAAAAGAAATAAGGTATCGATGAAATACTGTGTGATACCTCCTGTCACAACAGTCTTTAAATAGTTAAAAAAAAAAATTGAAAACGAAGTATTAAAGACCCCGCGGGGCTATATATCCGAATGCTCCATGGAGAGTATACTGTCCCCCATCTCCGGCCTGCCGGAGTGAAGCATGGCGGGGGATAGGTCTCCCGCCTCTTGGCTTGCCTTCATCTTCCGGTCAGAGTGGAGTCGCTAGAGCAGGGTTAGCAGCTCTGCTCGGAGGGTAAGTGCCTCGTGGTAAGTGGCGAGTGGGCCGGTGATGCTGGACCCACAGGGAGCGCGTGATCTGCGTTTAAAGTCCGCCGAGGTATCCTCACCCTTCAGCCGCTCATGTACCTTTTGCCCTCTTGTTGCGATTTAGCGACTGATTCCCGGGGGCCCAGTAAGTGAGTTGGCGAGTCTCCACCTGCCATTTTTACGTATACAAACATTGTTAACGGCAGGTGCCATAGTTCCCATAGTTATCCCCATTCCCAGTCCATTACATTAGCATCCCATCACAATAGCCCTAGTAGTTTTATTCCATATTCAGCAATAGTTTAGCACGGAACCGGGGATTGTCTTTGGGTACGTTCTTATAGTGTATACAGGGATAATAGTCGGTTTTGTGTCGCCATTTCATTAAAGTTGTCTCAAAAGGGCTTCAGCGTGTTGGCTTCGGCCCCACGTTCGCCTTCCGAAAACCCGGGACTCTGTAGTCCCGCGGTCGAGTAGAGACATACAAGATAATAATAATACCTGTTGCCCTCTTGTTGCGATTTAGCGACTGATTCCCGGGGGCCCAGTAAGTGAGGTGGCGAGTCTCCACCTGCCATTTTTACGTGTATTTATTACATTGTTATCGGCAGGTGCCATAGTTCCCGTAGTTTCCCCATTCCTAGTCTACTAGCATCCCATCATAATAGCCCAAGTAGTTTTCATCCATAGTTAGCAATAGTTTAGCACAGATCCGGGGATTGTCCTTGGGTACATTTATACAGTGTATACAGGGATAATCGTCGGTTTTGTGTCACCATTTCATTAAAGTTGTCTCAAAAGGGCTTCAGCGTGTTGGCTTCGGCCCCACGTTCGCCTCCCAAAAATCCGGGACTCTATAGTCTCGAGGTCTGGTAGAGACATACAAAAATAATAAAAAACTTAAGAAACTCTACTACTCCGAATCAGAAGTTTCACTATCGGAATGCGTTGCTACCACAACTGGCAGACTCCTGAAGAAGTCATGATGTGTAGCTGGGATAAGCCCACTGTTACAAAGATCCATCAAGTTTATAGATTACGGACTATTTGATATTACGGACAGTGTGAACAGCTACTTGCATATGTTGGTGATAGTTGAGGTACAATATCCAACACTGATGAATTTTCTTTTTCTATGTAGTACGGGCAGAAGTTATTGTCACAATCATAGTCCAAATGATTAATGCTACAGGTACGTGAAGGATGAGCTGTTTCAAGAATTACGGAGTCATTAGAATTTGTAGTGTTTGTTATCTCCAGATTTTCAAAAATGTCAACATCTGATATCATTCATCTCAGATTCATTAAAAGTAACTGGAACGGAGAATCTGTAATAAAATGTAATGGTATCAATTTCATAATTATCTATTGATTACTGAACTAAATTCGGCCCATGATCATCAGAACTTTAAATCAAAACTTTTTAGAGCGTGGTAAAATCATCAAAAGCATCCAGAGTAGAGCGGGAGGGACTGTCAGACTTGTACTGACTAAAATCCACGGTGTCCTTCAATAGCCCTTTACCTATATTGTTGTATGTCATTAAAAAAAGAAATATCTTCGCAACGTAAAATATACTATGTCAACATACAATAATTATTTGTGTATGTAATTCAGACGTAAACTGTTGTATGTATTACTTCACACATAATTTGTTATTATTCAACAACGTAAAGTGTTGTATGTGATTATACAACGCTGATTTGGTATCTTCTAAGCGACGTAAGTTGTTGTAAGTAATCTTTAAAACAGTTTAGGTTGTTGTCGTTATAAAACTACATAATTCTAAAATATCGTTATAAATTATTAATTACGTAAAAATCGACGATCATAGGCGCGCGACCTCCACGCTTTATGAAGTCCGGCGTGAACTGTCGCATGTCACACATACGCGGCGCGAGCGCGCAATGCACCCCGCGCCCTCGCCCGCGTAAACCGTTGCGGAGGTAGATACAATGTTACACGCCGCCGTTGTAATAATGATACAACTTAATACGTCTGGTAAATATACTTAAAAAAAAAAAAAAAATATTTTTTTTACTCTTAACGCATATAGTAGGCAAAAATAGGCGGTTTGGTTTAAAAAACGTAATACATGCATATTGTGGGTTACAACAACTTACGTGGGAGGTATCGATATGTGTATTATAGTTGGTACATATAGTTATGGAGTACATGGAGCGACTGCCTGTATGACCTCTCTCAGTTTTACCTAAGCAACCAAATACCTCTTGTTAAGACTGATTGTCACCCATTCTGATTACCAGTAAAAACTGCAGAATTCATCCATTATTACACTACCTACTCAAACAAAAACCAATTATTCGAAAAAATCTATTCCAACGACAGACAAATAATCCAGACAGATAGACGAGATAGCTTCGAAAAATCCAATCTATATCTGAAACCAGACAGACCAGTTTAAACAGATTGTGCGACAAAAAAATCGCAAAACCGCATCATCTCTTTGTGCGGCGGTTAAGGTTTTTATCGTATTTGTGTGCACATATTGGTTGTCTGTTTGTCTGTCTGTCTGCATTACTTCTGTCTGTGGTATTGGATTATATTTCTTGCATGTTAAAATAAATATGAGTAGAGAGTCTTTTAATACTGTAATTTGGAAATAACTGAATTATAAAATTACGCTTGTAACGTTTCTAATAACCCTTGTTGTCAAATAACTATTCTTTTCTAAAGTCAATCAAGGTATCTATTGATGGCCGTTGTCATCTTTAAAAATCTACGTCCAATATACTATGCACTTTTCCAAATCGAATGTTTGACTTTAATTTCTTTCATTTCAGTCTACAAGTAAATTAAGTAAGATTAATTATGAAACGTGATGCAATAAATTCATGTTCATGAAAATTTTACATTAGCTGACAATATTATATTGCATTCTGCATTCACTCCCACGATTTTAAGATTCCTTCGCAAACTTCGATACTCATACATTTATTTATTTCAAACGGATTTATTTATGCTTCAAAATAAAAAGCGAAGCAGCGTTATGACAAATGGTTGTTCACCGTGAATCGTTTTTCTTAGCTCCCGTTTGATTTCTGAACGTGGTCTCGATATTTGTTAACTAGCTGTGGCATGCGGTTTTACCTGCCAGTAGAAGTGTATTTTTTTTTGTTTGGATTGTAAAATTTGTAGTGAAATTTCTTTTTGAATTCTGCTGACAAACATTTTGATTTGGTTGGTTGTAAATATTCATACCATAATTAAACAAAAAAAATGTGCTTATTTGTATCTTAAAACTCCGAAATTACTGAACCAAATGGATTTTTTTTTCACTATTAGGAAGCTACTTTATCCTCAAGTAATAAAGGCGGGAAAACAGCAAGTTTGTTGTAATAATAATTTTGTTTTATCGAAGCTTATTGTTTATTCATCTTCTTCTAGTAAATATTTAACTGCACTCAATTGTAAAGTTACAACATCGAATCCGTCATACTTTTAAACGTACAAACACACAAACTATCCTACTATTCACATATAAAAACATAGCAAACAAAACCAGCATCTGCAGGCTCGCGATATTTACCGCGCGATCCCTGTTTGACGGCCGCCATATTGATTCTCTTCTATTGTTTTCTTATTAATCCGTTTATCTGTTTGTTGTGGAAAACTGGCTTTATTTTGTACTAGCTTCCGCCAGCGGCTTCGCCCGCGTGGTGTGTTGATAAAAAGTAGCCTATGTGTTAATCCAGGGTAGCACCTATCTACATACCGAATTTAAATCAAATCGGTCCAGCCGTTTTTGCATGATTGAATAACAAACATACATCCATACATTCTCACAAACTTTCACATTTATAATATAAGTAAGATGATTCTCAGAGCTTTGTGTTCGTTTCTTATTAGTAGTTAGTATTGATGTTTTTAGGTATTAAATAGCGTTATTTTACTTTAAGGGGTGTGTTCGATTGGTGGATTCAAGAACTGAAATAAATCTTTGAGTGATCAGAATACTTTAACTATAAGTATTAAGCTACACATGATATATTGTTACTTTTAATACCTTATTAAATATTAAGATTGCACTTTATTTATTTTTAATGGAAATATAAAATGATTAGTAAGGATGGATGGTTTCTATGGAGGATGGACATTATCTACTATTGAATACAATATATTTACCCACATTTATTTCCAAATTCCTCCTAAAAATGCCTATTTTTAATGAGTTCACACTGTTTAATTAGTTCACGACATATGCCATACAAGAGACCAACCCTTCATAAATAGATTAAGGAAAGTACCCTCATCCCCTCCCCCCACCCTTGGCCTTACCCTTGTGCAAAATGGGAGGCTCGGAATGCTATACGCATACTTCATATGAGGTCATGTTGAAGTTTGTTTAATCAGAAGATATGTTGTTATTAAAATTGGTATGGTATTTGCTCGTGAAGGAGCTCGTGGAAAGCGGCGAATTTCTATAACCTGTCTATCCGACGTTTTGCGATTAGTTTTTGAGAAACTTTATTCTCAATAAAAAGGTCAGATATTTTACTATAGTTTTTGGTATTTATATTTGACATTATTTGTACCTATAGACTTAATTTCAAAATACAATCTCTATTTTCAAATCATCGCATAGATCGGTTATAGAAGCCCACTGTAAGTAACAACGACACGGGTCGATCGATTGTAAGATTAAGCAACGCTTGGCGCGGTCGATCCTTTAAAGGGTGACTATTTTGTTATGGCGAGTTATTGTCATTTAAACGCCTTTGACAGTCGTCACGGATATTTAATCGTGAACCAGAAAGTCTGACAACCTGTCTTACCAAGGTATTTCAGTTGCCCAGGTATCTAATTCGGTTAAGAAGGTCAGACACCTAATAAATTCATTATTTTAATATATAGTCTATACGTAAGTCAATCCTCCGTAGTTTTGAACTGAAAGATCCAAACAAATGATTTTAATATTAGCAAAAAAATTCAAATAGACATAAAACATGAAATAGCACGCACAAATCAGTGCGCCATTGTGCGATAAAACACAAAATATTGTTCAATAAAACTGACATTGTCAGAATGCGCGAATGATTTCCACACGCAAAATGGAAGACAATAAAAATTAATACCAGTACAAGTTATGTTTGTTTTTTAGACTATTGTAAAATAGGAAAAATGTGGTAAGTTAACTGGATGAATAAAATTGCATTATGTATTGCCAGTTTAAGGTAAGGTTCATACCTGACGGAAAATATGATGTCGAGCGTATCGTAAATGTACCTACAATCGACCAGTCACCTATCATGGGTTAAGTGTGAACGGTCACTTATTCACGTGTCACGTCACGTGCTTTTCTAAACATTTGATAAGAAGCAACGCATGTTTCATCACATAGCTACCTTCCCTTAGGTACGAAGGCGCTCAGTAAGATTGGGGTTTTGACAAAATTCAACTACTTATGGCAAGAATAGGAGTGGCAAACACAATTAAATACATAGTTTAAATAGTATCATCATCTATCTTTTTTATAATTACGTTGGAGTCGGCTTCAGTCTCACCGGGTAGGACAGCTGAGAACGAGAGACTAGTGTTTTACATGGAGCGACAGCCCATCTGATCTCTTCAATCCAGTTACCTGGGCAGCTAATACCCCTTAGTAATACCGGTTGTCAGACAGTTTTAATAGTAAAAAATCCAAATACGTACTTAGTTTTTTATAGTTAGTAAGTATTATATAACATGTGTATGAATTAATTATTAATGTATCGCTTTGTTTTTTAGGTAAACATTTTTTTAAGAATTATTTATTTTTCATATAATTTATATTTTAACTTTATACATATTTCTACGAATTAATTAAGCAGTTATCAAATGTATCGCTACATCAAACAATACTCCATGTGTACCTGAACGAATTTGCGAGCAAAATCTAGTAGTACCACCTAAAATTTAAACAAGGCATGTTAAAAGAGCTAAAATAACATGCTAATCTTCAACACAACTGACAGTCAATGTTTACTAGACCACTTAAACTCATACGTTAACCGTTCAACGTACATAATTCAGTATTATCCGCTGTGCAAACAAAATGGCTGCGGCAGACATATTCGGCAAAAAATTATGCAAGCTAAATAAGGCTTGGTTTACACTTAACGCTTTTAGAATTTCAAAATATAATTCATTACTGCTTAGGTATTCCAATTCATTTACCCACAAATTTTCATAAGTTGTGGATAAGAAATGTGGAGAAATGGTGAAACAAAGATTAAAACAAATTAATTAGGCATTACAAATACATATTGATTGGTTTTAATCGTGCTATCTTTTAACACTAGTAAGTTATTCTTATGACTTCAGCATTATTCTCAGTAAGCTACTTCATGAACTTTTATAAAATATTACTATACAAATAATCTACCTCCCTACCAAACCACACAAAACAAAACTTGACTGTAAATAAAAAAAAAATCAAATTACACCTAAAAAACAAACAACGACAAAAAATACCACTATTACAAACTACATAACCCACCTGACATTAGTCGCTCGTATGCGCACGGCATACGGCACAACGCTAAAAGGTCCATTTGTCACGCGCATGTAAAAGCCCTAAGTCGTTACACCACTTTGTGGGTGTCGATAAATATGTTTGTCGCTTACACTTTTATTATGGTGTAAGGGAAATCTGTTTTTTTGTATCCTGTTTTTCGGGGGAGTTTGAATTTTATTCGGATTACTTACTAAATATTTTGGATCTGCACTAATACCTATTGTAAAGCTGAAGAGTTTGTTTGCTTGAGAGCTCTAACCTCAGTAACTACTGGATTGATTCAAAAAATCTTCTTCCTTACATCTTATCTGGTTGCGCAAAATAACTTTTACGAGACCAAGACTTAGGTAAAACCTTTGGTGGATGCTAGTGTCATACTATATCTCAAATTGACATAAAAGTACGTAAGATATGAGTTTTAATTCATTTTAATAACTTACTAACGAAACTTATTCTAAAACAAAATCACTCTCTACCTACTTTCTCATAATCCTATAAGTTAAATGAAGGTGGGTCTTTTGGGCTATGGATCAGAGTCAAGTCGTTCAGTTCTGCCCAGTCCTCGACCGCCTGACCGTCCGCATTGGTACTTCGGTAGCCCCAGATTAAACTGTGGCTGTTGAAATCTCCAACGACCACCTCATCACATGTCCACTGTGCCCTGAAACTTGCTCGCGGTAGGACCTCATGAGTGCATTCGGCCGTGCTCTCGCTGTGGCGGCATATTGGGCTAACAAAGTGTAGTCTCTCTATAAGATATGTCATTGACACGAAAAAAGAAGAAGAAGATCCTATAAGTTCAAAATACTGTATTTCTTCCATAACATAACAAAAAAAAGAATTGATAGCTGTAGTTACCTATAACTGTATATTGCAGTTACGTTGGGCTGTCAGTGTTTTTGCCAGAAGCGTTCCGAAGACAAATGGAAATAGGAAGTACTAAGTAAGTAAGTTATTAACATATAGGTCTATGTGTACAGGTAACTACATTCGTATTTTGTAGCTAAAATTACGTCAAGTAAATGCCAGGCCAGGATTATGTAGAAAAACTTATATTCGTAAAAGTAACGATTAAGTAGTCAAAATACAATTAATTAGTAAAGTAAGTGAATAAATCATACTTGGTAAATGATTTAACCAATAAAGTAGCAAAAAGTTGAGCTTAATAAAGTTATGATCATTTATTTTAAAGCCTAAGCCCAGACGGTACACAGACTAAAAATAGTCATAAAAACAAAGACATAAAACGGTCCGACTGACCAAAAACTTAATTATGCTATTCCAAACTGTAATGTGTAATTGATGCAAATTTCAAAGGGTCTAAAGTAATAAAGGTTTGAGCAGGTAAAATATTTAGTCTAAGAGTATAGCACACTGCAAACTTTTAGTCGGCCGATAGTTTGTTTGGGGTAAACTGTAGGACCCGGCTGTCATTTGAACATCTTTGGCAGTCGTTACGGGTAGTCAGGAGCCAGTAAGTCTGATAACCAATCTTACATAGGAGTATTGGATTGCCCGGGTAACTGGGTTGAGAAGGTCAGATAGAGCAGTCGCTCCTTGTAAAGCACTGGTACTCAGCTGCATCCGGTGAGACTAGAAGCCGACCCCAACATCGTTGGGACAAGGATGAGATAATACCTACAGATGGTTATTTTGTTTGGGCACATAAATCAGTATGATGATGAACAGAAGTACCCACATTACAAAAATCAGGTATCCAGCCCGTACAAGATCTACTGAAAACTTTTATGGGAATAAAGATTTTTTTTCTTTAAAAACTAAATTGCCAGCCATCGGGTTAATTGTCGGCCAACTGTTTAGTCTTCAGTGTGTACGGGTACTCTAAAGCCCCGCTCTGCAAAGTTTTGGTCGTATTATAAATTCTGTAAGTTCATACGAGTTTGAGATAATTCCGTTATATGTTTAACGTTGTAATGAGGTGCGAGACTCGAGGTGTTCTCCAGAACTTTTTGGTTTTATCTATTTTATTTATATCTGGGTTCTGTGCACGTCAAAGTTCTGCGAAGGAATTAAATTATTCTCCCAAGGAAATGTTTCCGTAAAGAATTTGATGGTACACACATATTTTCTGCAATATAGCTATTTTGAAGGCAATTTTTAGAAATGAGAGTGTTTGAAAAAGTTATCATGGCTTTAGAATGTATGCCCACAGACATCATCTACAGCCAGAAAAGTAATTTAATCAAAACTTTACTATCCACGAAAACATATTTTCAAATAATATAATTGGCATATTTTTGTACCAACATTTCTTTTCATATTTTTAAAAATATATTCTTGCAATTAACCTAAAAAATTACCACCCGAAAGCAAAACGAATTATTAAATCAATTTGATCATCAACAATTTTTCGAACTTGCCCTTATCCTTTGAAAACAAAATCATCCAAAGAAACACTCAGTTCTAACGACAATACTTAAGCCAACTAAGGGCAATGTTACTATCTTCTAAGTAAAGCGGTGTTACAATGCCTATTAAAACTTGCAAGTAACTTATATGGGTGTAGTAAATAAAAACATATTTTCAAATAACAGGCATATTTTTTTATCAACCATCATTTTCTAATTCTTACAATATTCCTCATTTGCTACCTTTCGTAACCAAAACGAATTACTATATCAATTTGATCACCAAGAATCTTTCAAACAAATCTTATCCTATCCTACTATCCTATTTCCTACTAATATTATAAACTAGCTGCCAGCGGTTTCACCCGCATCCCGTGGGAACTACTTCCCGTACCGGGATAAAAAATAGCCTTCCTCGTTAAATGGGCTATCTAACACTGAAAGAAATTTTCAAATCGGACCAGTAGTTCCTGAGATTAGTGCGTTCAAACAAACAAACAAACAAACTCTTCAGCTTTATAATATTAGTATAGATGTGAAAGTTTGTGAGAATGTATAAATGTGTGTTTGTTATTCTTTCACGCAAAAACGACTGGACCGATTTGATTTCAATTTGGTATGTAAATAGGTGATACCCTGGATTAACACTTAGGCTACTTTTTCAAAGCACCACGCGGGCGAAGCCGCGAGCGGAAGCTAGTCCCTTTTGGTTATAAGCTTGTGTTTATAAACAAAATCATCCAAAGAAACACTCAGTTCTAACGACAATACTTAAGCCAACTAAGGGCAATGTTACTAACTTCTAAGTAAAGCGGTGTTACAATGCCTATTAAAACTTGCAAGTAACTTATATGGGTGTTCTAAGTTTTGTAATGCTTATGGTCGGTGATAATACCGAGTGTATGCATATTAGGGGAAAAGCTTGTGTTTGTTTGTTTTTGTTAGGTATATGGAGATGTGTTTTGTGATATTTTAACTTGTGTTTCGTAAAGGAACTTGGTTGAAATTGAAGATGGTCTTGCTCGTATGGGTTTATTGAAGAGACTGACATTTTACATTTGTGTGACACTTACATTTTGACATTTTACATTTTGTGTACATTTTACAAGTGACAAAATGACATTACATCTTGAAGATTCGATACTATATTACAAACTTATTTGATAATTTGATTCTACTACTTCCCTAACAACTTGATTCTTCTGGAAGATAAGTTTGATAAAAAGGAAATTGTTGGATTGAAAGGAAAATTTCTAAGTATGATTACTTATGTAAATGCATTATTCATTTTCAATTTACTTTAGAATAAACTATAGCACATTAACTTTTATTTTTTGGACGTCCAAGAACAAAAATCAATATGAACGCTAGTTTATATAAAGGTTTGAGTTCTTAAATACGAGGCTATTTATGAAGACTTTTTAATTAAATAATTAAAATACTTCAAGCACGTTAAATACGAATGATACATAAACTATACTTACAATAAATATAAACTATACTTACACCAAAAACAGACAGTAAATACTTAAACAAATTCAAAAATCAACCTAGCAAAAGAAATACCTTTATTTTCAAAACATTATTTTACAACAAGATCGTAACACTTAAAACCCCAAACAGCCTACTTACGGTAACCAGCCTATAACCAGTCTAAAGTACCTTAGAAATTGCATCGCCTGAAATTGGCTCAGTGGTTACGTGGCTCGTGGCTAGCTCGAAAATTTAGCCTCTGCATAATCTTTTATTTACTAGATGCATACCTTAAGAGAAGCACACTACCAACTTTTAGTCGGCCGATAGTTTGTTTGGGCTCATAGGTCAGTATGAAGATGAATGGTTGTATGCACATTACAAAGACACAGAATTAAATTGTACAGTTGTGAAATCTACTAACGTCCGTAATAAATCCACTCACACACGCATGTGCATCGACGACCTTTTAAGTTCTTCTCTCGGTGCTGTCAGTACTCGGTGTCGTGCATCGAGCACATTCGTGTGTGAGTGACATTGTTACGAAAGTTTTACGTTGCTTCGCAACTATTAACAAAGGACTATATTTAAACTGTGACAATGATCAGGTATTTAACTTTAATTGGAATCAAGATTTTCTTTAAAAAATAATTGACAAGCAACTGTCGGCCGACTGTTTAGTCTCCAGTGTGACGGTACTTGAATGCTATGCCAGCAATATCAGGCCATATTGGAGAAAATTACGAGGAAAAATATGGCTTGGAGCACTTATTTTTCTGTTAGTGGTCCTCCTAAAGTTAGGAAGGTAGTTGGAAGTGAGAATTTTCTTTGAATTTTTAGAAGCGTTGAAAGTATGTGTTTATTTGTGAAAAGTGTTTTTAAAACTACCTATTTAAATATGATATTCTCGTTAAATATCGTCTTCAGCGTAGTTTAGTCTTTTAGTTAGAACTGTAATTGTTGTTTGTTTACATAAGGATGTCAAATCTATCCATGTATAATAAGTTCTGGAAGAATCTTTTTAAGACTTTTGATAATCATTTGGAACTGAGCGTCTCTTTAGCTATAAAACATTATATTGAAAATACTGTCATTAATTTAAACATTTTCGTCTATTTATGATGTGTCAAACGATTTCCTCTGGTAAATAGCTAGAAGAATTATACAAAATCTGTGTACGTCTTAATAATTACTTTTCTTTAGGAAACCAGCTATCCTAGAATTTCTAAGAAGTTAAACCCTCTTTTATAAGCTAGACTGCCCGAAGTGTATGCAAATGACCCAAACCAAGATGGCGCCGGTGACCCAATCTTTTATTTACAACGCGAACACCTGAGTGCATACTGCACGTAATATCCCGGTTTATTCTATACTAGTTTCTACATTTGGCTTTTCTCATACTGCATGAGAAAGCAAGTATAGTGTGGAAGATGGAATCATGCAGTACGGGGATGTTATCCGCGGTTTTTTTATTATTGACACTAATATTTTAATTACGTGATGTTTTTTTTAAACGTCAACATCTACCTGCCTTTTCTCAGTTCAGTTCAGTTGGGGTGAGGTTCCAGCCTTACAGAATGCAGCTGAGTACCTATGTTTTGCATAGGGCGACTCCCTATCTAACCTCTACAACCCAATTACCCTTGCAACCCGGTACTTACCACTTGGTATGTCTGGTAATCAGTCTTTCTGACTTTTAAATATCTGTAACGACTGCCAAATACTGAATTTAAAAAAAAAATCTTTGTTATTTCCAAAAAAGAACACAAATTTATCATTTTTAGGATTATGGCAATGTGGGCCAGAGCATAAGGATCCTGACTTCTAAACTAGGAAAAATCCTGTATCTTAGAAGATACAACTTGGTCTTTATTACACTATCAAATGAAATATCTTTAAAAGAAATAAACATAAATTCAGTTACCCAACAAGACTTTTTGCTTCAACCAAAACCAGCAACATTACTTAACCAAAATTAGCCTGCAACTGAGATTTTCCCAATAAAATAGATGGATAGCGCTTCCAAATCAGACAGATAGCTTGGTTAGGCTTGAATCTACCGTTAATTTTCACGCTCTGCCTCTTCCAGTTAATTTAGAACACGCTTTGTATCTTTGGTTCTAGATTCGCTTTGGATATTTCCTTTGATTGTTTTTTGTTTTGAGTATTGCTTTTTAAAGGATAATTAGGCTATATGCTTCTTTCGGTAATACATGAAGGTTTATTTTTTGGTAATGTTGTGTTAGTTTGGTTTCAGGATTGAAGCGAGCAGGTATAATTATTTCAAACTTCCTAATTCTGCATTTGTTTGAAATTTTATATTTATCGGGACGTTGCGCATCATAATTTAAATTTAAAATACGCTATTATATTTTATATGTTAGCGGTATTATCCAATTAGGACTTTTTAAGACATCATCAAACGTCAATCTTTTAGCAAATGGGTGAGCAAAAGAAAGGTCAAGTTAAGAAAGTCTCTGAGAAACATACATACCTACACAATAGATGAGTAGTTAAGGTAGGTCCCAAAAATCTATTCACATACACAGACACACACTTTTCCAATCACATGATAAAGTATTCCCACACTACTGTCAGAATTAATATAAGTTTTACAATACATTATTGAGCTTGTCCGTCCATTTCCTAAGGCAGACGCCATTTCCTGCTACCGTCTCGGTTGTAGATCAACTTTGAGAGTATGAATTAGATAAGCATTCATGTAGTAATGTGACATGTAATAATTTGAAGTAATGTGACAGTTATATCTCAAAAGAAATAGGTGTTGGTAAATGTTAATGCTTTGGATCTTTACACACAGTACACAGACAACAAATTTTCCGATCCGACACATAAGATCAATACGCATTCAACCACACTAAAAGGTAGCCTATAGCTTTCTTTAATAAACCCTGAATGAATGAATAAATGTTGAGGTTCAAATTAAGTTAAAAACAAAGGTAAAAAAGTAAAGTAAACATACACAATGTGTTTCAAATTTGTTCAATATTTCCTGAGTTTATTGTGTTTCAAACTTACTCTTCAAC
The DNA here is from genome assembly GCF_022581195.2 of Helicoverpa zea. Classification (NCBI taxonomy): domain Eukaryota; kingdom Metazoa; phylum Arthropoda; class Insecta; order Lepidoptera; family Noctuidae; genus Helicoverpa; species Helicoverpa zea. The sequence goes on along the minus strand of NC_061470.1, from coordinate 2,376,605 downwards.
CTTAACATTAATGAATGTGTATTGTTGACCTATACCTTGTTACATCAATACTTCACGTTCTGCGGTCTTGTCTGGTCAACCGTTTTACGATATTCGGCATGTTATACATTGTGATATATAAGTCGTTACATAGATCTGATCCTAGGAAATGCCCATAGGTATAACTGAGGGATATTGAGATAAGCTCAATATCGTAAAACGAGTAATTGCTGTTACTAGGAGATTTTATACGTAATTGACTTAGTTTATTCGTGTAGAAGTTAAGGTGTAAAGGTAGGAAGTGGTGAAGAGTGGGCGTTTTGGGGACTGTCTTATGTTAATGTCGTTAGAAAAGTTTGATTATTGTATACAGGAGATATTTATGTTGCAAATTGAGGGTTTCTCGTGGTTCTATCCACGTGAGGTAACTACTTTCCGCACCGAATAAAAGTAGTCTGGTGTCTTTCAATACCCAAATACAGGGTCAGTAGTTTTGGCATAAAAGCTGTACGGACGGACAGACAAAAAGAAAGATTTACAATACACATTTCATTACGTTATTATATCAGTGAAGTTTGGTGTATAAGTAAGAATTGTCAGAAACGAAGGAAGAGGAGGAAAAGAAAAACTTTGATTTACAAGAAAAAATATTTATCACAAAAAAAAGTACATCTTTCATTGCATCATCTAACTAAACTAAATACAAACACAAACATATTTCTAGTAAACTACAAGTTATATTGCGTTTCCCTTTGCTTTCAAAGCGACAAAAACATTAACTTTTACTTCTGCGAGCAATATTATTACAAGCAAAAAAACATCAAGAAAATCTAACTTCCTACATTAATACACGCAACTTCTCCGCAAGAAATCTAGAATTTTCTTTCACCAGAAAAAAAAGGAGGAATAAATTACGTTGGTACAGTTAGTAACACAACTCTTTTTGTAAAGTAAAAAATAAACATGAACTCTAAAACCTCTAAATAATTGGAAAGCAATGTTCAATGTATTCATCGACTTTTGTAGTTTTTAGGGTTCCGTAACCAAAAAGTAAAACGGGACCCTATTGTTTTCGCTCCGTCCGTCTGTCACCGTGATGGTTAGAGGGTTGAAATTTTCACAGATGATGTATTTCTGTTGTCGCTATAACAGCAAATACTGAAAACCAGAATAGCATAAATATTTTGAGGGTCTCCCATACAACAAACGTCATTTTAAATAATGGTACGGAAACCTTCGTGCGCGAGTCCGACGCACTTGGCCGGTTTTTTTTTTTTAACAATATTATAAGCAGCCCATCTATCACGGCAGAAGACCGCGGATAGGTTCGTCCATGTTTCAGAAAGCACGATAAATTATAGGTCCCGGCTGTCATTTGAACATTTGGCAGGAGTTTGGCATCTTTAGAAGTCTTATCAAAGCGTATTGGTTTGCCCGGGTAACTAGGTTGAGGAGGTCAGATAGGCAGTCGCTCGTCGTAAAACACCGGTACTCTGCATCAGGCTAGACTTTACGCCGATCCCAACGTAGTTGGGAAAAGGCTAGTCAGATGATGTCTTATATAATTTTAAATGTTTTCATATGCTTTTGTGGCTGACAGTACAAACCAAAAAGTTTTTCTAACTTACAGTTTCCAATGAGTGAAAGCGAGATAAATCCTAATACATTTTGGTCCATTGATCTACCCCTAATGTTGAGCAACTCAATTCTGTGTTTTAATCAAGTAGGGAAGGGGAGGTCGGACAAAAATGGACGCGTCTCGTTAACCCGGTCTTATAGCGGTATTCCGATTAGATGGTGCTGTGGTTTGTGTGTGTACAGGGGAGAGTCGGGGTTCGAGTTTTATATGTTGAAAATGACTGAAATGGATAAAGTTTGAATGTAATTTTTTTCTGTGTTGCTAAGATTTTTGTGAATTATATCGATAACTTTAATTGCTATCTTAACTTTTTGTATTTTGATACCACGAAAATAATATCGAAATGACATGAATTCTACATACGTGATTATTTGGGTAGAACATTTTTAATGTGGAGTGTGTAACTTTTTATTTCCATATAAAATCTAAACCATAAGACACTTACCCTATTCTATGTGTAGGTATTTGAATACATTTTTTTTTTTATGTGGAACGCATATTTTTTTTGGATGTAGAACGGAAACCATTAGCCATTTACCCTTTTCTACGCGTTACAAAAAAAAAAAACAATAAAATAAAAGTCCTAAATCAATTAATTCCTTTTGTTAAATAAACGCACCCTGTACATTAACTAGGAACGCCTTCAGACGTACAAACATTAATCCGCAGCAGCTAATAGTTAAGTTAGGCGGAGCACACACTGGCGATTAAACCACAACTAAGTTAGGACGGTTACAGACCAGCGGATCTTTTCTGCGCGTACACGTATCAATATAATTGACAGCGATGTTTCAATATTTTGCACTTTAAAACTTGTCGCCCGTACTCATGAACTGGTATGTGTGTTATAATATTATTAAGTGTGTTATAATATTATAATTATTCTTATTTGAATTTAACGTATTAAATGCATGGAAAAGGTTAATGACTCAATATTTATGTTTTAAATAGGAACGCTTAATCGAACATTCATGAACGAGTAAATATTCATAAAAGTTCCGAGTTTGGAATAAGAATATTCACACTATTATCACTCCCGCTTCAAAAAACATCATTTATAATTTTACACGCGTACAGTCTGAAACCGGTCTAACTCCTACCGTCTAATAGGTAACTAAGGCGGGGCACACACTCGCGATTAAGGCCCGCGTCACACTAACGATGACAAACTGAGCCAACTGGGTCTGATTAAAGAGATAACGTGAAGTCACGATCAAGGTCGAAGCAACTTCTAATGTGTATGTAGTCTAGGCCTTAATGTGGGGATGTAAGGCTGTACGTTTGTGCCTATTCTACACTTTAGTTAAATATTTCGGGGGTTACATTGATTTGACGTAATTAAATAAAAATAACTGTAGTTAGAAATGCCTAAAAAAGTTCCTTTTTGTAAAGATTATATACAATTTTAGAAGATATTAATAAAAATATTCAATGATAGAATTTAGAAAGATGATTCTATCTTAGGGTGCGTCCACATCTGGCGAATGCGCCGCGAATGCGCAGCACGCGAGCCGATCGCGAGCTGTCCGCGAGCTGCGCGCGTGCAGTCACTGCAATAGTTCGGTGCGCCTCTTTAGCGCAACTCACGCAAGGCTCGTATAGAGCGCGCGAGCGGCGCGCGATCTGCGCGCAATCAGTTCTCGCCCTTACAGTTCCGTATATTGGCTCAGTACTATCGAAGTTGGCAGACGTCGCGCGCCGCCTGCGCGCCGCTCGCGTGCGGCGCTTAGGTCGCGCGCGAGCTGCGCGCGGGCGGCGCAGGAGCGGCGCACGAACAAAAATGCACGCGCGCAGCTCGCGATCGGCTCGCGTGCTGCGCATTCGCGGCGCATTCGCCAGATGTGGACGCACCCTTAGGCTCAAGCAGATAGAATCATCGTCTAGTGACAAATACAAATCACACAATAGCTTCAACATTTTAAACATACATTAACCTGAAAATGGTAACACTAAGATACGCATTTGCTACGTCACTATGCCGTAGCGCTACGCCGTAGCAGCCCATAATCCTCGTAGCTAGCTAAGCAATAACTGATTTACATAATCAGCTTATTATATTCTTAGTATTTAGTATTTATATACTTGTCTACGAAAGGTGACATATTTATATCGAGTCTGTCGTACCTAGTCACATTAAATTAAATCTTTAATATACTACTGTTTAATAAAGTCGATGAGAACAAAAAAAAAATACGTAAAAAAAAATTCAAACAAAGTTAATAGAATAAAAATGTGCGAGAACTAGAACACCATATAAGTCATTAAAAACAAATTAAATTCTCCCTTGAAAACTGACAGCTGTAAACTAGTCAAAACATTCAATACTCCTAACTTTATCTCTGCTTTACACATGATGTTGTAAATTATGAAACTGTAAATTATGACTCCTGTGGCAAAACCACTGAATAGATTAAGTTATTTTTTTTTTACAATTTGCCATAGAATTTAGATAGGATTTTATGATTAGGTACGACACACCCGATATAATTTCACCCCAGTTTTTCCAAAACGGATTAAGAGACTTGTTTTATTTTCTACATACGGTATACATACTGAAAAATCAAATAAAAAACATCTTCTAAGTAAATATAGTATGGAAAACTTTTTTTATTAAATCAGCTTGGAATTAGGATTAAAAACTAATATTGAGAGTCCGTCTGTAAATATATAACATTTGAATGACTTTGATGGGTCAACCATTAAATTATTCATTAAAATTTATAATTATAATTTATACGAAATTTTCACATTTTGTTTAAAAAAAATGTAATTACAAATTCATTTCAGAAGTAAACTCATGAAAATTTAAAATAAAAAAATTAATTTATGACCAAACGTCATAAATTAATTTTAATATTAATAAAATGTCTAATGAAACCTTTTTGTACATGTTTTAATAATAATTAATCAGTTTTTAGTATAATTATTTTGTAATTAATTGCGAAATTATGAATTCATTTTTTTTCCAAAATATTAAAATGTATTTTTTCTCATGTGAAACATTACTCCTGAATTATCCTGAATTAGTCACAAAGTGAAAAAAAAAAACGTAAAAAATAACCACTGAAAAGCTGCCAATTTCTAGAAACAAGAAAACCCAACGATCTGATTTTCCACGTTCACTCAAAAGCGATATTTTTTCTTTGCAAAAAAGAAATAATGACTTCATTCAATCGTTCCAAATTTGGCTCAAAGCGCTTTTAATTAAGCTGTCCACTTTTTTTTACACTGACGCAGTTTTCGCTGTGCAGTTTTTTCATGTCCATCAGGATTGAGGAGCCACTTTTTGTATCTTAATGAAATTTTGTACTTATTTAGTAGTAAGTTAAAAAGTATTGTAGGCTCAATCTTGGAATTTGTAGTATAATAGTTCAAAAGTTATATGAACACAAAGGTGGCTCCTCAATCTAAATATTTGGACTGAGGAGCCACGTTGGAACACAGAAAGTATACGATGTACATTCTTGAAAATTTTGTATGATTTAGTAGTAATTGAGCGCAATTAGTACTAAAAATTTAATTCCACTACCTTTAATATTTAAGAAGATACAATACTTTTAATGTGGCACCTTAACCCATACAATGAAAGTGTGAATTCCCATGAATCGTAAGTGGCAAATTCAAATTACACCCCATAAACATTTAGTAGTAAGTGTACCTGAATTTGTAGTACATAAACAAAGTAGCAAAACTGAGTGAATTTTGTAAAAAAACGTATTTTAAGTGGCTCCTCAATCCTGACGTTTCTGAAATGAGAAAATGCTTGAGTTACCTGAAATCGGAATGGAATAAAAAAAATAAAGACACTAACATTTAGTATAAATTTCTACTAAATATACATGCACAAATGAAAATTGTATGTATTCAATATCTGATAAAAAATCATCTTTTCCATATTCCTTAGGACGTCGCCATTAAGGGTGACCATGTAATATGAAGAACATCAGGATAAATAGCTCTCAGCTTTGCCGCCGTGCTCTCGCTGTGGCGGCATATTGGGCTGACATAGTGTAGTCTCAATATATGACATGTCATCGACACGAAAGAAGAAGAAGCTTTGCCGCCAATTTTTTTTATATTCTTTATTATTTTTTATCTCTAATAATTTGTCGTCAATCGTCGTGCTGTATGATCTTATTCTCATTTAGTACAGCTGTCAATTTTACTAAATGTGCATGATTTTTCTAAAATGTTTTGATGTAACAAAAATGTTCATCAATCAGTTATTAAAACTGCAGTATCAGTTTCCTGAACATCACTTGGAAAACTTGCTATTCAAAACACCGAAAAAATTTCTACTAGAAATTAAGAAATTAAGAACAAGGTTTTAACAACTTACTTAGCAATTCTCCAAAATTAAAATTAAGAATAGATACACATGCTTGGCAAAACCTTTTGATGCTAGTAATATTTTGACGACCTCGATGGCGCAATGGTCATCATGCCGGACCGCCGAACCTGAGGTCCCGGGTTCGATTCCCGGTTCGGTCGACATTTGTGTGATAAGCATGCTTGTTGGCCGTGGTCTGGATGTTATGATATGTATTTATAAATAAGTATATATGTAGCTATATGTAGTTTATCAGTTGTGTTAGCACCCATAACACAAGTTAATAAATAACTTACCATGGGGCTAACCGACCGTATGTGAAAAAGGTGTCCCGACATTATTTAATATATTCTAGTCATTAAAACCTTTTGAAACATAAAGTTCTTAAAACCAAGATTTAACATAGGTGCCCGCTTTTTTTGCAAAAAAGTGTATTTTAAGTACCCTTAGTGGCAGTTGTGGAAACTCTTTACCAAAATAAATAAAATATGGCCTAACACAAGGTAGCTGCTATCAACCGTTAAGGAGTTCCCTTAACGCACTTTGTCTTCATTGTCAGGTCTGATATGGTACTCATAACATATTTCGGTGTAAAGATCTCGTTAATACGAAGCCAATGATCCCAAACATTTGGCAGTTGCTATATACCGATACGGAGTTCCCTTGATTTTCTGTCGCCTCCATCATCAAGTAAGATCCAAACCTTCATAGTCATATCACGAATAACCTGTTAGCTATGGGACAAAACTGCGAGTAGAAAGAAAAAAAAATCATTTCGGTCCAGGCGTCTTCGAGGTAGCGAGTAACAAAGAAAATAACTAGTGACTTGAGAACCCGCTCCTTTTTTTTGAAGTCGGTTACAACAACGCAGCAAATATGTTTCATATGTAATGCTATCATTATTAAAAAAAAATACGAAGTATCGAATTTACGGACAATGAAAATCAAATCCATTGCCACTACGAAATACTAGGCAGTATGGTCGTAACACTTTAGCCTGCCCTATAAAGGGCAAAAAAAAACAGGCGCGTTTTTTGAATTTGGAACATTACACCGCTCCAGCAATGTAGAATGACAAAGCAAGTTTATTAAATAGGTACTTTATTATGTAAGGTTATTAAATACTTTTGTATTTACCCAATAATATTTTGTCATTCAAGAGGCGGAATAGCCATAAATGTGTTTGCCTACAGAGGTTTAATAAAAAATTGGCGGCAAAGCTGAGAACTACCTATTTATCCTGATTTTTATTCATATTACATGGTCACCCTTAATGGCGACGTCCTAAGGAATATGGAAAAGATGATTTTTTATCAGATATTGAATACATACAATTTTCATTTGTGCATGTATATTTAGTAGAAATTTATACTAAATGTTAGTGTCTTTATTTTTTTTATTCCATACCGATTTCAGGTAACTCAAGCATTTTCTCATTTCAGAAACGTCAGGATTGAGGAGCCACTTAAAATACGTTTTTTTACAAAATTCACTCAGTTTTGCTACTTTGTTTATGTACTACAAATTCAGGCACACTTACTACTAAATGTTTATGGGGTGTAATTTGAATTTGCCACTTACGATTCATGGGAATTCACACTTTCATTGTATGGGTTAAGGTGCCACATTAAAAGTATTGTATCTTCTTAAATATTAAAGGTAGTGGAATTAAATTTTTAGTACTAATTGCGCTCAATTACTACTAAATCATACAAAATTTTCAAGAATGTACATCGTATACTTTCTGTGTTCCAACGTGGCTCCTCAGTCCAAATATTTAGATTGAGGAGCCACCTTTGTGTTCATATAACTTTTGAACTATTATACTACAAATTCCAAGATTGAGCCTACAATACTTTTTAACTTACTACTAAATAAGTACAAAATTTCATTAAGATACAAAAAGTGGCTCCTCAATCCTGATGGACATGTTTTTTCTGCTCGAAAGTGTACGATTTTCGTATTTTTTTCTGGGCAAATTTTTTGGGTAATGCTTACGACGCGAAATTGTTGGTTTTGGGGCAAAATACTGGATTTTTTTGGCTGGCTTTTGTTGTAGAATCATGTAATGGTGTGTTCACTTGTTTACTTCTTGGTTTATATTTTGCTTTATTAGAATATTTTTTTTGTTCTCATCCTTCAAAATACTCCTGTTTTTTTCATCAGTTTAAAAAAATGTAGCTAGGTACCTATTAGTGCCCAATTCTTAGGCTGGTATTAATTAATACTAAAGTCTTCTTTTTGTGACGCTTGCACGATATAACAGCTAACATGAAATAACACGAAATTCACTCACTAAGACGGTTAAAGATGTCTTAACTTTTTATTCGAGCAAGTCAAAATAGACGTAGAAATAGTTTCTCAAACTTCAACCCATTATAGTTCGGCCATTCAGAGAATGCGTTCCTGACACGTCGCGATTGAACTGACGACGTAACTTTGCAATGGCGTTGCAGTTACGATAAAAATATTTTTGCTGGTTGTTTACCGTTTTAACAATTGAGGAGCATTAAAACAACATTATTATATCAATAATCAATGAATGTAGTTACGTCGTCAGTTCAATCGCGACGTGTCAGGAACGCATTCTCTGAATGGCCGAACTATAGTAAGGCAATCGACGCCCACACAGAGACATCCACCCTAATCACACACATACACCTATACACTCACACATCCAAACGCCCAATACTCGAATGTATTAAACTTCGAGACAGCACTAACTTAATTACTCTAGCGGTAACGAACGCACCAACAAAGGGTATGTTTAATCCAATTAAAAGCTGTTCTCGATTGTTCCGAATCGATTTAGTGCGATGGTGCTATCGATTTGAATCGAACTCGGTTTGAGCTTTGAGCACGGAGTAAGGAGAGAGCGAAGATGCCATAATACAGTAGGTCAGGCCTTCTTCTAGGTCAAATGCGTACGGTGGGCATGGCCGAAACGATCAGTTACGAGTGAACTAGCGAGGCGTTCGAGTTCTTTGCGACATCTGTCAACAATTTTTGGTATTACAGAAAATGGTCAGTTCCAAAGAAGATAAGGGCGACAACAGTAACGTTCTTTGTACCTCACTCACTCGCATTTTGACTCGCCTTTTTTAGGCAATTTTCCGTTATGGCACCTCCGCTAGTAATTTTGTTCTCCATGGCTTTGAGTCACTAAGGTGAGGAATGATGGGCAATCATCATTGGTCTATTTGTTATTCCAATTGCTAAGGCCAGGACTGATTCTGTCAATACAAGCATATATCTAATGTTGTATCACACATGTATATCATAGTAGCCGTTTACCGCAGTTTCTCCCCCATCCCGCGAGACCTACTGCCCGTACCAGGATAAAATATAGCCTATATTACTTGGGTAGAGTGTAGCTCTCCAAAAATACGATTTAGAAGTTTCGTAGCCTCTATGGTACAAACAAATAGCAACCAAAAAATCCTTGTTTATTATTCTACTATAGATAGTTTTTGAAGAGTCGTGGTGGCCTAGTGGGTAAAGGACCAATCTCTCAAGTATGAGGGCGCGGGTTCGATCCCAGGTCAGGCAAGTACCAATGCAACTTTTCTAAGTCTGTATGTACTTTCTAAGTATACCTTAGACACCATTGGCTGTGTTTCGGATGGCACGTTAAACCGTAGGTCCCGGCTGTCATTGAACATCGTTTTGGCAGTCGTTACGGGTAGTCAGAAGCCAGTAAGTCTGACACCAGTCTAACCAAGGGGTATCGGGTTGCCCGGGTAACTGGGTTGAGGAGGTCAGATAGGCAGTCGCTTCTTGTAAAGCACTGGTACTCAGCTGAATCCGGTTAGACTGGAAGCCGACCCCAACATGATTGGGAAAAAGGCTCGGAGGATGAGATAGTTTTTGCATTTTTTTGGTCAGTATTAGCTATATAGTTATAATTCCAAATCTAAAACGATCTACCATCTACCTCTACGAACAATAGCCTTTGCAAGCAAGCCACACTAACGTGAACCACAGGCTACAATAAGGGGAATAGGTTTTAACTTAATTACACTTGATTACAAGTAATCCTATTAAGTTGGGAGGTAATCAAGCCACCGCATGCAGATGAAGCCGAAACGATCCATGTTCACGCCTCTATTGGGTGGCCAGAATTTTAAGTGGGTAATGGAAATAGAATTTGTTGTTATTGAGGGGGTTGCGAAAGTGGGTAATCTTAGTGATGTTATTGCTTGTAGGAAATATAGTTAGTAATTAATTTAAAATCTTTGCAATTCTTATACTCAATTGAGATATATTCTTCTGATCGAGGATCACTCTACAGGTCAATCCCCTAACAAGCCTTTTTCCTGCCTTTCCTTGGCATGTTATTTTACAAAGATTGGGTAAAAGCCCGCTTTAAATGCCCTCTCAGACACGGCGGTGTAAACACCAGGCTGCCTTTTGAAAGTTTCTTAAAACCCACAAAACAATAACGGCCCGACCTACCGCACTAAGAAAGTAAAAAATACATAAAATGTATACCTAAGTAGCTGCCACGTTGACTTATATTTTTTTTCATGTTTTCAATTTTAGTATCTAACTTTCAGGATGGAAATTATATAAAATCTATACCTAACCAGCGTATCTTTATCTACAGAGAAAGGCAACCGAGGTGACCTTCCTTCAAACAAAAAAAACAATTATTCACAAAAGACCTTCAGTAAATAATCCAGTAGTATCATATTTGAAGGTAGGCGAGCTACAATGCTAAGCCTGACATAGGCTTCGAAACGTGCCGCTCGTGGATAAAAACACAGGATTAATATGAAAAACAATGCTTCTAATCATTTGAATGTCACAGACAAACAAAATGGATGAGAGAGAAATATTAAAATAGTTTTTTTTTTAAGAAACTGTCTATGAAATCGTTTATTCCAAGGTTGTCGATTAAATGTCCTAATAGTTTTAAATGAATAAGTTCACAAATAAAGCAAAAAATTTAAGTCCTAAGGCGAGGTAAAGTGTTCTGGTATTGACTAGCCCGTAAAAAAGATGACTCAAGTATTGGAATGATTCCATTACAATTATTTTTTAAAGTATTTAACATGTAAATATACGCCTTAAACCCCCCATATTCAAGCAGAATAGAACAGAAAATAATAGCATTTATTTCTTACAGCCAGTTTCTTCATCAAAAGTTAAAGCCAAAGTAAAAGTCAAAGTAATGTCTAAAGTAAAAGTAACGGTCAAATTAAATTTCTCTATTAGTTTTGCTGTCACTTTAGCCTTGAAAAAACGTATTTGACCGTTACTTTAACTTAGACATTACTTTAACTTTAACTTTTGATGAAGAAACTGGCCGTTAGTAGGATAGTAGGATAATCTATTCTTCTCTGGAATGAGCTACCTCTGGAAGTCAGGATGGTTAACAGTCGTTATACATTCAAAAAGAAATTACGCGACCACATCCATAGGAAATTGGCAGAATCGCTACCGTAGATTGTTTTTTTTTTTATCTATTTCTTTATCTCTCCTGGCAATTATATGTATGTATGTATATTATGTATTATTATCTATATATATATTGTATACTTTTAAACTAACTATCCAAACAAAAACCTTGCACCTACCACTGCTATTTCTCCACCACCTAAAGGTAGACTGGGAGAAAACGCCTAAGGCGTTAAGTCCGCCATTGTACGAAATGTGCATGAAGTATAAATAAATAAATAAATAAATAAATAAATAATACACATACAGATAATATTAATAATAATTTAGCCTCACATTCTTATACATACTAAATTCAACTTCATTACGCCAAAATATCATTAAAACATGACAAACATGATGAACACAACAAGATGGCGTCAATCACAGCTATAACAAAACAAATGAAGCACAAGAAATCTCACCAACAAACCGAGAAAGCAATAAAATGCGAAACTCTTAATACCCACAACAAATTACTTGAAATGACTCATAAACAATTACTAAGAAAACCGGCAGACTGCTGACTTTTAGTCGGCCGATAGTTTGTATTTTGGGCTCATAAATCAGTATGAAGATGAATGGTAGCACCTACGCACATTACAACGATCAGGTATTTAGCCAGTATCACACTGACTGAGTCTTTATTTAGAATCATGATTTTCTTTAAAAAAAAAATGACAATCATCGGGTCAACTCGGCCGATTGTTTAGAAGAACACTGCGGTAGTAGAGTAGAAAGTCGTGAATTAAATCAAAGGTTCCAGTCGGTTTGATACCGACTAAATACCTGATCTTTGTAATGTGCGTACTAAGTACCATTCATCTGCATACTGATTGATGAGCCCAAACAAACTATCGGCCGACTAAAAGTTTGCCGTGTGCTTACTTGATCAACTTTGAACGTTGAAGTCCGCAGTACTGTATTAATTTTATTAGGCAATAATTTTGAGCGATCAATATTGTGTTTGTCGATTCTTAAGAAGCAATTAATTTGAGTGAGTAGGGTAATTAATAATACTTATGAATGAATATAACTTAATACAAATAAATTTTAATTGATTTTCTTATCGTTGGAATTGCAAATGAGAACTTTTACATTACTTGAAACATGGAAATTATTGGGACGTGCCTGCCACATTATCAGACATTAATTAATTATTTTTAAAAGCATAAACATTTTTAAAGGATTCCGCAAAAACATACAATTAACTCAAGTACTTTCTAAATCATTGACAAGAACGCTCAGCTTACTTACATTAACTTTATGTACCTACGCGGCAATCAAAAACATTATTAAAGAAAACTTTTTACAAAAAAATAAAACCGACTCCCAAAAAACACTGAAAAGCAAAAAAAAACTATTCTTAGGTGCATCGGCCTAGAAGTCGGTGTCTAATGGATGTAACTAAGTTTATAACGCCACCGACTTCTAGGCCGATGCACCTAAGAATAGTTTTTTTTTGCTTTTCAGTGTTTTTGGGAGTCGGTTTTATTTTTTTGTAAAAAGTTTTTTATTTTTAGCTTTTCAGTGACAAGCATAGTTGTCACTATCCGCATGTCATATCCGCAGTGGAAAGTTCTCATCAATACGAACAATATAAGCCCAAGCACGAGGTAGTTTACATATTCAATTGTCGAGTTCCCTCGACCTTCGCTGGTCTCCATCATCAGGTCAGCTTCAAACCTTCACTGTTGCAAAGGTCTCGTCAATACGAACAAAATAAGCCCAAACACGAGGTAGTTTTTTACACATTCATTGTTCAAGTTCCCTCGACCTTCTCTGGTCTTCATCATCAGGTCAGCTCCAAGCCTTCACCATTGCATAGTGTTATCAGACATGCGCCTTAGTGTCAAGTTTTTACCCTACGTATGCCTACGATTTTCGAAAGTTGCCCTCGATTTCTCAGGGTTTCCATCATCAGATCCTGACCTGGTGACTATGGGACCACCTGGGAGGTAAACCCTATCAAACAAAAAAAAAATTTTGCAAATCGGTCGAAGCGTCTCTGAGTAATCGGTGAACATACATAAAAAATAAAAAAAAAAAAAAAAAAAAAGATCCCGACGAATTGAGAACCTCCTCCTTTTTGGGAAGTCGGTTAAAAAACAGCCTACACAAGCACACTTCCAAACAAACATTTTCCTACAAAATAAAATCCAAAACTAAGCACATTTACACAACATGTAACACTATACGCAAACTTAGGCGTCCGCAAACTTTACACTTGCGATTCTATAAAATTTTCAATTTTCTATCACATTATCGAAGCAGCACTTATTTTACAATGTCACTAAAACAGATTTAGTCTAAAATATGGGCTAGATCTAGCCATATTTCCAAAACGGGCTTAGTTTAACATTTAAGATAGTTTCAAGTTATAAAATGAGCTTAGTTTTACATTTTCGGACGGTTTATGAAATAAGTTTTCGTTAGCTGAATTTGAAAAGAGTTTTATTAAGCTGTCGAAATTGTCTTTGTTAGTACAATATTATGTACTGATTTTATGATTATTTATAAGTTGTGCTCGAAATGTAAAAATAACATTAGTATGTAAGCCGAAATCCCAGAGGAATGCCTTTTTAAAATCACTGATTTGTACCATTCACCGATTCAGATTTACTATAAACTATGTATTTATTTGTTGTAATTACAATATTAAAAACAAAGGTATAGGACATCGTTCAAAAGTTAAGCAACGTTTGGAGTGGTCAGTCCATGCGTAGGTGATAATTTATGTCATACATTACCAAATCGATGACCCCAGTATAAAAGGCATAGGCTAAGTAGATGATGATATTTATGATATAACAAACACAGCAGACTGAAAGGCCTTACAAACAGGCATAACATCGCATATTACGTTCAAAACATTAAAATAAATCAACTATACAATTTTCTAGTGACACACCCCTGTTGATTTTTGCGCCCAATTAACCACTTTTGAAATTCCAGTTAGAAATTTGGTTTTCAACACCTCGAGTTGGGGTTAGCGACTAAAGTTAAATAGAGTGGGGTCAAATATTAAGTTAACTAAACGGTTCAAACATTCCGAACAAATATAGTTATGAGAGGGGATCGTTCTAATTTAATCTGTCGTAACTTTTCTGAAACCATTTCATGTTGTGTTCAAAGAATTTTGTAATTTTATCGTAATATTAAAATCAGCATTTACTGAGTCGTGTATAGTCTTATGGACACACTCAGAGACATTTAATGATTACTTAAGTCATTCCTTAGTGCAGAATTTCAATCATTAATTTCAAAAAAATCATTAAATGTCTCTGAGTGCGGGGGTTAGAAACAGATTTGAGGACTTTTTCTTATTTTGTATTTATTTCAGACTAGCTTCGCCCGCGGCTTCGCCTGCGTCTAGTTCGGTTATATCGCGTTTCCACGAGAACTCTTCAACAGCCCGGGATAAAAACTATCCTATGTTCTTTCTCAAGGTCAACTCTATCACTGTACCCAATTTTATTAAAATCAGTTCAGTAGTTTAGACGTGAAAGCGTAACAGACAGACAGAGAGTTACTTTCGCATTTATAATATAAGTAGGGATGTCTATAGTCCTAGAAACAGATTTCAGGACTTTTTCTTATTTTTCTATTTTGTTTTTCTTAAAGATACAGAATAAATATTTCGTTAAACATATTTTTTCGTAAAGCTGAAAGAGGTTCAATGAACTCTTAAAAGTCTAAGTCTATTCACAATGTTTGAAAACCGTTTACATATTGCTACTAAATAAGGAAATATTTTTTTTCTTTTGATATGCTAACCTTATTTCTTTCAAATCTCTACTTTTAGTATACTGATACATCAAAGAGATTTCTAGAGAGAAAAATTCTTTATAACAGTGGAGACCACGGACTAGCAAGCGCAGCGTAGGACGTCCACCAACAAGGTGGACATACGACATTATAAAGGTCGCCGGAAGACGCTGGATGCAGGTCGCCTCCAACAGGTATCTGTGGAGATCTAAGGGGGAGGCCTATGTTCAGCAGTGAACGTCCTATGGTCCTGGACTCTTCCCGATTAACATAGGCTATATTTCATTCCGGTAAGTACAATGGTTCCCACAAGACACAGGTAATGCCGCGGGAAATCGGCTTGTACCTATAGCGTGATGATGATTTATTAAACAAATTATTAAACTTCAAATAAAAAAAACGTATAAAAAATATTACCACCCTTTTGTATTAAATATTTATTGCGACCAAATTGTGATATTACGCGTCGTGGCAGTTCAATTGACAAGTCATTATTCATTATGAAATATGTCCAAAACAATCACGCGCAATGATTCGTAAATAAATGTTATCTGCTACTGAAATTGTGATATGATGATTAAATGCTTTTTCAAATTAAAAAGTTTTGGGCATATGGTAAAGGGTTTTCGAGGTCAAAAAATTGGCTCAGAGCACTCGCAAACTACAAAATTAAACAGTCGGCTGTCAGTTGACCAATTCAAAATTCCTATCAAAGGTTTAAGTCTTCATACTGATTTATGAGCCCAAACAAACTATCGACTGACTAAAAGTTTGCAGTCAGCGGATATTCTAAAGGATGATGTTTTATCTTCTAATTAACTGATGCAGAAAGAAAACGAACATTTGTATACTTATGCGAATCTAGCTATCATCATCATCATCATCATCAGCCTATCGCAGTTCTGTATATAATCTAGCTATAGGTAGTTTTAAATACCTACTTCATTCATTCCGTTGGCTCTACAACCCTGTGTGGTTCTTGGCCTCCTCTACAATCATCCTCCAGTTATCACAAAGCTTGGCTGTTCTTCTCCAGTTGGTAAACTTTCCCATCTTTCTAAGGTCTTCTTCAATGCAGTCGCTCCAACGTTTCTTAGGCCTCCCTCTTGGTCTCTTTTGTTGCGGCGTCCACCTCGTCATTATTTTTGTGGCCCTTGTATCCGGCATTCTTTCAAGGTGGCCCGCCCATCTCAGCCTCTGCGACTTGCAAAATCTGATGATGGTTTCCTGCCCAATAAGTGCGTCCAGTTCGTGGTTCATGCGTTGACGATATCGACCATCTTGCTCTCGCACTGGTCCATAGATTTTGCGCAACACTTTTCTCTCGAACACTGCAAGTTTCAGCTCATCTCTTTGGGTTAAGGTCCATGTTTCACATCCATAAGTCACAACAGGTCTGATGATGGTACGGTAGATGGTCAGTTTAGATCTTATACTGAGCAGCTTATGCGCTAAGAGTTTAGCACACGAGTAGAAACATTTGTTTCCAGCGACTAATCTACCCCTTATCTCTCCCTCTGTTTTGTTTTGGGAGTTCAGCATCGATCCCAGGTACTTGAAGCTGTCAACACCATTAATGACTTTATTGCCAACGGAGATGTTTTGTGGCCTCTGATACTGCCTCGAAGAAGCCATGTACTCGGTTTTGCAGCTATTTACATGCAAGCCATATGCTGCAGCCTCTCTTTCAAGTTTAAGGCAGTGTTCGATCATCTTATTTCTTGACCTACTCGATATGACTATGTCATCTGCATAGGCAGCCAGTTGGGAGGTATTATAGTCAATCAGGCCATTGATGCCTAACTTACGTGTGGCAGCCTCAAGTACGAGGTTGAAGACTACGGACGCCAGTGCATCACCCTGCTTGACTCCTGTACGAATGTCGAAAGGTTCAGATACATCGTTCTGTATAGCAACAACAGAATACCTACTTATGTACCTCTATATCATCATCATCATCATCATCTCACTGCACTCACATAGGCCTCCCCTTTAGATCTCCACAGATACCTGTTGGAGGCAAAATTATGTATATGCAAGCAAAGAAAAAAATAAACACTATTTTTGTGAGATTAAGAGAGATGCCACATTATTTTCATAAAACACTCGTACCATACCTTTAAATTAATTAAAACACAAACCACAAAAGCAATTCTATTCTTAGCTACATAAAGTTGAAAATACATTACCTAGGTTTTATATAATTAAGTTAATTAGTGTTCTCGTCGGATCAGCTCGTAAACTTAATGATTTATGTTCCTTTCGGTAAGGTACAGTACACATGGGACCGTAGAGGATTACTAAGCTTGTTTTCTGTATTTACCACGGAGGAAGGAATGATAGTGGAGATGCCATAAGGTAGGTCAGGCGCCTTCTTGTAGGTCCGGTACGGTAGGTGTGTTCAGTTACTAGAACTAACAAGGCATTCGGGTTTGCTGTCAAATCAAAACCAATCTGTCAAAGATTGGTGACGATTTATATGGTTTTAAAACAAAGTGGGTGCATTCCATGGAAGGCATCTAAAGCCGGAGCTAGAACGTTCCTTGATCCCGAACACGCGCATTTTGGCGCGCTGCGTTTTTAGGAGATTTTGCGTTATGACATCTCCGCTAGTCATTTTGTTCTCCATGCTACTTACTATGATACTACGTAGGTGTTTTGTTTTAGAATGGCTTTGAAAACATAATTATATCGTCATGGTTGTTTTCCCAAAGGTTTAGGCGGAGGTGTGCATACAGGTGTATTATACATATAGTTTACACACATTATCTGGCTAGCCTTTTCCTCAATAATAGGTATAATAAAGCAACAGTGTTCAGTGTTGTTTGAATATAGGAACTATATTTTTTGTCACCAAAATTTATATTTGTCATCAAGTTGTATCACCTAATAAATAGATCTATCGCCACGAAATATTTTCGTTCTCAGATAAACAAAGAGTGTTCCCAGGTATGAATTACCAAATTATTGTTAATATAATGTGTAAAATATGAGATGGATTACCAATAAAATTGTTGTGCATTACATGAATATAAACTTCTTTCTTATAATAATAGTTTTATTACTTAAATAATAGCTTGGTGCTCAAAATGGTAGATCTGTCACCAAATAAATCGATTAATCGACCCCTGACTGCGACTCCTTTTTATTTGTTATTTTGTCACCAATACAGTAGTTACATTTTATTTCTTTCAGTTATTAAAATAATGTATTCGTTACCAATTTAATACATCAGTTTATAATTTTAATGAAAATATGTTCAAAGGGAAGAGGAAGGGAAGGATTATTCAGTGATTGTTATTTTTAACAATAAATATTGATTATTTTGACTTTAATTAAGTGTTTTATTTACTATTCAGCTAGAAATTTAATTTAAATATATTTATACTACCTGTGGCAATTAAGACCCTTGGGGGAGGCACATGGCCAGTTAAGTAGTAGACTCTTTTGGTTGAAAGGATGATGACGATCACCCTACATTTTTAGACCATCATGAATTTTTTTTGTGATATAATTATATGATTTATTGGTGATCTCTTTAAATTAGTTTGCTTAAATACTATTAGGACAAACCTATTATAGTACATACAAAAACATTTATTTGGTACTTGACCCCATATCTCCATGATTTTCGGTAATTTATTGTGGAATTGATTTTATATTGTTTGGTGACTACATTTTAGTGACAAATCTACTATTTTGAGGGCAAACCCTATTATTTAAGAAACACAAAATGAATTAAATTGGTGACAGCTTAAATCATACCCTTTGAATATCGAATTTAATAGACGATACATCAATATAATGACGACCTCAATGGCGCAATGGTCACCACGCCGGGCTGCCGAACCTGAGGTCCCGGGTTCGATTCCCGGTTCGGTCGACATTTGTGTGATGAGCATGCTTGTTGGCCGTGGTCTGAGTGTTACAATATGTATTTATAAATATGTATATATGTAGCTATATGTAGTGTATCAGTTGTGTTATAGTTCGGCCATTCAGAGAATGCGTTCCTGACACGTCGCGATTGAACTGACGACGTAACTACATTCATTGATTATTGATATAATAATGTTGTTTTAATGCTCCTCAATTGTTAAAACGGTAAACAACCAGCAAAAATATTTTTATCGTAACTGCAACGCCATTGCAAAGTTACGTCGTCAGTTCAATCGCGACGTGTCAGGAACGCATTCTCTGAATGGCCGAACTATAGCACCCATAACACAAGTTAATTAATAACTTACCATGGGGCTAACCGACCGTGTGTGAAAAGGTGTCCCGACATTATTATTATTATTTATATTATAATAGCACCGGATGAAACTGAAAATCGACCGCAATAACACCTCAGTACTTCAAACTTATGGTTCAAAGTTCGATATTCGCATCGTCCGTAGAGAGTCTTCAAAGCACAGAAGTGTCTCAGTATCACATACCTAGATAGATAGTCTTCTAGCTCAGCTGACCTTAAATCAATCGCCTAAAAGTTTTTAAGCTACAACCTCCTCAATAGCAAGAAAACCTATTTAACCTACCGCAAAATTTTCCACACAAAAATGCCACCAAAAGCATGATCAAATAGAATTTACGAGAAACTCCCCTATGATGTACGGCCATACATATCATTCCGGGCCATTGATATCCACGTTAGCGAAAAAGTGTTAAGATGTTAACATCAGAGCGCCTAACAAGAGAGAAAATTCTCTCGATCATAAATCTTTGAAGAAAAAATATTATTTTATTTATGGGTGTAATAGTGTGGTGACCTACCTCTTTCGCCACTTATTGGTACTGGCCGGCTGGTTTGGCAGCTACGTTCGTAAAATGAAGACTTGTCAAACCAGTCGGCAGTCGGTTTTTTTCTCTTTGGTAGGAAGAAAATGTATATTTTTATTGTCTCAATTTATCTTGTAAATATTATGTAAATATATCGATGTAAATACCAAACCCATTTATATTTCTTCCTACATTTGGTGACCCCGTCTGAGCACGACAACAATGTCGATCAGCAAAGCCGACGTTGACGGTGCTGAGACTAGCAAAGTCGGCATCGACGCTGCGGAGGCATGCCGCGTGGGCGTGCGAGTTCCACCGTTTTACCCTGAGAAGCCGGCGCTTTGGTTCGCGCAGATGGACGCGCAATTCGCGCTGGCGAACATCAAAACCGACGAGACGAAATACTTCTACGTCACGGGTCACCTCGACCCGAAATACGCCGACGTCGTCGAAGACATAATCGCCAACCCGCCCGCCAGCGATAAGTATGAAAAGCTCAAGGCCGAGCTCATCAAGAGGCAGTCAGCTTCACGCGAGGAGAAGGTGAAGCAGCTTCTCATGCACGAGGAGCTCGGCGACCGGAAGCCGTCGCAGTTTTACCGGCACCTCCTCAACCTCGCCGGTCCAGGTGTTCCCGAGGAGTTTCTGCGGACGATGTGGACGAGCCGTCTGCCAGCAGGTACGCAGACCATAGTGGCGTCGCAATCCAAGCTGGACTTGGCCGAGCTGGCCGAGTTAGCGGACCGTATCCACGTCATCACCGGTCCCGCGCAGGTGGCATCAACAGCTGCCGTCGCCACTGCACCGTCGTCGTCCACCAGCGGTCTGCACGCCGAGATCGCCGCGCTAAACCGGCAGATGCAGAAGATGGCGCTCAAGCTCGAGAGGTTATCCCGCAACAGAAGCCGTTCCCGTAGTCGCTCACGTCACCGGTCCAGCTCCAGAAGATCGCAGTGCTGGTACCACCAGCGGTTCGGTGATAACGCTAAGAAGTGTATTTAACCGTGCGACTACACAACGTCGGGAAATGCGCGGGGCAATCTGTGATGGCGGCCGATGATTGTCCGAGCGCTGGTCGCCTCTTCGTCACCGACCAAAGGTTGAAGATACAGTTTTTGGTTGACACCGGCAGCGACCTCAGTGTATACCCCCGGTCGGCGATTCCGCGACGATTAGGAAAAACAGAGTATGAACTGCGTGCAGCAAACGGCACTGTGATAAACACTTACGGTTTTGTGAGCTTAACATTAAACCTAGGGTTGCGCCGCGACTTCGCCTGGCGATTTATTGTTGCAGACGTTACAAGGGCGATAATAGGTGTGGATTTTTTGTCTTATTATAATTTGGTTGTCGATTGCAGGAACCAACGCCTCATCGACAACCATACTACGCTCTCCACCCCGGCGTCGCCTGTCCGCCGCTCTGATGATGTGTCTTCGGTGAGGGTGAGTCTCGGTGATTCCGCGTTTACACACATACTGCGGGAATATCCCGACATCACTCGACCTCGCGGCATACACGACACATCCAAACACAATACAGTACACCACATTCGTACTACGCCAGGGCCACCAGTATCTTCATCCCCACGCAGATTAGCACCGGACAAATTAAAAATTGCGAAGGCCGAGTTTGATGACATGTTGCGGTCCGGTATCTGCCGTTTATCCGAGTCACCGTGGTCGTCGCCTCTTCACCTCGTTCCTAAAAAGGGCAATAGATGGCGCCCTTGTGGCGACTACAGGATGCTGAACGCACGCACTGTCCCGGATCAATACCCTATCCGGCACATCCAGGACTTCGCGCACAGCTTGTCTGGCTGTACCATCTTCTCGCAGATTGACCTAGTTAAGGCTTATAACCAGATTCCAGTGCATCCGGATGACATCCCGAAGACTGCGATCACGACTCCGTTCGGGCTTTTCGAATTTCCGTTCATGACGTTCGGGCTTCGAAATGCCGCACAGACGTTTCAGCGCTTCGTGGATGAGATGCTCAGGGGTTTGGACTTTACATACGCATATCTTGACGATTTTTTGGTGTTCTCGAAAGACCAAAAGACGCACGAGCTGCACCTGCGTCAGCTGTTCACCAGACTGCGAGAGTATGGTATGGTCATCAACAGTGCTAAGTGCGTCTTTGGTGCGTCGGAGGTTAATTTTTTAGGGTATCACATCTCTTCCAAAGGGACGAGACCGTTGCCTGCCAAAGTTGAGGCTGTCCAGAATTTTCCTGAGCCAAAAACGGTCAGGGAGCTGCGCAGATTCCTCGGGATGCTAAATTTCTACCGCAGGTTCATCCCGAATGCCGCAGCCTGTCAAGCACCTCTCAACAGCCTGCTCTCCGACTCCGTGAAGGGTTCGCACCCTGTCAATTTCACAGCGGACCAACGTGAGGCGTTCCAGGGCTGCAAGGACAGTCTGTGTCGAGCAGCACTGTTGGCGCATCCTGACTGCACCGCCAAGATGGCGCTGGTCACGGATGCGTCTGACAAGGCTATAGGTGCAGTTCTACAGCAGCGTACCGGAGGAGCATGGGAGCCTCTGGCATTCTTTTCCAGGAAGCTGAGCGACGCGCAGGTTAAGTACTCTCCTTACGACCGTGAACTGCTCGCTATTTACGAGAGCGTGAAGTACTTCAGGCATATGCTGGAGGCTCGTGACTTCGTGATCTACACGGACCACAAACCTCTCACATTCGCCTTCACCTCTCGTAAAGAAAACTGTTCCCCACGACAGTTCCGTCACCTGGACCTGATTGCTCAGTTCACTACTGACATCAGGCACATCTCCGGGAAGGATAATGTCGTGGCGGATACCCTTTCGCGGGTTGAGGAGATTACTCAACCTGTGCCCGTCGAGAGGATCGCTGCAGCACAAGAAGATGACCAGGAGCTGCAGCAGCTGCTCGCCGGGGACAACTCACTGCGTCTGCAGTTGGTTAGCGTCCCAGGTTCACAACAGCAGCTGTACTGCGACCTCAGCAGCGGCACGCCTAGACCTTTTGTACCCAAGGAGCTGCGCAGGTCAATTTTTCTCAGCCTGCACTCCTTGAGTCACCCTGGTACTAAGGCGTCCGCCAGGCTGATTGCAGCCCGCTATGTGTGGCCTGGGGTTAGGAAGGACTGTCGTAACTGGGCTCAGAGTTGTCTGGCTTGCCAGCGCTCTAAAACCACACGGCACGTCTCTGCACCACTGCAGACCTTTAAGTTGCCCCAGGCGAGATTTGCCTTCATCCACATTGACCTCATAGGACCTTTGCCGCTGTGTCAAGGTTTCCGGTATTGTCTCACCGCCGTCGATCGCTTTACGCGATGGCCTGAGGCAATACCCCTGGCAGACATCACTGCAGAAACCGTGGCAAAGGCCTTACTGGGTGGATGGATTGCCCGATTCGGCTGCCCATCGGATATCGTTACCGATAGAGGTAGGCAGTTCGAATCGGCCCTCTTTAAGTGCCTATCCGGCATTGCTGGCTTTCAGCATCGTAGGACCACTGCCTACCATCCAGCCTGCAACGGACTGGTGGAGCGATTCCACCGTCAACTGAAGGCTGCAATCACCTGCCACGCAGGCAGCAGTTGGGTGGAATCTCTTCCACTTGTGCTGTTAGGAGTGCGCAGTGCCTTCAAGGAAGACGTACAGGCTTCCGCTGCCGAGTTAGTGTTCGGCCAGCCACTGCGCCTTCCAGGCGAGTTCTTCGACCCGCAGGTCGAGGAAACGGTCGACATGACCGATTACCTTTCTAGGCTTCGGAGTATTGTCCGGAGTTTGCAGCCAGCACCAGCAGTCAGACACAACAGCCGCTTCAAGACATTTGTCTTCAAGGAGCTGGCTACAGCCACGCACGTGTTCCTTAGGGACTGCACTGCTGGTGGTGGTCTGAAACCGGCATACTCTGGACCTCACAAGGTGCTCGAACGAGGTGACAAGGTGTTCAAACTACTGGTGAACGGTAAACAGGTCACAGTATCGATAGAC
Organism: Helicoverpa zea; assembly: GCF_022581195.2. Taxonomy (NCBI): domain Eukaryota; kingdom Metazoa; phylum Arthropoda; class Insecta; order Lepidoptera; family Noctuidae; genus Helicoverpa; species Helicoverpa zea. Next base: position 2,352,691 of record NC_061470.1, on the reverse strand, counting down.
CGCATCAAGCCGGCCTTCATACTGCGTGACCCTGACACCACAGCACACTCACCACACAACACTATCGCACATAACTCACCACAGTCACCACTCGACAATAACACTCATCACTACTCACCTGACGCGGATAACCGAGGCTTACCTTCGGCTGACGATGGCGTCATCAGAACGACGCGGTCAGGACGTCGCGTCCACTTCCCAGCTTATTATCGCCCTTGAAGGTCTCTGGGGGGGGGTGATGTGGTGACCTACCTCTTTCGCCACTTATTGGTACTGGCCGGCTGGTTTGGCAGCTACGTTCGTAAAATGAAGACTTGTCAAACCAGTCGGCAGTCGGTTTTTTTCTCTTTGGTAGGAAGAAAATGTATATTTTTATTGTCTCAATTTATCTTGTAAATATTATGTAAATATATCGATGTAAATACCAAACCCATTTATATTTCTTCCTACAATAGTTTTAATGGTGTTTTAGTAGGGCTAGTTTTATGGTGAAAATATGTAGTTTTATGGTAAAAATGAATCACTGTACCTATTATATGTTCTACTTCTATATAAAACCTTATTGTTTATTGTATATATATATTTTTCAGGTAATGAATGGATGGCACAATTAACTGTAGGTCCCGGCTGACATTGAACATCCTTGGCAGTCGCTACGGGTAGTCAGAAGCCAATACGTCCGACACCAGTCTAATCAAGAGGTTGCACGGGTAACTGGGTTGAGGGGGTCATATAGGTCAGTCACTCCTTGTACTCAGCTTTATCCGGTTAGACTGGAAGCCGACCTCAGCATAGTTTGGAAAAAGGCTCGGAGGATGATGATGGTTCAGATTATACATATAATAATTTACCTAGACTATTCCCGACTAGTCTAGACTAGTAGGGTCAGCACTGTTTTCCATGGAGAGACTGCTTATCTGACCAGTCCGCAATCCGCAATCGAGTATATTATTATTCCGAAACGCTGAATAATAATATAAATTAATACTTTAATAATATACTACATACTACTACATTACATGAAACGCCTTCCTCTCTTCTAACTATTTTGCTGTGCCCATCAGGGTCCATAATTGTGACTACCTCTGTTATTTTATATTTTCCACCAAATGTACATTATGGAATGCAATAAATTATATGATATGATAAAGTATGAGGAAAAACGGAGTGGAGTACATGTCAGGTTTACCTACATTAAACTTCAATGAAAATAAACATTTGCACATATTTCACCTTTGACATCTCACCTACGAAAAGTCCCCATCTAAAAATACATGAGACCACAACGAGCTGGTAGAATAAAAAATAAAATAAAGCAAAAACTTAACAATTATACAGCGCTGTCGTCACTGTTCCGACCTCAAATGTTACGAAGCAAAAAGTATGTATAAGGGCTCACTCACATTTGTACGGCAATAGGGAATAAGGTAATGTTAAAAAGTCGGAGCCATAGTTTTTTCAAGGCATCTTTACTATTATCATAAAGCTAAAGAGTACCTACGTTTGTGTTTGTTTATTTGTTTCAACCGCTTATCTGAGGAACTACTAGACAATATATAGACTGTGGGAAATAGGAAGACTGAAGACAACTTCATGTAATTGTATGTGAAATAGTAGAACAGACAAAAAAACGCGTTTGCTGTATGGAACCACATAAATATTTCGTCGGTCTTAGTGTTCAGTATATATGTACATGATGTTATAGTGCTGTGAACAACTGTCTAACTGTCAAGGTTCATGAAATTCAACCTAGTGACAAAAATTCCTGGTAACACGATTCCATTGTGCCTTTTGGGTACGGAACCCAAAAATTACATCCATCATCCTCCGAGCCTTTTCCCAACTATGTTGGGGTCGGCTTCCAGTCTAACCGGATTCAGCTGAGTACCAGTGCTTTACAAGAAGCGACTGCCTATCTGACCTCCTCAACCCAGTTACCCGGGCAACCCGATACCCTTTGGTTAGACTGGTGTCAGACTTACTGGCTTCTGACTACCCGTAACGACTGTCAAGGATGTTCAATGACAGCCGGAACCCAAAAATTACATTTACATACTATTCCCACGTTAAATGTATCTAGTCCCTTATAAAGCAAAAACCGTTTCGTTCACAGTACGGCCAGCAAAGCCTATGTCATGAAACTGACGGTTTATTTCGCGAACTCGCTGAAAATGGTTTCAGGACACTGAAATAGAAAATGTTTTATTATGTTAAGTTAGAGTACTATCGTTTCAGCTAAACTACATCCGCGTAACGAGGCGGGCCAAAAATATAGCCTCGATAAAATGGGCTATCTAACATTGAAATATTTTTTCCAATCGGTACACGATTTCATGAGATTATCGTGTTTAAGCAATCACACAACTATAGTTGGTTTATTATTTTTATTACCCGACTGCCAAAGAAGGAGGGTAATGTTTTTCGAGTGTATGTAAGTATGTATGTATGTCTGTTCCTTTGTGACCTCCTGTAGCCTAAACGGCTTGATGGATTTTGATGTATGAGGTATCGTTAGATTTGTCTTGATTACGGGAGTGTCATAGGATACATTTTATCCTAAAAGTCAGATAGATATTTTTTCTAAATTTCCCTTTAAAAAAATATGTATGCGGTATCATTAGATTCATTTCAATCACGGGAGTAATAATTAATATAGGATACGTTTTTTCTCAAAATTCCCACGGGAACATGTTAATTCTGCGTCAACGCAAAGCAACTCATGCGTTAGCAAGCAAAAAGATAGGGCGTGGCCTGGCATGCGGCGCGCGGCGCGGTGCGGAGGGGGATATGCTCGAGTATACAGCCCGAATGCGGGCACACGCATAAGGGCACACGTCGTTGACGGTCTTCAGCAGTAATGACTCACCTAATTCTTTTTCTTCTTCACTACCAACAGTCCAGATTGGCGGTAAATTTATGTTGCGGAGTAACATCACTCGTAATCTAAAGCCAAATGTCGTCGAAATAATTTAAAATGGTACTTACATATACATAGTCTTCTACATCTACAACATTTTCGTTAAATAAAAACAGCTAAAAAGTTATAAATAAAAGAATTATTATTAAAAAAACAAAATACCCGACTGCACACTAAAAAAAGAGTAAAACAAGCCCCACAATAATATTTAATTTATAAATATTGATGGAAAGCATCGCAGGCGGGGACCACCTTGACCGCCACCAACGAAAATTCTGCTAAATGGTGCACAACCGAAATGACTATAAATAAGCCTCTGTTGGTCCCCGCCTGCGATGCTTTCCATCAATATTTATAAATTAAATATTATTGTGGGGCTTGTTTTACTCTTTTTTTAGTGTGCAGTCGGGTATTTTTTAAAGAAGAGGTTTGTTTTTTTAACGACTTCCTTAGATCTCTAGAGATTGTACTCTATTTCTAGTTCATTCAAGGAAGGTGTGGGTACTAAATCAGTGACTTTCATAATAGTCAGTCGATTACTCGTAAGCAACGCTTGACGGGAATGATGGGATCTTCAATGTCATTAAAAACCATATCCTATCTGAAAATCAACAAAAACTCAATAAATAATCTTTTATAAAATAAATAAGTTTCCCAGCTTGGCTTTTAACCTTTTTGCCTATGTCTATGAAAAAAAATAGAAACATATAAACCAAGACAAAAGAAAACCCCAACTTTCAAATAAAGAACCGTATGTATTCGTTAGCCATTTTAATCTTCTTTCCTCTTCTTTTACTGTAAAACAAAAAGAGACAGCTAACATTCGATGCTCGTTTAAAAACAGAAGGCAAATGTTTGCAAATCAAAAGCCAATATCGGCAGATCGATACAATGGCTTTGACATATTTGCATAATAGGATTTGTGAACGGAAAGCTACGAAATATTGAGGAGGCGGTTTTAATCAATGTACGAATTGAGTATAGATAGTATTATTTCTACATGACTTTTTTAGGTAGGCTGGTACTTCAAAGAATATACTTTAGTTTATACTTATTTGTAGAATACATTTATGTTTTAATTCTTCTTCGTTTCTCAGGGATCGGGAGAATAACCCAAGCGATTTTATCAACTTCCATGGACAGTCACCAAACACCATCAATAAGACGCAAATGCGTAGCCATCTTTTGGAAAAAGGTCGATTAAGTTAATCGTAATTAAAATAAAGAAAGCTGGGAGTAATAGATAAAACTATTTTATTTATCTTTCCTCGTAAACCTCCATCATTCATATACATTATACTTCGGCCGTTCAGAGAATGCGTTCCTGACACCTATCAGTTAGTCACGACTAGTGATGGGCACAACATAACACTGAGTTCGTTACCGTTCCTTCAAAATGAACCGCCGCATTATTTTAAGATTATTTTCGTTTTAAATTGGCGGAATCATTTGTTTTATATTTTAGTTATTTAAGTGGAAACCAAAAAAAGGTAATATTCATATAATAAAATTGTTTTATTTATTCTTTGTTACAAGTACATTGAATTGAATGTGCGAACAGAATATTAATCAGACTCCGATTTGCTTGAGGAGGTGGTGTCTTCATCATCATCTTCGCCTACATGTATAATTATATTATTATCAATAACAGAATCAATCCTGATATCTCGGTCTAACAAAAGCCGGGTAATCAAATAAAAACAGATCGAAAACACTTGAAAAACGTGGTCTATGCGCACGAAACGACAACGGACGACTGTTTTAGCGTCACAAAATGGCGGCCCATAACGCCATTTGGGGTTACCATTTTTAATCTAAGTATAAAAATGCGGTTTGGTCATAGTTTTATTTTTATATTTCATAAACGTTATAATTAAGTCTTATAGTCCATTATTTTCCAATTCTTAAAAAGAAAATCAAAACGTATTATTTTATATTATAACTGTATAAGAACAGATTACGATACTTGCCTGTTATTTTTAGCACAGCACTACAAAATATAAACCGCTGACATAACCTTGTAATAGCGCAGTATAGATTTAGAAAAATATTGTTTACCAAGTTATTTGACACTCAGTTTGGCACAAAATTATAACATTCATTGATTATTGATATAATAATGTTGTTTTAATGCTCCTCAATTGTTAAAACGGTAAACAACCAGCAAAAATATTTTTATCGTAACTGCAACGCCATTGCAAAGTTACGTCGTCAGTTCAATCGCGACGTGTCAGGAACGCATTCTCTGAATGGCCGAACTATAACATTGTTTTTGTCTACCCATACAAATTGTTAGAAGAGGTTTGTAAATACTTTATTTATAAAACTACTCTACTGAAAGTTTTTGCAATGTAGAATGCCCGTTTTATTTTAATTTCGATTGTAGAGACAACTTTCAATATAGCACATTTTTTTTCAAAACGTTGAATGCAAAAAAACACATATAAACTACTCCAATTCATTATCATACAACATCGAACCCTTTAACGGTGATCTTTGCCTTATAAAAAACCTATTGTCTAATAAAAACCGGGTAAGCTCTCCCTAAGCTCAGAACTTTGCATGGAGGTCCCATTAGACCCCAGAGGTCCTGAGAAAAACAAATAAAAGCCTAGAATAGTCAGCAAATATGCGAAGGGAAAGATAAAAATAGCTTTGAGAAAATGTCTCCGTTTGAAAGTTGGATGTTGTGAAAATAAAATGTGTGTGTTTTTGTCAAGAAATATGACTAAGATTTATTATTTGTCAAGTCTCTTATAATAGGCATTAAGAAACTTACAATAGAAAATCACATAAACATATATATCAACTGTGAAAGAAAGTATTTTTAAGGAAAGATTTTGTCTGTAAAAATAAGGAAAGTCTGTAATCGCCAATACGATATGAGAAAGCGTCGTGATCAACGCTCATTATTACTAAGATATAAGAAAATGCTAAAAGGAATTCTTTTTAATGTCCAATAGCCACCAATAATAAACCACTACATACCTTTTTCAGTATACCTAGATACCACCATAAACGCATAATTTCAAACTCAACATAAAATGACAAATTATAATTCAAATTAATATCACACCATTTCCATACAAACTCATTTGAAAACCAAACGCGTTGGCAGACCTCAATAATTTAGACCAATTTCACAGGTCAACAATATCTAGGGATGGGTCCACGGAGTAAGGAAAGATGAGCAGATATGTCATAATGCAGGTAAGTCAGGCGCCTTCTTCTAGGTCAGATAAGTATGGTGGGTATGACCAAAACGATCAGTTACGAGTGATTTAACAAGGCATTCAGTTTCTTTGAGTAATCTGTCAACGATTTTTGGTATTACAAAAATGGTAGGGTCCAAAGACGGCTTATAAGGGTGAAGACAGTAATGTTCCTCGTCCCCCGCACACCTGCATTTTGGCGCGCTACTTTTTTAGAAATAGAAATAGAAATAGAAATCGTTTATTTGCTGAAAATGTATGTTACAGATATGGTGGTAAATTAATTTATATTGTCTCAATACATTTCGCCTTACGGCATGCAAAGTATTTGTTGACGTTGACAATTTAACTTAATTATATTAAAAACTTATAATATTACACATTTTTAAGTTAAAATTCTACCCAAACTCTAAATAAAAATAAAAATCGACAAAACTAAAATACAAAAAATTCTAAATAGAAAAAAAAAAAACTTAATGAATACAAAATAAAAAACTAAATAAGACTTACATTAAATTTCAAAAGTAAACTCTACAATAAACTCATAATTTACTATTTACAGTAACAAATTTTAATCTAATTCATCATTTAGGAAATCGTTAATGTTGTAGTAGCATCTGTCCTGTAAAATTTTAACTAAAGATTTTTTAAATAATTTTGTCGGTAACTCTTTTAATTTTTGCGGAAGTTTATTGTATATCTGAGGGCCCATATGTAGAATATTCTTTTTTAGTAAAGCGGTTTTGTGTCCCCCGGTATACAGCTTATCTTTATATTGCGACCTCATTGGTCCGGCACGTTTCCTAACTTCAGTCAGTGATGTAAATAGGTGTTGATTTGTTTTTACAAATAGCGCTACTTCCAATATATATAGAGATGGAAAGGTTAGGATTTTTAATGCTTTGAATTGTGGTAAACAACTTTCCGTAGACTTGAGACCGGTCATTGAACGAATGCATCGCTTTTGAGCTTTAAATATACGCTCTCTTTCACTACAATTACCCCAGAATATTATACCATATCTCAATACGGAAGCTACTAATCCATGATACGCGGATACTAACGTATTTAAATTGACCTTTTTTGACAAGTTATAAAGCACGAAAGCATTTTTGGCTAGTTTCTGGGATAAATATTCTGCATGAGGACGCCATGTCAATCTGTCATCTATATTAATGCCTAAAAATTTAGTCACACTGGTTGTATCTATTGTTTGGTCTTTATATTTAGTCTCTACACTATCAGGAAGTTTTCTTTGGTAAAAATGCATGACTTTAGTTTTTTGTAAATTTATTATAAGATTGTTTTTATTCAGCCAATGTATTAACGATTTAAGTGAGTCATTTATTTCTTTCTCATAGTTTCTTTTATCACCGCATTCAATTGTTACAGTACTATCGTCCGCGAATAATGTCGTAGCTTGATGAACATTAGCAGGTAAGTCGTTTATGTAAAGCAGGAATAGTAATGGGCCAAGCACGCTACCTTGTGGTACTCCAAATTTAGTGACTCTACAGTCTGATAGATATTTGATCTCCCGTTTTGTTTTAGTACATACTCTAGTTAATTCTGTGTGTTGTTTGCGATCAGTGAGGTATGATTTAATTAAATTTAAAACGTTGCCTCTTATACCGTAGCTGTGAAGTTTATTTAACAGAGTTTCATATTTTACGCAGTCAAATGCCTTTGACATATCTGTAAATATTGAACATACGGGATTTTTCTTATCAATGTTATTCATGACAACTTTTAAGAAATCAAATATTGCCATATTTATATTTTTGTCTTTACGGAATCCTTTTTGTTCCTGGCATAATATATTATTTTTAGATATGAATGAATAAATAGATTCATATATAATTTTTTCAAATATCTTTGAAAATATAGGAATTAATGCCACGGGCCTATAGTTTGACATTTCTTCCTTATTATTCTTTTTAAAAAGCGGTTTTATCACAACTATCTTTAATTTATCTGGATACACACCTGTGCTAATACAAGCATTAAGTATATGACTTAAGGGTTTCGCTATAATATCAGACACATACTTTATTACGACCGTATGAATACCGTCATAGCCATAACTATTTTTATTTTTTAAGTTTTTTATCACTCGTGTAATATCCCGGTCTATTACCGGATGCATAAATAAAGACTTTGGATTATTAGGAATATCGTATTTACTATCTGAATTATTACTAGAGATATCTTGCACTTGGTCTATAAAATAGCTGTTAAATGATTCTGCAATTTGTTTAGGATTTTTGATTAATTCATTGCCCTTACTTATTTGCAGTATTGGTTCAATAAGTTTATTTTTATTAGCATTAATTACTTGCCATGAAGCTTTGTTTTTGTTTTGTGAGTTATTAATGAAGTAATTGTTTTGTACTTTTTGTGTAAGATTAATAATTGTTTTTAGTTTTTTTGAATAGTTTTTAAATATGTTTTTATTTTCACTCGAAGGAGCTTTTCTATATTTCCAAAGTAGGTTTCTTTTTCTTTTACTACAAATCTTTATTCCACGGGAAATCCATTTTACTTTATTGTACGGAGTTACGGTGATTAATTTGTAAGGAAAGCATAAATCGTAAATCAAACAAAAAAGGTCCATAAACTTATTGCATGCGTCATTTGGGTTATCACATTCTAGCACTTCCGAAACAATAGGCAATAGTAAGTCTGACGACCAGTCTTATCTACCAACAGGTATTGGGTTGCCCTGGTAACTGGGTTGAGGAGGTCAGATAGGGCCAGTTGCTCCTTGTAAAACACTGGTACTCAGCTACATCCGGTTAGACTGGAAGCCGACCCCAAGATAGTTGGGAAAAGGCTCCTTTAGATGATGATTTTTTTAAGCAATATTCCGTTATGGCACCTTTTTTTTAACGACGTCAAAAATCACCAAATGACCCCTCCCGCTGTGGGTTAACAGCGGTGATGGAGTGTCAGACTCTTACTGCCTAAAAACAGTCGTGTTCCGTCGTAGGCCTTTTGTGTACCAGGGCCGCGGTACTTTCGAACAATCCTGCAGACCCGGCGTTATGGCACCTCCGCTAGTGATTTTATTCTCCCTGGATGAAGCGTATAATTATTCCGAAGGTACCAGGAGCGCATTAATCTTGAAGAGGTCTTCGATAGAGGGCCACTATCAATCACTGATCTTGGAACCTATACTTCATCTTTAGATTGGTTTCATTCCGTATCAGACCCGGGTGTAATGGAAATTGATAACTGGGAGTTTAGAAGGTTTTTTGTACATTTTTAGGTGGTGAAATTGAGCGGTTTTGTTGTTTTTGGTGTCAAGTAGAAGGTTATGTTTTGTCTGTGGCGGTCCATATGGGCATTGACATTCTATTATTGTTGATTTATTTTCTTTTGTTTCGATACTATTTTGATAAACGAGGCAGCTAGTGTTATCCAAACTTATTACGTGTACCTTCTATGTATGTCAAATTCAAAATAATTATTTCAAATGACGGCTACGAAACCACCTTTTACTACCTCTTCCTATGTGGTTTTTACTGGGAAGAACTGGCGCAACAAACTCCCTAGCATTAAATATATTTTTTTATCCGTATAATCTAAAAGCGAAACTCGACTGCAAGTTTAATGCAGCAAATTACTAGGAAGACAATATTCAAATGAGATAGATCTAAAACTAGACTAAATCCCACAAATCTAGCACCCGACACCAAAAGACTAGTCTTCTATTCTCCTTTAACAAAATTACTAAAACAAGGAAATACTTATTCGGTACAAAATCGTCTAGCTAGCAGATTTAATACAAGATTGTAACAACTATGTATAGACTACTGGAAGAGACAATGTATGTAACTATTTCTTAGCTTTATTTGCTCAGAAATATGTGTTTTAGCACCGTCGGAGCGTAAATGTTGGCAATGAGATAGCGTTATTGCAGCATTAGAGTAAATTGTTTTCTTAGATATTTGAATTTTTATTATTATTTAGTTTGTGTGTACTTTGTTTGATTGTGAGTTTTGTGTTGCCTATGCCAGTACTGACAGTTCTAAACTGTTTGAAACTTTTTTACGGAAAACGACTCAATCCATTATGATGAAATTATAATATCATCATCCTCCGAGCCTTTTTCCCAATCATGTTGGGGTCGGCTTCCAGTCTAACCGGATTCAGCTGAGTACCAGTGCTTTACAAGAAGCGACTGCCTATCTGACCTCCTCAACCCAGTTACCCGGGCAACCCGATACCCCTTGGTTAGACTGGTGTCAGACTTACTGGCTTCTGACTACCCGTAACGACTGCCAAGGATGTTCAATGACAGCCGGGACCTACAGTTTAACGTGCCATCCGAAACACAGCCAATGGTGTCTAAGATATACTTAGAAAGTACATACAGACTTAGAAAAGTTGCATTGGTACTTGCCTGACCTGGGATCGAACCCGCGCCCTCATACTTGAGAGATTGGTCCTTTACCCACTAGGCCACCACGACTTTTTCAATGAAATTAATTGAAATTTCAATTTCGATGAAATTATAATATGCTTCTAAGTTAATTATCCTTTGGAAACGTATGTAGGATTCCTAGAATTTATCTCAAGTCTTTATCTCAAAAAATATTTGCAACAACAGAAAATAGTCATTTAATTCCAAAGTCACTAACACTACTACTACAGAATACCAATGTGTTTTTTTTAATACCCCAAAAAATTCAAGAAACACTTAAAAACGAATGCCAATGACACTTCATTCAACAACAAACAAAAAACAAAATTACAAGAAACTTTTTCCAAAAAAGCACGCCCTTATTTGCATGGAAGTTCCAGTCCTAAAACTTTAGGTCTGCGGACCCCAACTGTCGTGGTTTTGGACCGGCTCGGACCCGGTTTTTGTCCATGTTTCGCTTGAATTAATGCCGAGTTAGAATTCATTGTTTCGTAGTGTTACTGTAAATAAAATATACGAAGCTAGCAATGTCTGATCTTTATTTAAAGAGTTTGTTGTGTAGCGAAGCGATTTTCAATTATTTTTTTTGGGGTTGTAGTCTGTGTTGGTAATTGTGTGTAATTTTATAAGTGGCAATTGAATTGTAGCTTATATGAGATATGTAAAAAAAATAGTCACATAAAATACCAAACAGTTTATATGCCAAATAATAGTCAAAACCATAATCGCAACTATCAGTGTTTCCACATTAGCGGATTTTCCGCTCGCCTTTTCTACGTGAAACATAATATTCCGCGCTGATAAAACTTGATAGAAACGTGGGATTTAAATCTGTCACGCTATTTCAGAGTCATCTATTGAAACAAGTTGTCATCAATTATTTGTTAATATGATACAATACGAAAGCGCTGTTTAAGCCTAAAAATATTCATATTTACAACAAAAAAAAAAAAACTTAGAAATCAGCTTTCATATTTAACAGTGAAACGTTTCCTTTTAAATCACAAATATATTATATCATAACAATACCATGTCAGAAGTATTTATTTGTATGTACCTATCTGTGTTACCATTTTATGTCGGTACACAGTCGCGGTCAGACACAGGACAAAGGTTTTTGTGTCACCTGCCCCGTTTGTCACAAAATGTACGAATGAATCTTATTTAATTATAATATTGTCGAGTTTTGCTAAAGGTATTTTATATTTTGTGGAGGACTGGGTGGGGTTTGTATGTGATTTAAAATTAATGAAATATTTTAAATTTTATTTAAACTAGGTATTACATAACGTAGGTACTTAATCACATTCGATATTTCATTAAATTTTTTATAGGTATTATAATGCTGAAGAATTTGTTTGTTTGTTTGAACGCGCGAACTATTGGATCGATTTGAAAAATTCTGCCAGTGTCCTTATTCCATCCTTTCATAATGTCATACCCATACTTGCTAAGACTCTTAGTGAAAGTCAGACTGACTTCTAAAAAATCACATCAAAGCCAACTCTCATTCTTGATACGTAATCGTTAACTTAAAAACCTCTATACACATAAAAACCTTATACCATTTTAAAAGTATTTACCCTACAGCCGTTCTAACGCCCATAAAAATTCCTCACTGAATTTCACACCTTACACCAATTTGACTAAAGTCTATTTTCCCAAAGCAAACCAAGTGACTATTTACAAATCGTTCAACATGCTCCGAACCATGGAGAACAAAATGACTAGCGGAGGTGCCATAACGGAAAATCGCCTGAGAAAGTAGCGCGCCAGAATGCGGGTGAGCGGGGGACGAGGAAGGTTACTGTCTTCGTCCTTACACGCCTTTAAAAAAAACACAGATGTTTCAAAGAAACCGAAAAACTCGTTAGTTGACTATGTATTTGACCTAGAAGAAGGCATCTTTTATTTTCGGCGGGAAATCACCAAATGCCCCTCCCGTTTTGGCTTGGCAGCGTGAGGGAATGTCAGACTCTTACTGACTAGAACCCATCATGTTCCATCTGAAGCCCTTTATGTACCAGGGCCGCTTTAACTCTTTTGAACAATCCCGCAGCTCCAGTAAGAAGAAGGCGCCTGACCTACCTGCATTATGTCATCTCCATTCATCTTTCCTTACTCCATGCTATGTACGCTAACGATGTTTCAGTTTGTTTGTTTGCGATACAGATCGTTGGATTCTGTTTTGTATAGAGGTTCAGGATACGCCAATCTATCTATGGTTTAACGATTGATTGGGGTGATTGAATTTGTGTTACCTAGCTGAAGATTTTGCTTGCCTATTTACACAATAGGTATATCTTATCGACTATAAAAATGTTTTTGAGAAAGAAATAGAAACTTTTATCGGCGGTTTTACCCTTGTCCGATAGAAACTTGGCCTTGTCCACAGGTAAAAAGTAGCCTACTCATTATAGCTTTTTTCGATAAAAAAGGATATTTAACACTTGAGATTAGATCGTTAAATAATTCATACAGATTATTTATGATATTTTAGCTTGGTTACTTTAATATCAAAATTGAATAGTCATCTTTAGTAAAAACAACATCATAAGCAGGCCAAAACTCCTCCGCAAAATTACTTAGCAATTTTTAACATTTCACTAAACACGTGTCAGTATAATATATAAGATTCCTATACAAAACTGCCTACAAGAAATAATAGCATTCTAATTTAAATTTATTCTATCTTGTCATCATCATCCTCCGAGCCTTTTCCCAATCATGTTGGGGTCGGCTTCCAGTCTAACCGGATTCAGCTGAGTACCAGTGCTTTACAAGAAGCGACTGCCTATCTGACCTCCTCAACCCAGTATCCCGGGCAACCCGATACCCCTTGGTTAGACTGGTGTCAGACTTACTGGCTTCTGACTACCCGTAACGACTGCCAAGGATGTTCAATGAAAGCCGGGACCTACAGTTTAACGTGCCATCCGAAACACAGCCAATGGTGTCTAAGATATACTTAGAAAGTACATACAAACTTAGAAAAGTTGCATTGGTACTTGCCTGACCTGGGATCGAACCCGCGCCCTCGTACTTGAGGTTGGTCCTTTACCCACTAGGCCACCACGACTCTTATTCTATCTTGTATCTTGATATAAATTCCAGCGGCCATTTAGTTTCGCCTCTCAACCTATCTTAAGGTTATATCGCTTTAAAAGCTTCCCTTTGAGTCAGAACTACCTATTTTTAGCCCTCTCACCCTTTGAGAAAACCCAAAAGATAAATCGAGGTACAAATTAAATAGTACATCTTTCTGAAGATTTCTTACTACTTAAATTACTTGGTTTATTAAGTACTTAAACATTTTCAAAGTAAGCGTAATCTGAAAAGCTATTTCAACGATATTAATGTTCACCATCTTTTGTTGGGAACATTTTCAGAATTTTGTATAGAATTCTCTTCTGAAATGCCGATGGTAGTATGCTTTTAATATAGAAGAGGGTATTATGGAATTATGACAAGACGTGTCTTTAAATTTTAAAGAGTATTTTTGAGGTTGACTTTGCAAAATTTTGGGAAAATTCCTGTTGAGTTTGATGTTAATTCTAAAAGCAGTCTTTAGATTAAGCCTCAGCCATAAATAGTGTAGGACGTTTAAATAACATAAGATGAACTGACTTGGTACCTGAGGATAAATTACGTATCCAAGATTTGAAGTCATCTGATCGTTCTAAAAGAGAAAAGACAAAATAAAATTACTCAAAACACTCCCACGTTTAATACAATGTTGCCAATTTCTTACGAAATATGTAGTAGGTATAACTAAAGTCCTGCAAAACAATAAATTATAGTTAATATAAATAAAAGATAAGATTTGAGGAAAACATTAAACTTCTACTTATTTCTGCATTCGGTATGGCTTTAAGAAAACGATTTTACTTACAGTGAAATTGGAGTGAATAAAAACAAGGAAAACTCTAACAGGGTAAACATTAATAACTCCAACTTATTTATATTAAAAACACGTCTAAACTCCTTAAGGAAATCACCCAAAACATCCAATTTCCGATACCTAACCGAGCCTCTAAGGACCGATTCTACATCCCAATAAAACGACTGTGTTATTGAAAGACAAAACTACGACCATGAAACCAAATGACTAGCGGACATGTCATAACGCAAAATCTCCTAAGAAAATAGCTCGAGAATATGGGGTGTTCTAGGGATGAAGAACGTTACTATCTCCCTTACACGCCTTCATTATTTTCAAAATAAGAATCCAGCCTCCAAGCAATCAAGACTAATCTTTGACAGTTTTGATTTGACAAGGAATTTGTTCGTCTCGTTAGTTCTGGTAACTGATCACGCCTATCGTACGTTACTTGACCTACAAGAAGGCGCCTGACCTACCTTTCTTATGTCACCTCCGCTATATTTCCTTCGTCCGTGTCTGCGCCTATTTCTCTACGAATTCAATACTTTAGGTGCGTCGAATCCAATATGTGTCTAAGACTTTCCATTATTCATCCCACTACATATGTACGGTGGGCCTCGTAATAAAATTGCGCCCTGAAATTTATATAAGTGTACAAACACACTGTAAACTTTTAGTCGGCCGATAGTTTGTTTGGGCTCCAAAATCAGTATGAAGATGAATGGTTGTATGTACATTACAAAAATCTAATATGTAGCCGGTATCAGTGCAATCTCACGAGTATACGTATGTGGTTTGATTCCAGATCAGGCAAGTAGCAATTAACTTTTCTAAGTTTGTATGTACTTTCTAAGTATATAGCAACGTTTAACGGCTTTAGTTACCTACAAGTAGTCAAAAGCCAGTAAGTGTGATAATCGGTCTTACCTCGAGTTATGGGGTTGCCCGGGTAACTGGGTTGAGGAAGTCAGATAGGCAGTCGTTTCTTGCAAAACACTAGTACCCAGCTGCATCTAATTAGACTGGAAGCTGACCCCAACATAATTGGAAAGATGCTAGGCAGATGATGAATGGTAGTGCGCACATTACAAACATCAGGTATTTAGCCGGCACCAAACCGACTGAAAACTTTGATTGGAATCAAGATTTTCTTTTCAAAAAATTCGCCAAAGACAATCGGGTCAACTGTCGGCCGACTAAAAGTTTGCAGTGTGGGGGTAGTCTAAAACTGAGGTGCGGGCGTTTGCACGCGAGTTGAAAGTTGATGGGCGAAGTTCAAAAGAGTGTGTTTTGTTTTATGCAAACATTGAAGCAGGTCATTTGGTAAACAAAAGCGGTGGTCCTTTTAGTTTTTATGGGTTTTCGGATCAGGGTACCACGTGTCTATGTTATACAATGCTACGCGTGTGTAGGCACGTGTTTCAACTGAAGCGCTGAATGCCTGTGAATAGCTGCTAGGCGCGTGATAGTGTGAGTTACGCCTAATCCTTTATCGGCGGATTTTAGTTACCTACGCATCCTTGGAATTGCATACGAGAGATTGAATTTTGATTTTAGCACCATGACATTCCCAGCAATGGGACGTTATAGGCTAGCAATTGAATATAGATCTAACCCCATACAAGTTATGGCACATTCCTATCCCTGGTAAGCAAATGATCTGACACAGGCTATTAAATAGCTTGTCAACCGAATCATCGTCATCATCATCATCATCATCTCAGCCATAGGACGTTCACATCACTGCTGAACATAGGCTCCCCCTTAGATCTCCACAGATACCTGTTGGAGGTGACCTGGATCCAGCGTCTTCCGGCGACCTTTATAAGGTCGTCTGTCCGCCTTGTTGGTGGATGTCCTACGCTGCGCTTGCTAGCCCGTGGTCTCCACTCCAGCACTTATAACCGAATATCTATTTTAAAAAAGTTAACTTACATAGATATAAAAAAGGTATGCTAGAAACAAAAATAATACTTCTAGTACTATCTTGCATCGAAGAAAAAAATGTATAGGTAATCAATTAATTTGCATCATCATCCTCCGAGCCTTTTTCCCAATCATGTTGGGGTCGGCTTCCAGTCTAACCGGATTCAGCTGAGTACCAGTGCTTTACAAGAAGCGACTGCCTATCTGACCTCCTCAACCCAGTTACCCGGGCAACCCGATACCCTTGGTTAGACTGGTGTCAGACTTACTGGCTTCTGACTACCCGTAACGACTGCCAAGGATGTTCAATGACAGCCGGGACCTACAGTTTAACGTGCCATCCGAAACACAGTCAATGGTGTCTAAGATATACTTAGAAAGTACATACAAACTTAGAAAAGTTGCAAATCAAATCGCGCAAATCAATTAATTTGCACCTTACTGCCATTAGCGGTAGTAACATTATCAATTAATTGCTTTAATAAAGGATCATTTGTGCGTATCAATTAGTGCACGTAATACATTGATATTATACGCTATTAACTGTTATGGGAAACCGTGTTTCTCATACATAATCAAGTATTATCCGAATATGGATATTTATAACCTGAGCCAATATTGAAGAGAAAATACTTTGTTAGTTTTACCTCCGAAAATAGTGTACCAATTTAAAAAAATCTATAGGCCATAATATAAGATTTCAACTGTGACGGGTGAAAACGCGAGAAAGCTAGTCGTTTATTGCCATCTTTTACCACAGAAGATGCTATTAATTGGCATGATTTCAAATTAATATGGCTAGCTGAGATTTGACATCTCAAAAGAACAACTTGTCACACCCGGATATAATTAATCTATCTAATACCTACTGAAAAAATATCAAATCGGACCAACCTATAAGGAGATTATAAACGAGTTTAAATAATGAAAAGCTTCAGCACTATAATAAAAGTAAACATTATAGCTCGGGGTACGCGAACTAATGAATAAAACGTTGGAAATGTGTAAAAAGGACGTATAATGAGTAAAATATATAAGTGTAAACAACAATGGGAGGACAAGACAAAACTTAAACATGGAAAACACTAGCTAAACACGACTTATAGGGTCGGCGCGCGGCAGCGCGCGCGCGGGTTGTTGCTGACGGAGCGGGTCGCGGACTAACTAGACTTTTGGACTGGCGGGCGGCGGGGGCGCAGCACCCGCCGCGCGCCGGTTCGAAGCGGATCGTGCGCGTCTCTTGCGCGCCGGGCGTCGACGGTTCGATTGGAGCGCGGGGCGAAACCTATGTTTCGAATTTTGACGCGCTATATCCTCCCCCTCCAAGTCGGTGGAAGGCTCTGAAACCGACTTGGAAACCTTGACCCTAGGGGGCCTGCCCCTCCTACGAGAATGAACGACAGCCTCACCGCTGCCGACGTAAGGGGTCAGGAGACTGGCATGGTATTTACCCCGCGGTAAATCATTTTTGTCAACGATCTCAAAAATCGTCGGCGAAACAACACTTTTTATCTTGTAAGGACCTTCACGCCTGGGTGCAAACTTACTTGTGAAACCCTTGGCGGCCTGACTCAATCGATGGCTCTTCACGAGGACGAGGTCACCAACTGAGTAACGCGAACTAGCGTCTGTCCTAAGAACGAATGGTTCCTCGAAATTAGGCTGGCGGAGTTTGGGACTGGTGGAAAGGCGCACCTTCAGTTCCTCGAACACGCACTGCTCGGACTCGGACTCCCCCCAGTGCCAGCGTCGATCCTTCTTCAAAGGAGATACATGATACGGTGGGCTAGCTATGGGTGTGGCATCTCCTATGTCGATGCGATGGACTGCAAAATCAGTCGGTCCTCCCCCTGGAGCGGAAATGTCTGCATTGACATTCAGAAGGTCGGACAATCGCGGACGTTCAGTCGCGTCAAGATGTGAGCCCTCGTCCTCGCGAAGACCCACAGACGAACATGACAGGGATAACGCGCTTGGTTCATAAATAATGGGCTGAGGGGCCCGATTATCACGCAAATACCACTCATCACGACAGAAGTCTAATACCATGCCAGCATCCCGTATGAAATTCATTCCTAATAAGCTGTCTGTAGCATTAGGTAACATAAGAAAAACAACATTCAGTGTCACCCCGCGCACAGTTACATTTACTTGCGCTGTTTCAACAATTTGCGCACAAACTCTGCCATCGGCATATTTTAATTCAGTAAATACATTGGTAAATGTTTGGCCGTTATTAACTAAATGCGCTCTTAGCGAAACACTGCCGATGCAATGCTTAGCGCCAGTGTCCAACACTAATCTACCGATAACACCGTACACTTCCACTTCTAGAATCGGTCGCACTCGCGAATCTAAGCGCGTATCACTCGCGGACACTGATTGAAACACTGATGATGACACAACACTTTTCTTTTCTTTACACGCCGGACAGTTGGATCGGATGACTCCGGGTTCTCCACACCCGAAGCATGTGATGGTCGGCGTCGGCGCAGGCGCGGATGACGCCTTAACATCGGCGGCCTTCTGCTTGGCTAATTTCTGACACGCCTCTTTCAAATGGCCAAACTGCTTGCAGTAATTACATTGAGGCCGGGCCTTAGGAACAGAAGCCGAAGATCGAACGGGCGAAGACGGGGCGGCGGCTGAGGTCGACGGCTTAACCTCAGCAGGAGCGGGGCGCGGCCGACCCTCGTCGAGAATGTCCTCGACACGGCGCGCTTCCGCTACTAACTCCGCAAACGTACCAAAGCTGGAGCGGGCTACCTTCTCTCTAATACGATGTTTCAGGAGCCCGTAAACCATATCCAGCTGTACCACCTCTGACAGAGAAGACGGTGGTAACTGAGCTATCAGCGCCCTAACATGGCACACAAATATGTCGGTGGACTCGTCGTTACGTTGCTCACGCTCAAAGATTTTCCTATAAATTTTATGAGGCGGTAATCTTGGACCGAATGTAGCCTTTAATGCTTCGACGGCATCATGCCAAGTGTAAGTAGTCTCTTTAACTCCCTGCCACCACGTGGCGGCAAGCCCCGTCAATAACATGGGTAACCCACGCAGGGCGTTAGCGTCGTCGACACGCACGCACTCCTTGTAGGTCTCGACGGCGTCAATAAATGCAAGGACGTCGCTCGCTTTGTCCCCATCAAAGCGCGCAGTACACTTCGCGAAGTGGCCAGAATAAACAGGTGTACTTACAGGATCGCGACGATTACTTAACCTCTCGATGAGCAGCAGCAGCTGGTCAGTGGTCATGGCCACCGGAGCAGAACCAGCGACAGCTTGCGCGTTCTCCATTTGTGCAGGAGCAGCGCCGCGCGGATGAGAGTCCGGCGCAGGCGCGAGCGGCGGCGCCAAGTCCTCAGACTGGGCGGCGGCCGAAGCCGGGCTCGCTGCACGCGATCTCGTTAGAACCATTATTCGGAGCTAACGCGTACACACGTCGAATAAACAATAGTCCACGTTGGCACCGCACCGATAAACACGACGCGAAACAAGTACCAAACGACGTACACAAAAGTCTCTTAGGTACCCTAGGTCACCGACACAACCTAGGTTTTTCCAATGCGTAAAAGTTCACGTTGATACCGCACTAACACACAGCAGTACGAAACAAGTACCAACAAAGTTCAACAAGTGAGTATGGCCGCCAAAAATTGTACTTTTGAGAAAAATATATTGTCCTTGTCATTAATTTATAACTTATGGATATTTTTACACAGAAGATATGGTAGATTTTAAATAATTTCAGGTTCGCGGTATTATATGTATTAATATAAATAGTTTCCACCCATTTAGAGTGTATTAAACAAGCTCCATTTTATTTTTTATTAATATGTTTATTTTACTTTCCATACACGAGTCGTGTGTCCTACCTAGACATTTCACACTTCGGAGTCACAAAATTGGGTACAACTGTAATGTATCCTGTAAAATCTTTTAATTTCTAAATTAATTGAGTAATTTACTGTATACTTTTAACTGATATTATTAAAATATAGCATAAAAATTAATTCAAAACGCACTTTAAACAATAGTCTCACTTTTTTTCCCGAATGATACTTCACGCAAGTTACCATAAAGTAACGGCTTAATCAAAAAGATACCTTGGCCACGAAAATATTTTTAAGTAATAGCAACACCACAGACATGTTGGCCAACCGTACAGATAAAAATCGCCATTTTGTTTCTGTCCAAGTTGGTCGAGAAGGTAGTCGGCAATTGTGTCTCAAAAGATTTTATTATTTTTAAGTGAAAATAATGCAAGGTAAGAATGCAAATTTGTTATTTTATTCAAATTATGTGTGTAGCTTCAGTGTTCCATTAGCAATTCAAACTATACGATGTCTTATTACTTCAAAACTTACGCGAATAAAGGCTTTTAAGGTTATGTCCAACCATATTTTGATTCACGAATGATACCATGTGTTACTTTAGTGTTACGTAACATTCGTGATCGGCTGTTAAGAGTAGTACACACTAGAGAATCTAATGAAATTAAAATACAAAAAAGAAACAATTTAAAAACCTACAAGTTTTAATTTTTAATTTCTACATGCCATACGGGTTTCGACCCGTAAGGATCGTTTTTCGGAACGATCCTTCTTTTTTGAATTCGGTAAAAAAAAAGTAACGTAACGTATTTGTAGTTTATACCGTCGATTTATCCGTATCAGTTTTCTTAATTAGCTATACTTAATGTATTTTTTGTCTAGAGCTAGTCAGTTTCCGTTCTGATGGATTTACGTTCAAATCCTGGGGGACAAAAAAAATAATTAAGTCCTGGCATAGTTGACAAAATAGATTTACGCAAATATTTTATTTTTAGATGGTTTTGACGGCGGCAGAAAAACAAAAGCGGTACAGAGAGCGAATGCGAGCTAACAACCCAGAAAAATTTGAAGAAGCTAAGCGTAAAAATGCTGTGCGAAATAAAGAAAGAAAAAAAATTTGTGAATGTTCGGAAAGAGAGAAAGAAATCCTAAGGGCACAGTGGAGAAATAGAAAAAATAGACAAAAAGATAAAATAAAAGAAAATGTTACTGAAAATAATAGTGATCTAACTGAGAGTAATGATTTAACTCATAACAGAGCACGATTAGCAGAAAGAAGAAAGTTTCAAAAACATTTGGCTTTAGTAAAAAATAGCTATGAGGTTAAAATCAACAAGATGGCAAAAAATATTGCAGCACTTAAAAAAAAATGTTACCGTTTAACAAAGAAACAAGAATTATTAATCGCGCGTATTAACGAGTTGAAAGTCAAAAATGCAGAATTTCTAATAAATAATGTTCCTTTAAGTACCAATACAATCCAAGATGACATTGAAATGACACCGCTTACAAAAACCGAAAGCTTTATAGAAGAGAATATTCCCAATATATCCACACCAGAAAAACAAAAAGTAAAAAGACAGCTTCTTAATTATAACGTTCTAACAAATGCTATCCAAAATACTTACAAAAATTCTAAAGATAATAAAGATCGAAATGTTCTTAAAAAAGTAGTTGAGGATGAAATAGTAAACAAGTACAAGGTAAAAAGCATAACTACAGCTGTATTGGGACTGAAAGGAAGAATACGTCACAGAAGAAGCATTTTGCGAAATAATACGATGATTTTAGAAGAAATTAAACAATTCTATGAAAGAGATGATGTGAGCAGAGCAACAGCCGGGAAGAATGAAGTTAAAACTTTTAAGAAAAATAAACGACAGCGACGCTACTTATTGAAAAGTCTGAAGGATCTTTACAAAAAGTATAGGTTGGAAGGTGGCAAAGCAAAGTATACTGCATTTAAAAAGTACCGGCCATTCTATGTCTTGCGTCCTAAACTCTCAAATAGAGAAACATGTGGATGTATTAAACATGAGAATATAATGCTGAAGATTGAAAAATTAAAACTTTTCGGAATGATAGAAACCAAGGATTTAGATATAATTTTGTCTAAAGTACAGTGTGACTTGAATTCAAAAGAATGTGCGTATAGGGAATGCTCTTTTTGTAAAGATAAAGTTATTTCCTTAAACTGGGGTAGTCATAACCAAAGTGAAACTGTTAATTACGAAGAATTCAGACTTGACAAACATGAGTATACTAATAAAAAAGATAATAAAATATATATTACTAAGAAGATGGAAAAGAAACCAGTAAGTGAGTCATTGGGAAATTTAGTACAGAAATTTAACATAGAACTTAGTATTATAAAAAAACATATTTACAACATTAAACATCAGTATAACCAATACACATCGTGCATAAAAAACTTGAAAAACATTGAAGTTGCTCTTCATATAGATTTTAGCGAAAATTACACATGCAAACTTGCAACAGAAGTGCAATCTATGCACTTTGGTGCATCTAAACCACAAATAACAATTCATACTGGTGTCTTGTATACCAGTGGAACCAAGCCACAAGCATTTGCTTCTTTATCACCAAGCAATGAACATGGTCCAGAGGCCATATGGGCCCATCTTGAACCTATACTTAACCATATTAGAAAGGAATTTCCAACTGTGTCCGCTGTTCATTTTTTTTCTGATGGCCCTACTAGCCAATACAAACAAAAGAAGAATTTTTATATGTTTTCAAAACATACAAAATTGTTAGGATTCCCTAACTCCACGTGGAATTTCAGTGAATCTTCTCATGGAAAGGGAGCCGCTGATGGAGTTGGTGGCGCGTTAAAACGCAGACTCGATGGTTATGTGTCACAGGGCATAGATATACCAAATGCCCAAACAGCATTTAAAATCCTTAAGGACTCGGACACGTCAGTAATGATCTTTTATGTTACAGAGGCTGATATTGCCAGATACACAATATCAGAAATTCTAACGCCTGTACCACAGACAATGATTCTTCATCAAATTGCTAACACAGAGATAGCAGATGTCATTAAATTCAGATGTTTGAGCTGCTTTTGTAGTGATGTCTTGTTCCCAAAAGGTCATTGTGAATGTTTAGATGTCAAAAACCACCAACTTATACCAAACAAAGAATCTGAAAAAGACAGTGATACAATAAATAATCGTGATCGGAATAAAGCAAAAGAGAATGATAAAAAAAGGAAAATATCAGAATTAAGTGAAATATCTGATTCAGAGCAAGAAGAGAAAGAGAACAGGAATGAGATTGAGAAGATTGGTAGGACTGGTAACGACACAAAAAAAAAAGTAACCCTATTATCAGAAGTGAGGTACAAACCGGAAAATCGTGCCTTCTGTATCAAACGTTTTCATAATGGTAAACCGAATCTCATAAATATTAACATGTGTGATACATTAAATTTATCATATAAAAAAAATATAGATATATATCATAACCCAACTCCATCCACGTCGACCATGTCAGAACTAAATGAGAAACAAAATATTACACTCAAAAAGACAAGATTTCGTGAGACGCAAAATATCGCTGATTCTAGTGGAAGCTCCACAGAAAACGATGATGATTTTTCTGTTCATGACACCTCAGATGACGAACAGTTTATACCCGATTCTGACTCTATTATAACTCGTGAAACAGTTGAAGAAGAAACAGGAAATAATCACAATATTCAAGAAGAGACTGATATAAACAAGATAACTGACAAAGAGTGTGATTCCCCAAACACCAAAGATGATAATATAAGTGTAGGTGATAGTGTATTAGTGAGGTATTTTATAAGACAATCTTGGAAATATTATGTTGGTTTTATAGAAAGGGTAGAAGTTGATGTTACTGTAGGTTATTCTGTGCTGTTTTTAAAAACAATTTATAAACCAACACTAAAATTTGTACCTACAAAAAAAGATCGTGATATTGTTCCCGAATTAAGTGTGGTAAAAAGAATAGAGCTAGAGTTGATTGGGAAAGCATATGTCTTAAAAGATACATCAGATCAAATATATTTTCTATAATCTGTGAACGTAATTTATTGTCTTTCGTAACTAATTATTAATCTATGTCATGTCTAATTAATGTCGAACGTACATTTTTATGCCGCCTACGTTCCACACGTGGAAGTTTGGAAGAACTGTTGGGGTGTTGGACGAATGAGTGGAGGCGGCATTACACGTACAGTCTGTCACGGATTGAGTTTTATTTGGTAAAAATTAGGTAGATTTAAGATTGATTAGTGTAATTCTTAAAGTTACGAGAAAACAAGAAAAGATTTCCCAAAAATGTTGATATTGTTATAAAAGGTTAGTCTTTTTGACTTATATCCGCCATATTCAAATATAAGTTAATTAGAACGATACGAAGTCAAGAATGATAACTTTTTAAAATATTTTTCTAATATTATTTTTTTATGCTAAGCGTTTACGCGGAATGGCTTTATACAAACTTTTATTGATCTTGAAAACGAATTACCTAAACAGTTTTAATAAAACTTGGTATAGGTACAAATTAGCAGGTTATATAGATCTAAATACCAGTTATATAATTTATTTTCAAAAAAGTGTTTTAAAAAGATCTTACAGTCAATTTCAGTTTTCTATGCAAACGGAAAATTCCATAGTTTCATAATATTCATATTTCTTAAATGTGTTTATTTTAGATTTAGATCTTTAAGTATAACTTGCGTATCGAATTTTATAACAATCGGTTTATCTAGGAAGATATGGTTTTACTTTCGAATGATTATATTACAATTTTTTTTTACGAAAGCCATGCGGCGAAACAAAGACTTTTATTTTTTTTTTCTTACCTACTATTTTTATGGTAAACAAAGAAGAAAATATTTGATTTGTTATTGTTTTTTTATAGAAGACTGTTTCTTAGTTGTTTTTTTACTACATACATATAATAATAACTCGTACTTGGATCTCGTACTTCAGATCAGTTACGTAAGTACCTATAAGGTGTATGGTTCTATTCTATTAATTTGAAATAGAAGTACATAAAACATTTTTATTTGAAAAATAAAACTTTTTTTAATATATATTTTGTTTTATTGAGTTTAAATCTAATTTTATCAAATTAATTAATTTACAGTAAAATTAACAAAAAACCCAAAAAAAAACAAATTCTAACATTATGTCTAATGTACACTAGGCTTAATAAAATCACGTGTGTTACTTTCATTCACGTATGTTACAGAGTGTTACATTTTCACGACTGTTATTGTACAATTTTTGGCGGCCATACTCAAGTACAAACAGTTAGGTACCCTAGGTCACCGGCACTATCTAGGCTTTAAAACGTATTAAAGTTCGCGTCGGCACCGCACTATACACCGCAGTACGAAACAAGTAGGTACCGGAAAAAATACACGAACGTCACTTAGATATCCTAGGTCACCGCACTACCTAGGTCCTAGAATGTACTAAAGTTCGCGTCGGCACCGCACTATACAACGCAGTACGAAGCAAGTACCGGAAAAAAAATACACGAACGTTACTTAGATATCCTAGGTCACCGCACTACCTAGGTCCTAGAATGTACTAAAGTTCGCGTCGGCACCGCACTATACAACGCAGTACGAAGCAAGTACCGGAAAAAAAAATACACGAACGTTACTTAGATATCCTAGGTCACCGCACTACCTAGGTTCCAGAATGTTCTAAAGTTCACGTCGGCACCGCACTACACATCGCAGTACGAAACAAGTACCGAAAAAGATTGAGTTGAGTCCGCGGAACACACTAACCCGTGTTAACAGTTCGTCACGCAACTTAGCACTCTCTAGTGTTCTCTCGTAACGTAAATATTGATGCGTCGCGTCGATCGAACGTCCAAATCCGTAACCATATATGGTAATGTTTCGAACGCGAAGCACGCTTGGCTCCGCCTAGCCTCCCCCCGCCTCTTCAGCCTCCCCGGCGCACGGCGGTGGTAGCGAATATACCGGACGAACCAAGCCTAGCGAGCGCGTAGCGTACCTACGCGATATTATTTACGACAACTAAAGTTCTTGTTTTTAAACACTGATTTTACCGAATTACACAATATACACATTTAATGTTCCAAAACTGTTATGTAATGCAAAAGTTAACACAAATTAACACTGATTCACTGCGTCACGTTGGGCTGCCAGTTATAGCTCGGGGTACGCGAACTAATGAATAAAACGTTGGAAATGTGTAAAAAGGACGTATAATGAGTAAAATATATAAGTGTAAACAACAATGGGAGGACAAGACAAAACTTAAACATGGAAAACACTAGCTAAACACGACTTATAGGGTCGGCGCGCGGCAGCGCGCGCGCGTGTTGTTGCTGACGGAGCGGGTCGCGGACTAACTAGACTTTTGGACTGGCGGGCGGCGGGGGCGCAGCACCCGCCGCGCGCCGGTTCGAAGCGGATCGTGCGCGTCTCTTGCGCGCCGGGCGTCGACGGTTCGATTGGAGCGCGGGGCGAAACCTATGTTTCGAATTTTGACGCGCTATAACATATTATAAAACTCACTGTTTTATGCGTTTTGAAAATAATTTATTATTAAGCCTAAAATCATATCCAAGAACATTTTAAATCCCATTTTACAGTCTACCAAGTTTACAAAAACATAACAGAGTTCCCTTTTCATTTCCATAATATTGGTAAGCTCAATCTTCTAACAAAATTCAAGATGGCGGCAAGTAAACAGCTGTTTTGATCGGAATATCAAGTGCAGCCGGGGGGCGAGACGGTATCGATGCAATCGTATCGAATTCTGCCTGCAGCGCATTAAAATTGAACGCTGTCTGGTAGGGGCTTTATAAATGTGTTTATATTAATCTTGTCTGAGGAACGTGCTGGAATGATCTGTCTAGCCTTTTATCGACTATGTTGTGATCGGCTTCTGGACTAACTGGATGCAGCTGGGTAACAGTGTTTTACGTGGAGCGACTGCCTGTCTGACTTCCTCAACCCAGTTGCCTAGGCAACCCGACAACCCCATCGTAAGACTGGTTGTCAGACTAGAATATGACAATATATGTAGGTACGGACTATACTTAAGTAGGCACTTAAAAAATATATGAGTTATGTATCAGGTTTTTAATTATTGTAGTCCTATTACAGGTTTCGTAGAGCAATGTTTCATCTAAGTCGATTCTGGTACAATTGTTAAAGCCTTACCACAGCGTTAGGTTGAATTATAAAATATTGCGTCGACACATTTTACATTCTGATAATCGTATTTAAACAATTAAATAAATCTCCTTATTGGATTGACTGAACTTGAACTGAGATTTTGTTATCAAAATTCCATTTACCATTACAAAATATGGGAAGACATTCTATATTTTTCATACAATGCAGCCAGTAAATGCTACTAAACCAATTTCTCAGGAAAAAAAAATATTCTAACCGCTAGCACACGTACCATAACCCAAAAAAACAAAAGAATGACGTAAAGGCCAAATACAAATAAATGTAATAGAAGACGTGTTTCTTTTTTACCACTGCATTTTATTAAAGGAACGGAAGGAAAAAAGATAAATGGGAAACAATGGGAATGTTCGTACCATGGAGAACGAAATGACTTGCGGAGATGTCATAACGCAAAATCTCCTGAGAAAGTTGCGTGCCAAAATGCTCGTGTTCGGGGGACGAGGACCATCACCCGCTCATTATTTTCGAAAGAAACTCAACGAGCAATAAAGTGTAATCTTTCACAGATTGGTTTTGATTTGACAAGGAACCCGAACGCCTCGTTAGTTCTAGTAACTGATCACCTTTTTCATTCATTACATTGATCTACAAGTAGACGCCTGACCTACCTTTCTTATGGCATCTCCGCTATCTTTCCTTCCTCCGTGGTTCGTACGAAATGTATTTGTCAATCAAAGTTGTTGTATGTTCCTTGAAATGACGGGTTACAATGGGAATAACATGATGGAGTTATGCCTTGTTTTTGTGGCAAAGTAATTTAATCTTTATGCACGTGAGAATTGGGTTTTTATTGTTATAGCTCGTGTGGAATTTTGTAAGCCGGTTTATTCTTTCAGGATTTGAATTTATGTTTGTTTTTAATACTTGTTATGTTTTCATTCTATGCTTAAATTGATATAAATATTAAAAAAAAAAAAAAACTATATGAAAAAATAATAAAAAATATATCATGATTATTGACCCTTACCTACAATAATTATTAATTGTAGTGAAATGATTGGCACGTGTAGGCAGATTTCAGACGATAAATATTTAAAGTAGGGTCACGTGGGGTAATTGCAATAACGGGGTAATTGCAATAGGGTGCGTTTACGACCTAACTACTAAAATAAACTGGTGCTGCCATCTCTGATATGTGTAAAGTACTATTTGAACTTCGCGCCGTTTAATTCGCGAGAGAGTTTGACAGGTTGATGAGCGAATGAAACGTCATTAGTTGAGGGGATTCTCGCCACAGAGTGTCTTTGGTTAGCACGTGTGCCTAGAATTTTCAGCTGTTTTAAGTGTTTTGGTGAACTTTTGTGACTTAGTTTTGTGTTTGTGTGTTGTCCTTGTGTTTGTCTCCAGTGGTGTACTGTTATTTCGGTAACTAACAACTTTTTTACAAGCATAATGGATCAAAATAAACCCCCCGATCCCGATCCTCCCGACATCTCTGCATATGCTCCACTTTCCCCGAACTATCCGCTATCCCAACTCGCTGATGTTGCTTGCAGCATCGCGGACTCCCAGACCCCATCAACCTCGAATACCAGAAAACGCTCCGGAGATGATGCCAACATTGGCGTGTCAACCCCGCCATCTAAACAACAAAGAAACCTAGTTGGCCGCAGCAGGTACTCTGCTACTGATAAGGCACCTTTTATCGTTCATGTCTCTCGATTGGAGCCCCAGCCTAACGCCGGTACCTCTCTTCATCCTGTTACATTCGGAATATTCCTACAAAAACATAGCATTACTAACGTTGTCCGAGATGGTGTTAAAAAAGTTGGTAGGAACCGTGTATCTGTAGAGTTCAAATCCCCTCAGGATGCAAACTCATTCATTATCAACAGCATTTTACACAAGAACCGCTATGTTGCCTCTATCCCCACTTTTAATATAACTCGGATGGGAGTTGTGACTGGTGTTCCCACTGATTTAAATGAAGAGGAAGTCCAAAAGTACTTACAGGTCCCTTCAGGTTGTGGTGAAATCCTGAAAGTTCGTCGCATAAACAGGAAAGTAGTTATTGATGGGGTGACTGAATTCAAGGCAACAGAGACATGTGTACTTACATTTGATGGCCAAGTATTACCTCAAAGAGTATTTTGCTGTTACACCTCCCTTCCAGTTCAGCAATATGTTTATCCCACCATCCAGTGCCGTAAGTGCTGCAGGTTTGGTCATGTGGAACTAGTGTGTCGGTCCAAGCCTCGCTGCAGTAAGTGCGGCCATGATCACCCTGGTGATGGTTGCAGCACTTCTGAGGCGGAGGCATTCTGTGTGCTCTGCTCAGGGAATCATTTTGCAAATAGCAAATCATGCCCGGAGTTGGGTAGACAGAAGGCCATTAAGACGGTTATGGCTGAGAAGTCCCTTTCATATGCTGAAGCTAGCAAATCTGTCCCACTTCCTTCTCGCAATTATGCTAATGCTGCAAAAGCTATTCCCGCCCCCACTCAGTCATACCGCAAAACTGTTTTCCTTAAGCCAAAGACCCATGCCCCTCTATCTCCCTCTTATGATAAAGCTGCCCATCAGCAGATTATTAACTCCCCTGCACCTTCACAGCCTGATGGCTGCGCTCTGAATAACCCATTCATTGATAATAATGTTTCCTCAATAATAGATATTCTTATTAAACTTCTATCTACAATTCTATCCACCAATAATACCCAATTACCGTCCAACGTTGCCTACCAACTAACTAACCTTTTATTAAATATTAGAAATGGCGCCTCGCCAAGTATTCCTTCAATGGAATGTGAGGAGCGTGTGGCATAAAAAGCACGACCTCATATTCCTCCTCAACAAATTCAAGCCTCTGGCTTGCTCTGTAGCTGAGACTTGGCTCACCCCGAGTCTCAGTTTTAATATGCCACTATTTAATATTCTCAGATGTGACAGATCTGATGGCTATGGAGGGTCGGCTCTCCTTGTTAATAATCGTGTTCCCCTTTCCACCTTGACTCTTCCGGTTCTGGATGGTGATATGAATATAGTTGCGTGTAAAATTGAGGGTATCACTGTTTTATCAGTGTATATTTCCCATCCTCAGCGTAGGTTTTTAACCACCATTAGGGACATTTTGAATAACATAGTGGGACCTGTGCTCGTCATGGGTGATTTCAACTGTCACCACTTTAGATGGGGCTCCAATCGTTGTGATTCGTTTGGGGAAGGTTTAGTAGAAATCTTGGATGATTTAGACCTTTGCATCTTAAATGATGGTAGTCCTACTCGTAGATCCCTTCCAGGACAGCAAAAGAGTTGTGTAGACCTCACATTCTGTTCAGTAGAGTTGGCGGCATCAATTCATTGGGAATGTACTACTCTGACGCATGGTAGCGACCATTACCCCATTGCTGTAACTTTAATTAATAAAACTTATTTAGAGAAAACGTCTCCTCCACTATTGAAGTACAACTTGTCCAAACCTGATTGGTCGAGGTTTGCATCTTTACTGGAGGAGAAAATTAGTGTGCTTCCAAATTTAACTTCAAGTTTCCAAGATTCTTCTGGTCACTGCCATGCTAAGAGCTGTTACGATGGCTTTATCTCGGCCATTACCTCAAGCGCAGACTCTACATTTCCGTTGCGTAACTGTGCCAGAAATAAAATTCCGTCACCCCCGTGGTGGGATCAAGAATGCACATCGGTTATTAAAGAAAGAAAAGAGACCGAAAAACAGTACAATGATGCGATGAATAGCGACAATCTTATACGGTACAGACGAGTGTTAGCTCAATCTCGGCGGCTTCTTCGCAAGAAGAAACGTCGCGGTTGGGTTAAGTTTTGCACTTCTCTATCCCCTTCCACTCCCATTTCAGCAGTTTGGAAGAGCATTAATCGTTTCAGGCGAGGCTGCTCCCCATCTATCTCTTCCCCTATCTCGAGAGAAACTGCTGAATCCTTTTTCGACAAAATTGCTCCAGCCTATGTTCCTTCTTCCTCAGAACTTCTGCTCCCGTCTGTAAATATTGTGGATGATCCTATGAATGAACCATTTTCGTTGGAGGAACTTGATGCGGTATTACGTCATGTTAGGGATTCCGCCCCTGGCATAGACGGCATACCGTACTCATTTGCAGTTCATTTTGGTTTTGAAGCAAAAAAATATTTTTTAGGAATAATAAATTATTGCTATCAATTTGGTTGGGTTCCTGAACAGTGGAAAGCTCAGATAGTAATTCCCCTTTTGAAGCCCGGCAAGACTGCTGATGATCCGAATGGCCTTAGACCAATTGCTTTGTCCTCAGTGTTGGCCAAGATATTGGAACATTTAATTAAAAACAGACTTGAGTGGTTGGTGGAGTCTAGGGATCTACTGCCGAGTAGTCAGTTTGGCTTTAGAAAGGGGCTTAGCACCATGGACAGTGTGGCAATTTTGGTTACTGATATCCGTACAGCCTTTTCCAAAAATGAATCCGCTGTAGCCACTTTCCTTGACATCTCTTCCGCATACGACAGCGTCCTTCTTCCTGTTCTCAGGCAAAAATTGCAACAGCTGAGGATTCCGGGTAAGATGGTACAATGTATATGCGCACTCCTCATGTCTCGCTCTTTGATGCTCAGAGTGCAGGGGGAGGTATTTGAGGTGAGACAGACGTGGAAGGGCCTTCCCCAAGGCTCAGTTCTAAGCCCTCTACTATACAACCTGTATACAGCAGACATTGGCTCCTGCCTTAATTCTGACTGCCACCTTTTACAGTACGCTGACGATCTAGTGTTGTATGTAGTAAATCCATCTATTACGGACGCTGCCTCATCTCTCTGTCTCTCCCTGGACTCTCTGCACACATGGCTTTTGGACCATGGTCTCTCGTTATCCGCCCCAAAAAGCTCGGTAGTGATTTTTTCCCGAAAACTACTGATCCCTCAGGTCTCAGTTAACATTCAAGGACAAGATATCCCCATAGGCAACAAAACAAAATTTTTAGGCGTTTTCTTAGACTCAAAATTATCCGGGATTCACCACTTTAATTACTTGATCAAAAGATGCGAAAGAGCAATCTCCATCTTGAAAGCTCTCGCTGGTGTCTGGTGGGGGGCCCACCCCTTCACTATGAAACTGGTCTACAACGCCTTAGTCCGTAGTATCCTGGACTATGGGTCACACCTGGTGATTCCAAGCAACAAAGGTGCCTTGGCCGGTTTAGATAGGATTCAGTCTCAATGCCTTCGAATCATCTCAGGTTGCATGAAGTCGTCGCCTATTAACGCCTTGCAGGTCGAGTGCGCTGAACCCCCCCTAGCCCTAAGACGTCAGTACCTCGCTTCCCGTTTCCTATCCAGGGTTATACCCAAGTCATCTCACCCCCTCATCCCAAAACTCAGAGAGCTTGACACTCTTTGTCACAGCTCCAAATATTGGGAACACAAAGAAATTCCCCTATTCCTAAAAGCATATCGGTTTTTTCAAAATTTAGAATCCCCCATTGCTCCACATCCCAGACTTCCTCTATTTAATTACCCTTATGAAGTACTTTGCTTCACCCCTAAAATATTTTATAACATTGGCATATCCAAAAACTCCCCGTCTGCAAATTCGGCCTTTAATGCGGTTTTGGGTGAACGATGGATTGGGTTTGAAAAGTTCTTCACGGATGCTTCCAAATCAAATGGTGGCTGTACTGGAGCCGCGGTTTACTATCAGAACTCTAAAATAATTTTGAAATTCAGATGTCCGAAGGAGTCTTCAGTATTTACAGGCGAGTGTGTGGCACTATTGGAAGCTTGTCGTTTTATAGAGTCCCATGAGATTAGCTATGGAGTTATATTTACTGACTCCCTTAGCTGTCTCCAAGCCCTATCCCAGAATCCCTTTAGAACTAAACTCCACTGTCCTATTGTCCTGGATATTAAAAAGTCCCTTTTCTCCTGCACTAGGCAAGAGAAAGAAGTACACTTAGTCTGGATCCCTAGCCACTGCGGTATAGCGGGCAATGAATGTGCCGATGCATTGGCCAAAGATGCGTGTTCATCTGAGTCCGCTGACCTTGCACACTTCTCCCTTCAAGGGCATGACCTGCTAAACCTCCCCAAATTGAGTCTTGAGACCTCGTGGCAGGAATGGTGGAACATCTCAGGCAAAAAGAAGGGTAGCTCTTATTTCGCCATTCAACCGGTTGTAAAACCAAAACCGTGGTTTTCCAATTTCAAAAAATACCCTAAACGGGTAATCTCAGTCCTGTGCAGAATACGGTTAGGTCACTGCTGTACACCGGTCTTTCTGCGCAAAATTCGGGTGCAGGATTCATCCCTCTGCGAGTGTGGTCTGGATGAAGGTACCCTGGACCATATATTTTTTGACTGTCCTATCAACTCATCCTTTGACTTATATGGTCGTCTCCAAAAACTTAAAATCCCTCTCCCGACTAATTTCCGTTCCCTCCTATCCCACTCCTGTCCAGAACTGCTCCAGATGCTGTTGATGTTTATTAATCAAAACAATATTAAATTATAAACTGTGGCCTATATTTAGGCCACAGTTTGTATGGTTGTGGTATATATTTTATGTTATGTGTTACTAACATTTTGTTGTTGTTTTTATATACGTAAGTGTATTTCTGTTTGTTTCAGTGTCGTCCTACTAACACATTAAGTTACACAAGATCGGCCACAGCACCATCTTAAATCAATATATATATATTTTTTTTTATTTATTTTTTTAATTGTAAGCACTTCTTGCTTCTCATTTCACTTGTCATTGGCAGAATCGTCGAAGTTGGCATCGACACGGATTGCCATATACAAAAATAGAATAGAATAGAATAGTCATTAGTTGAGTGACGTCGATGCCGCGTGTTACACACTTTGCTATCCTAACTTTCAATCGGTTTTCATCTCGAAAAGAAACGTAAGTTTTTGAATTTATTTGTATTAATGTGATAATATTCTGTGTTGAGAATGAATCTAAATGATAATTTTAATTTAATTGGTGAAGGTTGTTTTTTTATGGCTATTATTGCATTTACCCCTTAAAATTTTAATGTTGGGGCAATCGTAATAACATGGCAAGGGGCAAATGTAAAGTTTTATTACAATTACCCCTGTCTTTCCAGATGGTGCGAAATTATCTAAAAAAAAAAGGACCTCCGAAATACTCGGAAGAAAAATTACAAAGAGCTCTTGATGAAATAAAAGCCGGTACGCTTACCATACACAAAGCGTCTGTTCTTTACGGAATTCCATTTGCAACATTGTATTGCCGAAACAAGGGAACTCGAGGAGCTATAAAAAAATGTAAGGGACGCAGAACTGCACTTCCCGAAAATGTTGAAAATGTTTTGGCAACATCTGTTAAAACACTTGCTAAATGGGGCTTTGGTCTTAGTCGGAAGGAAATTATAGAGCTAGTAGGCCAGTACGTTAACGTTAATAAAATAGAAACCCCATTTAAGAGAGGCATACCAGGGGAAGACTGGTTCCTTAATTTCAAAAAACGTCATAATTTGTCAATCCGAAAGCCAGAACCATTAGAGTATGCGAGAAAAAAGGCTGCCACGGATCCATTCATCATCTATGGATATTTTGACCTTTTGAAAAAAATCCTGACAGAGCTAAACTTAGAAGACAAGCCCAAACAAATA
The DNA here is from genome assembly GCF_022581195.2 of Helicoverpa zea. Taxonomy (NCBI): domain Eukaryota; kingdom Metazoa; phylum Arthropoda; class Insecta; order Lepidoptera; family Noctuidae; genus Helicoverpa; species Helicoverpa zea. The sequence continues at coordinate 2,317,665 of NC_061470.1, read as the reverse complement.
TGGAATTTGGACGAAAGCAGTCTCAGTCTCGATCCATCGAAATCCAGAATAGTAGGAGAAAGAGGTGAATGCTCATCCAGAGTTATCAGCACGTCTGGAAGAGAGAACACGACTTTTGTACTGGCTGCTAATGCTGCAGGTGGTCGAGCGCCACCTCTAATCATTTTTAAGGCGAAAAATGTATGGGACCAGTGGAAGGCACCCCCAGATAAGGAATATCCCGGTACAGCCTACGCTGCTACCCCGAATGGTTGGATGGAGACAGAGGTGTTTAAAAACTATTTTGAAAAAGTTCTTATACCAGCTCTGGGTAATGATCGACCTGTACTTGTCATATACGATGGCCACTCCACACATGTGTCTCTCAATCTAGTAGAAACTGCTTTGGCCAAAGACATAACAATTCTTAAACTGCCAGCTCACACAAGTGACCAACTGCAGCCATTGGACGTTTCTGTTTTCAAATCTTTTAAACAAAAATGGGACCAAACTGTTGCCTCTTGGCAGCGGCAGAATATTGGTAAAAAGCTACCTAAAGCGCTGTTCTCGCAATTTTTGGGAGAAACTTGGGTCAGTGTCAGTGAAAATGTTATCATGAGCGGATTTAGAAAGTCAGGGATATTTCCATTTAATTCTGACGTCATTCCAAGAGAAAATTTTTCTAAGGACGCTTTAGAGCGTTGGGAGATGCACCTTGCAGGTGAGCTTGCGAGAGATAATGAGGCGAGTCCTGATCCTCATCGGTCAACTTTTAATAACTCATCGCCATCGATTTTAAATCTACCAGCTTCCGAGGAGGAGGCCATTCCCACAACACCTCAATCGACAATTTTCAGTGATCAATCGTCACAGAATTCCGTACCAGTAAATCCTCAATCAAATGAGACGCCAGTCCATAATGCCACGCCAACAATATCATTTGAACAGATAATTCTTTCAACTATACAGCAAAAAAAACTGCCTGTAAATAAAGAAAAGAAACGTAAGGTTGCCTCCGGTGCTGAAGTGGTTACGTCTGCTAGAATGCTCGAAGTATTAAAGGAAAAAGAAAAGTTAATCGCAAACAATAAAGCTAAAATAAACAAGAAAAAAGCTAAAATAAACAAGAAAATAGGAAAGAAAGAAATAAAAGTAAAGAAAAATGCTAAAGATTCAGAAAGTGACACTACAGATGCTGATTCAGATAATGAAGTGCATTATGCGAATTCTGACGAAAGTGAATGGTTGGAAGAGGAAGCTGAATATCTTATTGAGTCTGATGATGAAGATGTAATGGCAGGAATTAACAAAGAAAATGAACCAGGAGAGGATATTGGGCTAGATATTCATATTAACCAGTGGGTTATTGTTAAATATACTTTGGTGAAGGGACATAAATATTACGTAGGCTTCATTCAAAAACAGATAGACAGTCGTTGGGAGGTAAAGTTTGCACGACGTAAGGGGGCAGCTTTTGCATGGCCTATAATAGAAGATATTGATACAATTACCGCTGATTCCATAGTTAAAATATTGCCAAACCCTACAATAACCAAGCGTGGTATAATATACTTTGATTTCAAATTCAGAAATATGATTATTTCGTAAATACTTTTCCTTACAGACTAAATAATAGTCTGTAAGGAAAAGTTTTCCTTACAGACTAAATAATAGTCTGTAAGGAAAAGTTCATATCTCTGTAAGATTTCATGTGATCTCTTTGAAATAAAAAACCGAAGTTAATTTAATTTTCGCATTTTATTGCTATTACCCCTGATCGGCAACTATCTAAAATACTGAGAAATTGACCAAGATTATTACATTTACCCCTGAACACCGGGTAAATGTAATAAGTGAGGTATTTTTTTTTTTTATTTGAATATCTAAATTGTCAGAGTGATTTTAATTAAACAAATAACTTAAAACTTTAGTCTACTAAATACTTAATACACGTGATAATTATAAATTTAATACTCCTAAGAAGTAAAATGTTGTGTATGGTTGAATATATCATTCTAGTTATGGTACTCGCATTTACCCCACTTGACCCTACGTATTATTCCAATTTTCCAGAAGATTACTCAATGTTTTCATAAATCAAATACAGTTCAAAAGTTTGTGTTTTAGTATAGTAAACGAGAAAGTCTTTCTGTAACAATAAGTAAGGCGCGTTTGCGTGTGTATTACGTAATTTTTGAAAACCATTTATGACACACGCTTATATCTATAACTGTGTTATTAAACAAAAAATATTCAAACACTCGCACACACATATTGTTCAAAATGAAATTATGAACAGATGACTCGTTTCTTCCATATTTAGTATTGATAATGATTTCAAGCGCTCTATAAAATAATTAAAATTAAATTAATTAAATTTTATCATACCTATTTAATATTTAACAGACGCAATCAGTGTCAGGTTTTTGAAAATTTTCAATATTTTCACATATTTAACGCATAGGAATCATTGGTTTAATTGATAAATTATTGAAATGTGCTGTTTATTTTTGGGTGCTCATTAAACAGGCTTCTTTTTAATATCATTATTCGCCCCCAAAAATGAATGTTGCCTTCTAAATTACTAAGTCAGCCGCAATTAACGAGCATCTAAATAATATTATCTTAGCCACTAGTTACCTTCTAAGTAAACCACTCTAAATACAACTCAGCATGTTGATTATTTTTTAGCATCTAAATTTGTAGAATGAATTCTAACAGTAAACTTCTAAAATACTATTAAATGACATCATAAAATATATTTATTTAGCTTCTAATTTTTTAATTCAGTACGTTTAAAATGTAAGCAAGCAACATGCAGCAAGCATCGCTTCTGTCATGGCTCCGGTGCTGCGCGGGGCTCCGGCGGTCCCATGCGAGCTTATTGTCGCAGATGGTTTGCACAATCACCACCGCAGCTTCGGCTTCCTGACCGGCTCTACCTGCCAGCCTCAGCCGCGGCGGCGAGCGCTGAAACTACCTGCGCCTCAGCTCGCAGGCCGCCTCGCCCCTCCGCGCCTACGCGGTTTTGAATTGCACTCTAGGGGTAGGGCAGACAAGACTACGTGGAGTCGGTTTTGCAGCGATTCGTTTTCGTCACTAACTTCAATTTTGAATACAATATTTTTAAATTGAAAGTTATAAATGGTAATATGCTAAAAACGAGGCCGAGTTAATAAATTAGATGACAATGTATAAATAAGAAGGACAAATCACAATAATTGATGACCTTTACTTTAAGCTTTCTTTAGAATATTTAGTTGGCGTTGTAAAAAAGACGAATTAGTTTATTAGAGGCTATGTCATTTCCCCTTTGCTTAGTTATAAAATTAGAAGTTTAATCATGTGTCCAATAAATAATTTTGTGGCTAGACTTATAATTTCCCTTTATTTTTTATCTATAAAACAGATATATTTTTATGCAGAATAATATGTAACATGTTTTTAAAACCAAAATTCATTATTACCAAGAATGTATTAAACTTAAACTATGTGGAAATTGTCTTTCTTTGATTTTGATTTTAGGAAATTAAAATATAGCCTGTGGATACCACAGGATGGCCACCGCAGACGGGGTAGGCCCCGGAAGAGATGGCGTGACGATCTGGACGCCTACAACCCTGACTGGTGGGAACACTCTAAGGATCGAGAGGTGTGGAGACGAGATGGGGAGGCCTTTGCCCAGCAGTGGGATAAAGACTAAGAAAAAAAAATATAGCAAAACTTACCTCTAAGCATTGGTGTGAATTTTCATAACATCTGAAGATGACCTGAAAAAAAGAAAACATTTACAATAAATGATCTTTACACAAATATAAAAGTTTTGTCTCAGTAATCAAAATCTTGACTAATATTTTCAATGTAAAGAAGGCTCGGGCAAAAACTAGAAGTATGAAAATTATTATTATTTATTTATTTTTAGCCTATAATGTCCCACTGCTGGGCAAAGGCCTCTCCATCTCGCTTCCAAACCTCCCAATCTTTCGACGGGGTCCACCAATATGAAAATTAAGGGATATTATTAAATAGGCTGTATTGTCAAAATAATATAAGTATTATTAAAATGGTTTACCTAACTACTACATAAAAAACTGCCTATCAAAATAAAATTACTGTTACAAAGATAAAAGGACTTAAACTTATAAAAACATGATCTAACCAAACATCGAACAATATTGCCCATCATTTTCATATTTTTTCATACGATCTCATATTTCATGATTTTATTATAAAATCTAAGCAGTTTCGTTTTATTTTCCGTACCTCGGCTTTAATAAAAGCAGCGTCGGTTTAAAAACAAAGGAAAAAGGCATAAGGCTAGAAGTTTATGGGTAAATAAGAAAGTGAACATTCAACGTATGGATACATGAAATATTGTAAAAATATTTCATCTTTTACAGGAGAACTGGCTGTTCCATGCGGTTTCACTCGAGTCTCGTGGATTTTTTTCCCGTGCCCGGATAAAATATAGTCTATGGGTTGTCGGAAAATATAGCTTTCTAATGGAGAAAGAATCATTCAATTAAAAGTTGATTTTTGAAGTTGAAGAAAGATTGATTCAGTACTTCCGCAGTCTATTTAGTTAAAACAAACAGTCAAATCTTCTCCCTATGTATATTAAGTATAGTAGTAGATATGTAAGCCGGTTGTTTGTTAATTGACAGTGGTTAAGACTCAAGTGCGCCAGGAGTATTTAAATAATATGATGATATGTAACTAAACCTTCCTCGTGAATCGCTGTTATTGTGGATGAAAATCGTATGAAAATCTATGCAGTATTTTTACTCCGGCGGAGAACTTGTGTAAAACTGATATACTTCAAGAGTTAATGCGATGGATTTGAAGTTCGCTAAAAAACCGTTTAACATAACGATATTTTTTAAAATATTTTAGACCTTAAAAAAATCCTTGCATTTGTGATACTGCAACATCTTCTTCTTTCTCCTGCCCTGTTCCCAAATATTACTTGGGGTCGGCGCAATATGTCATTTTCTTCCATTTTCCCCTGTCACTCGTCATACTGACACTCACTCCCTTCCTATTCATATCATCTTTCAGGCAATCCATCCATCTTTTCTTAGGTCTTCCTCTTCCTCTCCATCCATCTACATTCATACTTAGCACACACTTTGTTGCATGCGTATCATCCCTCCTCATTACATGTCCATACCACGACAATCTTCTACTTCTCATCTTTTCTGTAACTGGCGCTACTTTCAGACTTCCTCTAATGTAATCATTCCTCACTTTATCCATTCTTGTAACACCACACATCCATCTCAGCATTCTCATTTCTGTTACATGCACTCTCTTCTCGTCCCTCTTTTTCAATGCCCAACACTCCGATCCATACAGGACGACAGGTCTAATGACGGATTTGTAAATTTTGCCCTTCAGTTTGAGGGGCATCCGCGGGTCACAAATAGCGCTAGTTACCTGTCGCCACTTCATCCATCCAGTATTGATCCGATGCGTAACGTCCCTGTTCACCTCACCGTCACTTTGGACGAGTGAACCAAGGTACCGGAAGTCGGAGCAAACTGGTAGGGGCATGCCGGCTAGGGTTATGGTCATGGGTCCCGAAATACCGCCAAAATCACAATGAAGGTATTCGGTTTTACTCCTGCTCACCTTTAAACCCACTGTCTCCAGTCTCAGCCGCCATGCCTCCAGTCTACTCTGGACCTCTGGCCCACTCTCCCCCACCAGAACAATGTCATCGGCGAAAAGCATACACCAGGGTGCCTCCTCCCGTATATCTGCCGTAAGCGCGTCCATTACAAGCAGGAAGAGATACGGGCTGAGGGCCGACCCCTGATGTAAGCCAACACCTACACTGAAGCTGGTGGTAGTGCCCGCTGCGGACCGGACTTCTGTACGGCATCTGCCGTACATCGCTCGGATCAACTGCACATACTTCCCTGGTATACCTTTCTCCTCAAGGGCCCACCACAAAACCTCACGAGGCACCCGGTCATATGCCTTCTCGAGGTCAACGAACACCATATGCAAGTTTTTGTGTGCACCCCTGTACTTTTCGCACAATTGGCGAATACAGAATATAGCGTCCGTTGTACTCCGACCAGGCATAAAACCGAATTGATTTCGTGCGATATCACTCTCTTCTCTCAGCCTCCTTTCAATAACTTTCTCCCACACTTTCATACTATGTGACATTAGCTTTATTCCTCTATAGTTGTTGCAATTCAACACATCACCCTTGTTCTTAAAAATGGGCACCAGGAAACTATTGCACCACTCGTCTGGTATAGTTTCCTCTTGCAACAACTTATTGAAGAATAAAGCCAGCCATTTCCATCCATCCATCTTTAATAATTTCCACACTTCCACTGGTATTCCATCTGGCCCTATCGCTTTTCCATTTTTCATTCCATTCACTGCTAATCTGACCTCATCCTCACATACATTTCTTACAAGGCCCTCGTTCACCGCTTTATGATGGAGCACACCGCTCCACTCATTTTCTTCATTCATCAGTCTTTCAAAATATTCCTTCCACCTACCTTTAATCTCCACATCATTCGAAAGGACCGTTCCGTCTCCATTCTTTACACACCTTATCTGGCATACATCTCTTGTCATTTTCTCCCTAGATTTAACCAATCGGTAAAAGTCATTTTGACCAGCTGGGCTATCTAGGGAGTCATACATCCTCTCGTGCGCTTTTGCCCTTGAAACAGCCACAATCTTCTTTGCTTTCTTCTTACATTCATCATATTCAGCCTTTTTTCGTGCTTTTTCACTATCATCATTGTCTTCCGTCCGCTGCCATTCCTTGAATTTCATCTTCTTTTCCTTTAATACACTCTGCACTTCTTCCACCCACCACCAAGTTTCCTTCTCTATCACTCCATTCCCTTTTGATTCTCCTAGAATGCTTCTTGCCGCTTTCCTTATACACGTCGCCATTCCACTCCAGCATTCATTCACATTCTTTTCATTCATTTCTCCCATTTCAATCATCTTATCAACCACTACTTTTCTAAATTCCCGGGCCAACTCAGCCTTCCCCAACAGATGCCATTTGATTTTGGGGGGCCGTCTCTCTTTGGCTTTTGGCCGGGAAGTTAAAATCACATCCATAATTAGGGGTCGGTGCTGCGAGACTACAGCTTCGCCTGGTATCACCTTGCAATCTTTGATGTTCTTTAAACTACTGCGTCTGACCAAAAAGTAATCTATTTGTGTCACGTGGTGACCGCTTTTATAGGTGATTAGATGTTCGGTGTTCTTTTGAAACCACGTATTTACCACTGCTAGGTCAAACGCAGTAGCAGCCTGTAGCAGGGCTTCACCCTCGTCGTTCTGGCAACCGAACCCCCACCCTCCATGCACTCTTTCATAATTCCCTCTCATTCTGCCAACATGGCCATTAAAGTCTCCTCCCACAAATACCATACTGCAACATCACTAAAACAAAATATTTTGGTCTAATCTCAACATATTTTCCCACGTTACTACATAATTACCACCTTATACAATATACCTCCATACAGAGTTTTGCACTCAAACATAAAACATAGGATTAAGGGTGTTGTCACCGAAACCGAGGTAGGGCTCATAATTTTGCTCTTAGATTATGTCCTAACCGGAACTGCCATGAGCACAAAATATATCTATGCGAAAAAGTCTGACAGTCCTAGCGGGATAGGCGAGTCAGCTCAATAGTCATAGCTTACTCATACATTTTTAACCACATCGTTACGCACGCACATAACACAATAGGTATGGCGAATGAAAAAGTGAAATTATTCCGTAATTAGGTATCTCACACAAACAAACAACAACGAAGATAGGACACGACTGAATTTTGTATTACCTCACTTTAAATTTTACATAGATGTGACGTCACTAGATCCCACTCTCAATCTTTTTGGCTTTTTATCCTAGTAAGCATTTAATTTTGGTTCAATATGCTTTGCTTATCTAAAATGTGGACTAACTAGAATAATTTTTAACTCTGTCGTTACGCCTATTATCACATTTGTTCGCGTCCATGTAGTTAAATAATACGAATATAACCAGTGGGCTTACCGTTGGCAGAGTGGAATTCAAGCAAAGGCATCTCCAGTTAGTTACACAATCTAAGGTTGTCACCAAAACCGCGGTATTGCTCATAATTCTGCACAGTGTGCCTGCTTTAAAAACTCCTGGACAAAAATATTGCCTCGCAGGAACATACTTTGGGTTAAACAAATTTGTTTTTGTCTTTCAACCCGCGAGATTGTTGGAGCCTTATGCTTTTTTTCAGTTTTGTTTACTTTGCTGTTTTTCGTGGTTTTCAAGGACGATATCTAATAATATGGTTGTTTATTTTTTGTGATAGGTATACATGACAAAGACAATCTGTTTCTGTACTAGGTACTAGGTACTTAAAATTTTGATGAGCTCTCCATTGACAAACTTAATCATATTCTTTTTATTAGTAAGAGGAATTCACAAATATTGATTTGACAACTTTAAGCAACGATATAAAAAACAATTACACGATTAATTTCAATCACTCAGTTACCATTCAGTTTTACCATTCAGTTACCTATCAATTAACTCTATAGTTAACTAAACGCTACACTAAACCACATCCACAACATCTACCAGAGCTGCAGTTATCCTAACCGGTTATCAAACGCGCCGCCCTCACTGAGAACATCATCTTGAGTTCAATCGCCTGCCGACTGGAAGCTGATTGCTACCTGTATTCAAACGGTATTGTAGCAAGATATTTTTTAGATAATTAACAATTAGGTACTTGAAATCCTTAGATAAGCTACCATCATAATTTTTCAAGCCTTTTCCCAATTATGTTGCAGTCGGCTTACAGTCTAACCGGATGCAGCTGAGTACCAGTGTTTTACATGGAGAAGCTATCTATATTTAGATCCCATTGGCTTAATCAACATTTTTATTTTGGTTCCAGAAATTCACAAATATTAGTTTTCACAATATTTATTTAAATCACTTACCATTTCACCATTCAATTAACTTCATAGTTAACTAAACGCTACACTAAACCACATCCACAACATCTACCAGAGCTGCAGTTACCATAAACGGTTATCAAACGCACCGCCTTAACTGAGAACATCATCTTGAGTTCAATCGCCTGCTCCCATTGAAATACTCTCAATTTATAAGTTGGTTAAAGGAATCCACAAATATTGATTTGTCAACATTAAGCGACGATATAAACAACAATTAAATCATTATTAGATGGTTAACGTTATATAATATAAAACCTTAAATAAAAGAAAACTACAAATAAAAATAACAAAAAATATTGATTTATTTAAATCACTCACTTTTTTTTTACCTTTTCAGTTAACCATTAACTAACTATATACTAAACCACAGCCACCACAGAACCACATACCAGTTAATAACCAAAGCTGCAGTTACCCTTAACGGTTATCAAACGCACCGCCTTAACTGAGAACATCATCTTGAGTTCAATCGCCTGCCGATTGGAAGCTGATTGCTACCTGTATTCAAACGGTATTGCCATGTTGTACCAAGGGTCAGTTAAATTTAACGTAACGTCTTAGGTAACTAGGGTGAGAAGGAAATTCGGTTAGGAGATTGATTTTAGGCCTAAAGGTTTCGGTTTTCTTAAAACAGCTGTTTCGTATGAATTTCAGCTTTCAATTTTCTAAATATACTGAATACTCAACCATTTATTGCATATGCTTTTAACAAAAATAACTAAAATGCGGGTAATTGTATCATCGAACCACAATCTTTTTTTATAATCATAATGTTGCCAACTTATCAAATAGGTACAATACTAAATCGCGATATAGTATATCTAAATATGAAATGATAAATTATACTATTTGGAACTTAAATATCAATTTATTACGTGATCGTCTTCAAATCAAATCAAATCAAAACGTTTATTCGCGTTCGTGACGCACACACAAAAACAAATACATATAAAAGCTCACAAAAATAAAACAAAACAGGAATGAAAACGAAAAAAAAGAAGAGAATGGAAAAAGGAAAATATGCGTCACGATCACGCGAAATGGCCCTCGCTCAGCATATGCAGCGACCCTATGCGAGACAGAGTCGCGGCGCTGGTTTTCAGCGATGGCCAACACTAACATGTGACGTCAATCGGTGTGTAACCTTAACTAAGTATATACATACTAAGTGTGTAATATATATTTATAAAATATAATATACTGCTATAAAAACATACTAAATATAAATAGAAAAAACTAACTAACATAACAACATTCTGAACGAATGTGAATGGAAGTGACACTTGACGTGCTTCACAAAATTCTATAATTAGCTATGGTCAAAGCCGTTCACCAATGACCATACACACACAATGCAAACTATTTACGAAGTACGTAATGGCGACGAGTGCTTATCAACAATTATTATGCAAGGCATCATTGTGTTCAAATTGTGGAAATGAGTGTCTGAAATGGTGTTATGAAAGAAAAATAAAATAAAATAACGAACATGAATTTGTGTAAAGGATACGTATTAAGTGTGAACGAGTATGTAGGTCGATCGTAATCCTGCTACCAGGATGGCGTAGGTAAGTGACAATTATTGTATATTTTTCTTTTTTATGCCTAGGCACGCCACTACCTGAATTATAAATGAATATTTGTTACATATAAAGTTACATAATAGGAATTTGTTGTACAAAATAGGACTGACACAAATACTAATCTAGAAATTGACATACTTACCATTGAATTGAATATAAATTGTGATTACAAAATTAAAGAATTGAAATAAACTTTGAATTAAAATTGCAGACAAAAATAGAGGAAATGACAGAGAGATGAGGAAAAAAAAGTTTGACCAGAGCAGATGCTCCTCCATACCGAAGAAGATGATTCAAAAGCAGCCCACACCGCAGGAAGTGATCCCCAAACCAAAGCAATGGGATTTGGGATATTCTTCAGTGAAGTCATTTTTCCAATCAGTTCAACAGGTTTGGAGCCTTTGGGGTACAAACAAATGACATTCAATGTGAGCGAATGCGATTCACACTTAGCCATTTTAATGTTGCTTTTTCATTATGTTAATTAAGTTTTCTCAGGCACACCGCGTGGGTAGTTTCTTATCTTTTAGCCCTGCCTATCAAAAGATCCAGTTATAAAAACTCTTTCTAAGGATCATTTTTTTTCCTTTGAGCTATGACCTCGTTTTTGCTGTTTTACAAGGTATAAGAATGGTCTTAGAATGGTATCAATCTATCACTTAAAAAATGGACTAAATAATAATTATACTCAATGAAAAGCATTTAGTATTATAATCGTGAACAGGATGCCTGACAAATAACATTATTGGTTACTTTTAATCGATACTTAATATTAATTGCTGGTCCGATTTGAAAAAATATTTCAGTGTGATATAGCCCATTTATCAAGGAAGGCTTTAAGCTACCTACTGCTTAATCTGGGTTCGTGCAGAGTTTCCATCGGAATGTGGGGTGAAACCACTGGCAGAAGCTAGTTTAGGTATATGAAGTAAATTCCTTTCATACACGAGTGAAACCGCGGGGAAGAGCTATTTTCAATATCTATATCAAATATCTCTTAAAGATTAACTGCCAGTTATATAGAAAGATTAATTTTAACCAACCGATATCCATAAACGATCTTACAGAAATTGGCTCCCCCCTTTACGACTTCTAACATATCAAAAGCCTCCTTAAAACTTCTTTTGAAGTGCTTATTTGTTTTATGAACCAGCTCGGTTACAATGTATGTAATTACGGCAGTTCATTAAAATAATTTCGCTATAAAACTTCAAGTTTTCGCCCGGTTCTTAATGTCTGCTCGTATTTGAACACGTTTTTAGGGGTAAAATACACTGGGTGCAGGAATAACATTGGTTGTTATGGGGAATAGGGGAATAACACTGCTGGTTATGGTTGTTATGGGGAATAAGTATTGGAGTTTGAATGTAGAAGAGGTTATCAATTTTTATGCTGTAGTTTTCAGTTTTGTTGACTTGCTATGCTAAGCTTAACACAATGCAAAAAATATTAGTTCACTGGTAACACGTATGGTGTTCAAAGTAAAAACAAGGTATGTGCAGACTCTCGTCGAGGCTTTGGGCGGCGGCGACCTCTCGCGTCCGGCCCTGGTTCAGGCCATGGTCCGGGGCGAGAGGGAATGGGATGCCGTCGCCTCCTTCTGCGGAGCGGTCATGCTCGAGAAGGAGGAGGCGGAACGCCAGAGAGTTCGCACCTCTCATCCCGGCCGCCGCGCTGGACCAGGTAGACACCATGGGCGCCGGGTGTCGCGAGATGACTCCCGGCCACCGTAGGCGTGGGTCTGTGGGCGGTGAGTTCGGGTGGCTCATCGTCCCTCTGTCTGCTTAGACGACAGACCCGTGTCGACGGCGCGCGTTGTTCCACGCGCTCCTCAAAGAAATGTCAGCAACCCCAGCGGGGCCCAGCAGGGCCAAGGCCTGCCGGGGCTGCGGGTTGTTCGAAAGAGATACCGCGGCCCTGGTACATAAAAGGCCTATGACGGAACACGACGGTTTTTAGTCAGTAAGAGTCTGACACTCCCTCACCGCTGCTAGCCCACAGCGGGAGGGGTCATTTGATGATTTTTGACGTCGGAAAAAAAAAAAAAAAAAAAAAAAAAGGTATGTGCCGACTTCATACTAGACAGATTGAGAAACTTCTCCTTTTTATAAATCGGTTTAATTTGCATTACTTCTATTAACATAAACACAAACGTTAGCCAATATATTTTTTTAACGGCTTCGCAATAACTGACTACTGTTTTAATTGCTCGCATGAAGTGACCATTTTGTAAACTGTTGTTTACAACTTGCGTAAAGTCACACTCCAATATAAAATTACCACAAAAAGGCATCAAATATACCGTAAGAACAATTATATTAGTAGGTAGTTCTGACTAAAATAATAAAAGTTTTTTACTTGGCTTACAGTTCATAGCAGTATGTAATAATTGGCTACCCACCTACTTTTCTTCGGCCAAGTTTTCTCATTCTAAATCAAATGAGCCGTGAGATAAATACCTATATATTTATGTAATGTTCAGATAGATATACGTAGATGATTCAATGTTTACGACTTTCCAAATTCATTTGGGATTGATGATGATGATGATGATGATGATGTTCTCCTAGCCGATTATCGGCTACGGCGGCTGTTCTCATGTAAGGAGATTAGCCAGCTGCGCAGGACATATTATAGTGCACGAGCATTTGCGCAGACACAGGTGCACTCACTATTCCTTAACTCTCATAGCCCGATGGGACGGCAATCCGACACGACCGGAAAGAGATCAGGCGCAGGACCGACATTTACGTGCTCTCCGATGCACGGGTGTATCAATCACCACCTTCCAGGCTCCGGGCTGCTATGTGAAAGTCTTCTAAAACCCACAAAGCGATTTCGGCCCGACTCGGGAATCGAACCCGAGACCTCGTGCTCAGCAGCCGCACTTGCGACAGCTAGACCAACGAGGCAGTTAATTTGGGATTAATAAAATATTTGTACGATAAAAAAACTTAAAGTACTTTCGTGAACGAACTTAGTGCCTATGGGTTTACTTAATTTGGCTATATGCCAAAATAATGAGTGTAAGTTACACTAACAATACTGTACAATTTTAAAAATAAATAAAAAATGATCTGTTCAATACAAAATTCTATCTACTTACTCAAATACTAATTTTATTTATAAAAAATCTTTAAATAATAAACAATAATTTTGAATTGAATTTCAAAAATCTTCGTAATACCTTTTTTAAATTACCTCCCAGTGCACCTCAAACTTAACGATCAAGATTTTAACCCGTCGCTCGCTGCCATTACGGCCAAGTGCATAAAGTCGGGAAGTTCTACAATTAAATCGGGGGCGGTCGTTTGGACCCGAAGACAGTGTGTAGTTATTATGTAACTTAGTAGAGGGTTGAGTTTTTGTGATATCGTCCACTTGGGATAGACAGGTTACAGGTTTGGGGGTTAAGGTAGGATGGGAAATGATTTTGAATTCGATAAATTGCAGTGTTGATAAGAAATCAATAAGGTTACAAATGTGGAATTTTCCGCAAAAAGTAATTGTCTAGAAACTGAAAAAAGGCTAAAGCTACTTTTCATCCCAGTGAGGTTTTTTATATAGACTTATTATATGTGCTAGTAATACAATACAGGAATAAATTTTATCCAGTGCGCAAACTTTGTCAACTTATAGTTAAATAAGTTTTATAGATACGTATATTTTTATTTTGTCGTGTTTTAGTACAAAAAAGAAAAGTTATTGATATCTATAGATGTTTATTTTGTAACCGATTGTACGGTCACAGTCGTCATAGTAGGCGCGGCGGCAACGCGAAACCGGTTTACTGACGCGAGCGCTGCTCCAAGCGCGTAAGAATAGTTGGTATCCATATTTTGCTGATTTTAGGGCGGACAAAAGAATGAAAAAAATTTTTTACTGATGATGCAGATATGTTCTGTTAATAATTCTGGACCCCAGGTATTTTTTTGTGCACTGCTTAAAATTCATTCCTGTATTGCACTTAATGGAATGTATGTGCGAAAAAGCCTTAAGTAGAGCATTAACAATGAAAAATTAGGCGTATTATGCTTACCACTAAACATACCAATAATCGGTACGATTACGATCATAAAACATTACAATAAAAACCAAATAGGTATCATTAAGTACCAGCCGCACCTAATTATCAAAATAAAACACCTTTAAAGAAAATACCCACTCAAATGAACTGATCTCACAATTTGTACAATAACGGCCATTCCAATATCTCTACTGATTTTCTTACTAAAGATAGATATTTGACATTAGCCCCATACAGGTCACGTTCAATTCTAACTTAGGGTGCATCTACACGGTCCAAGTAGCTTGAGCATGTTGAGGCACATGCGCAGGTTACATGCATTTTAAAAACGTGCGGGTCCAGCGACTCGCGCATGTACCAAAGCAAAATATCCACCTGTCGCTCTGTCACTTGCGCATGTTTACTTGCTCCAGCTACATGCACCGTGTAGATGAACCCTTAGTCAGCTCATAGTTTGTTTGGGCTCATAAAACAGTATGAAGATGAATGGTAGTACACACATTATAAAGATCAGGTATTGAGCCGGTATCAGACCGACTGAACACTTTGATTGGAATCAAGATTTTCTTTAGAAAAAAATTGCCTGCAATCAGGTCAACTGTCGACCGACTGTTTAGTCTTTAGTGTATGGGTAGGTAATGAGTCTTTGAATTACCCCTATTAATGAATTTGAGAGTAATCATTTAAGTTTCTACACAGCTTTTGAGTGGTTAATATTCATGTTTAATTGTAGTCCTGAATTAGGATTTCTTTGTTGAATAATTATTCTGTTACGATTGAGTACACCTGTGTTTGATGAAAGAATATGTAATTAGGTTGGTTTTGGTTTACTTTTGTATAAAATGCTAATTTATGTTTAAAAAGGATACGACTGGATGTTTAATGTTCATTTATATAACGTACCTACACATGTTGGGTTTCCAGTCTAACTGGGAGCAGCTGAGCACTTGTGTTTTATAAGGAACGATTGCCTATCTGACCTCCTCAACCCAGTTACCCGGGCAACCCAATAAATACCCTTTGGTAAAACTGGTTGTTTCAGTTTCTGGCTTCAGACTACCTGAAACGACTGCTAAAGATATTCAAATGACAGCCGGGACCTACAGTTTCTCGTGCCTTCCGAAACACGGAAGAACTCGTTTGACAAGATGATCACCCATACACTTACCAGCCGCGCCGAGCGTTGCTTAACCTCATGATTGTTCGATCCGCGTGGCTTTGACTAAGCCACGAGCTCTTTTAACAAAATGCTTGTTTTAAATTCTAAATAACTTACCATCTTTCACCATTGAACCCCAGCAACTTTAAAAGGAACTATATCAATTTTATTATTTCCTTTTTCCTACAGATGGTGGCACTGTATTGCACTGAAGGATCGTTGCATTCAAAAAAGAAACGACTGTCGTCTGATCGGTCGTCCATTTGTACCATGGAGAACAAAATGACTAGCGGAGATGTTATAATGGAAAATGTTATAAAGCTCAAGTTCGCTGACAACATAAAAGTCAGTGGTCTTAACTTTTAATGTCCAATTTTTAAAGTAAACATTTTTTTAAGAAAAACACGGTTATTTTGTCATTGAACTGGGGCCTAAGAAAGTGGTGCGCCGAAATGCAGGTGTTCGGCGGACGAGCAACGTTACTAACTACGCCTTCTTTCAAACCCACCCATTTTATTTGAATTAAATCACCAAACAATTAAGACCAATCTGATTGACAGATATTTCAAGGCTAGGTAAGGCAGGTTAGTTCACTAGTAATTGATCGTTTCAGTAACACCCACCGTATACAATTGACCTAGAAGACAGCGACTGGCCTACCTGCCCTATGGCATCTCCGCTCATCTTTCCTTCCTCCGTGATTTGTTCCTTATTTTGAGCTATTGTCCAAGACACTTCAATTTTCTAAAGGAATTCTTTCCAAGTATCGACTTGGTCTCTTACTGTTCTCTACGTAGTTACGAGTGTGTGCAGTGTTTTTTTATTTATAAGTGGGGGTAATAATTGCAATGTTTTTAAATTTCAAACTAATATTCCAATATCTTTCTTACTAGAAATTTTGATTTTGTTGACATCGAAGAGCACCATGTTTTTTGTTCACAAATAAAACGTATTAAAATTAGTAAAGGCAGTCAAATCATTGCCATCAGCATACTAATTTCAGTAAAAAAAAATACTCAAAACACCAAATACAACAAAAGTACAGAACAAAACAACAAAATAAATAAAAATACACTCAACGGTCCATGAAACGGATTTTGCTACAAAAAACAACAACTCAATGTTCATTTGCAAGCGGAGCCGCGGGTAGTGCTAGTCAACAATACTGTTAGAATCGAAAACTGTGCCTCAATACATTTTGAGTTTAAAATGGTTTTAATTATAATATCTAATACTTTCTCCTAAGTCTGACCTAGGTATACTACGCTGAAAACCGCATGAAAATCGGTTGAGCCAAACGCGAGAATAATAATGAACAGTCGCACACAAACACATGCAGGTCAAACTAAGATCTTCCTTTTTTAGTCGGTTAAAGGCTCAAAACACCAAAATACAAATGTACATAGGCATACAAAAAAAAAACTTTTACAAAAAGTGTAACAGAATAACAGTAAATAAATTTTAAAATAAATAACCGACAAACTCACTGTTCATTTGCAAGCGGAGCCGCGGGTAAAACTAGTAAACAATACTGTTAGAATCGAAAACTGTGGCTCAATACATTTTGATTGGTCACTTTTAGTTTCTCGTGTCTGTGGTAAGTTTCGAATTTCGATGATTTTTTTATGGATATTTAGAGGGTTAAAAATGTTTTTTTTTTATGTTGTTGTAGTGTTTTTGGTTTAATTGAGGATGCAAGTTTCGTGTTGCCATATGCATAGTAGAGTTTTGTATATAAAAGGGAGGGTTGCATCAGAATTTTTTCAACAATACTTATATTAATAAGTATTTGCCTATGTGTATCGTTGGATATTTTTGCAAGCGATAAATCTTTTCATTAAAATTGTGTTAGCAATTATACAACATGACTACAAGATTCATTTATGCCAATTTAAAAAGAAAAAATGAAAACTTAGTTCAGAATTTTACTAAGCGACGACAATAGTTAACGTTACGGTTTTACCAATTCATTAAAAGGTTAACAAAATATTATATACAGCCAACACCCCAACAATAAATTTATACAGGTACCTACTCCTCATTAACAAAATATGACACCAACAAAACAAATTTCCGAAAATCAAATCCTTCACAAAACCTGTCAATGTGAACCCGTTAACTGGTTACTGAACCAGTTAATTGGATTTTCAATTAAATTGAAAACGGATTTATTGGAAATTTCCATTATATTTGCCTATGAGAAGGGTGTTACGCTAAGCCTAGGCGGTGATCTTAATTACGTTATATTAATTAATTGTTATGGATGCTATCAGGTGCTGTTAATTAGAGAGGAATCGGATTTCAATCTAACTGGAGTTTGTGTCTGTGGTTTATCTGACTATAGTTCGGCCATTCAGAGAATGCGTTCCTGACACGTCGCGATTGAACTGACGACGTAACTACATTCATTGATTATTGATATAATAATGTTGTTTTAATGCTCCTCAATTGTTAAAACGGTAAACAACCAGCAAAAATATTTTTATCGTAACTGCAACGCCATTGCAAAGTTACGTCGTCAGTTCAATCGCGACGTGTCAGGAACGCATTCTCTGAATGGCCGAACTATAGTGCTTTTCCCGTGACTTGTATTAAAAGACGGAAGTCTTTTCTTGTTTTTTAAATAAGTGCTATTACAAGTTTAACACTCGTTTTAACAAGTCGCTTCTTGTAAAGCACTGGTACTCAGCTGAATCCGGTTAGACTGGAAGCCGACCCCAACATGATTGGGAAAAGGCTCGGAGGATGATGATACAAGTTTAACACTATCTGTTCACCTAATAGCATTTTTGAGTCGGTAGTGTTAGCGTAAAAGGATATACAGACAAGCTACTTTCGTGAATAAGATTATCAAAACTTATATACACCGTGACTTTTTAGTCGTCTTACAAAGGTGGTCCACTCAATCTATCCGACATAAAATACCACTAGACACAATTATTAATTTTATAGCCTTACTTAATTAAGATAATAGGTGCAAAGAAAAATACTGAAAAAAAAATGTTTACGTATCAAACGGTAGAAAGTAGGTACCTTCCCAACGCGCCGCGCTCCATTGATACAAGATTCGGGCAGCGCTCACAACAGGGTGTTCTTATAATCTACGTCATGCATCATAATAATGAATTAATTTTTATTTTTAAATTATTCAAATCTCATAAATATTTTTTTTTTATATATGAACGTTTACTAGTCATTGGATACATGAAGTGGGCTGCCGTTGTAAGACGACTAAAAAATCACGGTGTATAGTCTTCTATAGGTACTAATAATATAATAAAGAGGAAAATATTTTGGTATGTACCTTAAAAGCTCCGGAATAACTGATCTGATTTTAAAAAAATACATAGTTGGAAAGCTACGTTCTTCCTAAGTAACAGGATATATTTTATCCCGGTACCGGCAGTAGTGCCCACGGGACGCGGGTGAGACCACGAGAAAACGGCTAATAATTACTATGCTAATATAAAAAATCACCAACAAAAAACTACCAGCCCTTTATTTATGAATGTAAACCCTTACAATCTTTGAAAGATACATATTTTTACACAATCTCACAGTACATTAATAGGTCTGTTACCAACGTCATTATTTCAATGAATGAATTTCAGTTTTGCGCTCCGTTTGTTATGAAGGGACCGGTGGGATTCCGGAAAAATCTATCGTCGTTACTCTCCGAGACGGGAAAGATTTCCTAAGAAAATTTATTGGACATCTCTGAAAGGTTTATTTGTTAAATTATTTAGTGGATCGTTAGAGGATTTGATTTATTAAGTAGTTTGTATATCAGAGTTTTTAGACTACTTAGTGGATTTTGCATTCGGTTATTACGGGCGTAATCAAAGGTAGCAAACATTTGAAAAGATTTTTTCCTCTCGGAATGTATCGCGTGTTCAAAGCCACTAGTGTGAAAATGCTCTCTACTACTGCTATATGAATTCTGCGTAAAAATTAAGTACTTACTTGTTTTATTTTCATTTTTTTCTATAAGAAACATCATTCTACATACTATATATAATCGGCTAAACATAAATATAAAAATATGTTTAACTTTTCTTCACCATATTTCAAGAAACTGAACTAAAACTCCAGCCCATACCGTAACAAAAAACATTCATAACAGTACGAACAAACCAAACCTAACACAATTACAATAGAATCGTATTAACATATAGGTACCAACATTTCGCAAGCCAAAAACGCATCGCCAAGCAGGTCTATCTGACAGTTGAGTCAAAAGTCGGAGGCTCCCCTTTGTAGACTAGCGCTGGTTGAAAGGCTGTAACCCTTTTGGGAATTTGAGCTCAAGAACTGCTACTCAGATGCATATGTTCACGTTTAATGTGATAATGAGGATTTTAGGCATTATGTTATTATACTGAAAATTATTGTGAGGGACGTTAGTTGAAAAGCTTTAAGCCTGACTTTGTCAACCATACTAATTTGGACGTACAGATGTAAGTTATATAATGTGACGAAAAAACTACTGACGAGATTTTGATAAAATTATAAGCGCAGTAATATAGCTTTAGTATTGCTTAACATCGACAATCCATCAATCCGAGTGACTTACAACACAGCATAAAATATATCAGTAGATATCAAATGATGGATCATGATAGAACACCAACTATTTTAATATTATTCAATACATTTACAAAGAATTTTCAATTACACAGAAATAAACAATTGCGTTAATAAAAAGAACTAACAGTTAATTTATCTTCATTCAGTCGTTGTTTAACGATAAATCACTTTTTAGGGTTCCGTACCCAAAGGGTAAAACGGGACCCTATTGTTTTCGCTCATCTGTCCGTCCGTCTGTCACCAGGCTGTATCTCATGAACCGTGATAGTTAGAGAGTTAAAATTTTCACAGATGATGTATTTCTGTTGCCGCTATAACAATAAATACTGAAAACTAGAATAAATTAAATATTTAGGAGGGCTCCTATACAACAAACGTATTTTTTGCTCATTTTCTAAATAATGGTACGGAACCCTTCGTGCGCGATTCCGACTCGCACTAGGCTTTTATAAGATTGATGCCTATTCTAGATTTAGGCTACAAATTAGGATGAAGCTAAGAAAGTTACCAATGACTTTCTCTAGAGAATATTGTGTTTTGGGCCGGGATTTTTAATAGAAAATTGTTTTGCTAAGTTCAAGAGCTATTGCCTTTGTATTCTTAATATATTAAGTGTTTAAATTGTTTTGTTACTTAATGTTTCTGCTTCGTTGGACTGACGACCTAATATTATTCACGTTATTAATTTGTATATTATTGAAGTAATATGCAAATATTATCATCAGATATTTTTTTTTTTCAACAGGTTGGCTTCCAGTGTAATATCAGATGAAGCTGACTACCAGTGTTTTACATAAAGAGACTCCCTCTCTGAGATCTGACTATCGTCTACGCAAATCAACTTTCAAAATAATAAAAATAGTACTCCATTCGAACATCCATTATTTTCTTTCAATGTCAAGATGTACTTCAAAAAAACGACTTCCCAACAACTCACAATTTTCCTTCAATTTCGCTATCAAAACAATATTCACGTCTCAGAAAATATTATACAACGTTGTCAAAACTTTCTTAGCAATTTACTTGAACTTGTGTATCTAAAAATACATTGTACGTCTAAGGCATGGAGAACGAAATGATTAGCGGAGGTGCCATAACGGAAGATCGCATAAGAAAGTAGCACGCTAACATGCGAGGAATGGTACTATGTTCAGCCTTAAACGCTTTCTTTGGCGATAATTTTTTGTTACACCAAAAATCGTTGGCAAATGCCTCAAAGAACCCGAACGCCTCGTTAGGTCACTCGTGACTGATCTTTTTGACTACGTATATGACCTAGAAGAAAGCACCTGACCTACCTGCATTATGGCACATTAATGTCGGTCCTGCGCCTGATCTCTCTCCGGTCGAGTCGGATTGCCGTCCCATCGGGCTATGAGAGTAAAGAAATGCTCGTGCACTCTAATATGTCATGAGCAGCTGGCTGATCTCCTTATATGAGAACAGCCGCCGTGGCCGAAGTCGGCCTCGGGTGAATATGGTATCTCCGCTCATCTTTCCTTACTCCGTGTCACCGTTTGGCCTAGATACAGCACAGATCTGATGATCCCCAATTACACGCCGTCGCGCCCGCATTGTGTAGTTACACGCTCGCTAGATAATAGGGCTCACGACAAATATGTAGCAACTATAGTCAATATAGGGAGTAAACACAAGTGGAATAGATCATAAGCGAAATATTTTGGTGTTGTTATCAATTTGGTTGTAATTGGTCTATTTGGGACTCCTCATATTGAGAAATTTTTAACCCTTTGATTGATGCCTATCACCTACACTGTTTTTTTTTTTTATTTTTTAGAAAAGGGTAGTTGTGTTCTAATCGTTTGGGCATAAATAAACTACTTTGAATATAAGTGAACATAGCCTTGTACTAAATAAGTGGGATGGACGTAAAAAGTTAGAATGTGTTAAGATTTCATAGAAAAACTATTCAACGGATTTTGATGAATAAAATACAGCTTTCCAATAATTCAGCTTATGCATCTATACACTGGGCGCGAACGCATATATAATATTATGATAAAAAAAAAAAACAGCAGAAATATTCACTATCATATCTGCTGAAAACTGTTGATTTCTGATTAAAAATAAAAACCCAAAAATCGCAAATTCAAATTAAATACAATAAAACCATATAAATTGTTAATTCCGACGACATTCAACCACATGGACGATCTAATCAGAGACCAAAAAAGTGTTACCAATACAAAAAAATATAAATATGAAGCACGGATAACTCTTGGTGATTTATGTTGCCATAAATAAAAACATACCATTATCCTTGGGCTGAGGGTTAAAAATGAAAAATGTTTACACATTATACATACTGATTTCGCGAAGAAAACGTCGCAAGTATCTGTACTATGAAAGTTAAGGAAAATTCTTGTTTTAAGAACTTTGGTGGTTATGATGGAGATGGTTTTAGGGCTATTACGCACTGTCGACTAGTCGGCGGCGACTCAGTCCCTCGGCGACCGAAACATAGGCAATAATCGGCGACCAAGTGCGTCACACCTTATTTAAACTAATGAAAGTCACAGACGCTAGCGACTCGGTCACCAGCGACTAGTCGACAGTGCGTATAGGCCCTTAATTTTTGATAGTTTGATGAATAATTGTCCTTAAAGAGGAGCATATTATAGGAATGAGGTTCTTATCCGTAACACCATGTACTTAGGTAGATATTATTATCATTTCATCCTCCGAGCCTTTTTCCAACTATGTTGGGGTCGGCTTCCAGTCTAACCGGATTCAGCTGAGTACCAGTGCTTTACAAGAAGTGACTGCCTATCTGACCTCCTCAACCCAGTTACCAAGGCAACCCGATACCCCTTGGTTAGACTGGTGTCAGACTTACTGGCTTCTGACTACCCGTAACGACTGCCAAGGATGTTCAATGACAGCCGGGACCTACAGTTTAACGTGCCATCCGAAACACAGTCATTGGTGTCTAAGATATACTTAGAAAGTACATACAAACTTAGAAAAGTTGCATTGGTACTTGCCTGACCTGGAATCGAAACCGCGCCCTCATACTCGAGAGGTTGGTTCTTTGCCCACTAGGCCACCACGACTTCACCAGATATTATTATCATTTACCTAGCCTTTTAATAACTGTGTTATGGTCAGCCTCCAATGTATCAAGATAGATCCGTCTGATATTTTCAACCAAGGCACCATGAACTTACGTTCACCGGGGAATGGAAATTGGCTGATATAATGATGTCGATGAATCCATTATAAACCTTCTTCGATTCCCAATCATTTCTCGAAATAGCACCAATCCTAAGTAGATTTTAAACACAAGCCTTCACAACAGTGTCACATGAAAGAGACCAATATTTTAGTACTTTCATGTTATTTTAAATGTTCCAATTTTGGTGACGTGGCAGCTTTTCAATAAATAAATATACAGTAGATATCACACCACACACAGATACAAAACAAAATGAAGAGATAGTTCCACATAAGGCAGCCACTATTTAATAATGTCACTGTATAATTCATGAACCACCGAGGTGCGACCAGGCCATTTGATCAATGCGATCACTAAATCAACGTTACGCCGAGTTACCATCGGACATAAATATTTTCCTTGTAAAGATAACGGTTGAAATGTCGAAAATTTGGGAAAGGGATATTTTTTAAGTTCAATGCTTTTTAAAAGATGAGGTGGATCGAAAAAGATCGGTTGCTGAGGACCGATTATATCTTGATAGTATCAACGGGATTTTTAAAGTCATAGAATCTTTTTTAGGTAAAGTTTTACAGAATTCTACTGGAACTGTTTATACATTTTGTTTTGTATGTATGTTCCGTGAATTATAGAAGACGCCATTACGATACAAGAGAAGTGATCAATGCATGTATATGCATGTATCTGTATTGTATTGTTGATAATTATACGAGGAGCTCTGTATATTACTGAATAATTCAGTAATGAAACCCATAATATCTTTGCAACCCTTTTTATCTATTTCCTTAATAGTAAATCATGACCAAGCCATGTGGGTAATTACTGCTGGATTGCCCTCGCGTTTATCAGTTTACCACAGATCCTTAGCGATTGCGAACTGTCATACCGATCATAAAAAACTGGTGAGCAACAAATTACAAGTGCTATCGTAATCAGTATCATCTTCTTTTATGGGAAATCATCAAATGACCCCTCCCTCCGTGGGTGTATCGAAAGGGAGTGTCAGTCACTTACTGAAGAATACCCACCATGTTCCTTATTGTACCAGGACCCCGGTAATTTAACTCTTTCCGCAGCAAAAATCCCTTAATCCCAGCAAGTAAACCTCCATTCCATCCTTTACAAAGTAAACAAAACAAAGATTTTCTCCACAATATTTTACAGTCTCCGGTGTAAACGACACGTCATCTAAAGGAAATGAGTTACCATTGTACAATACAGTACAACCTGTTATTAGGACCATTTCAATTGAATTTTTATACTGGACCTGAACTAGCGTGAACGAGTCCATTGTGGACCTCTGAGAGGACGCTTGAAATGAACCAGCACCCAATTTACACGTTTTGAGTACTACACTGCAGACTTTTAGTCGACCGATCGTTTGGGCTCATAAATCTGTTTGAAGATGAATGGTGGGACGCACATTACAAAGATCAGGTATTTATTTTATTTATTCCTTTATTTAAGGCAACTGGGGCCTATAAAAATACAAATACACATAATATAGACGACATGATAACAATAGAAAACTTTGATTGGGTCTAGATTTTTTTTGATCAGATATTTACCGGTATGAGAGCAAATTAAAACATAGATTGGAATCAAGATTTCGTTAAAAAAAATGGCAACTATTGGGTCAACTATTGCCCCACTGTTAAAACTGCAGTGTGCAACAATATTAGAGACGACTTTTTGTGAGTACCATTTTGCAACCTGCTGGAAATATCAGATGGATATCATAATTCACCTTGTCAAGAAGGAGAGAAGATGTTAAGCCTTTAAGCTCGGTTGTTACTTTGTTATGAATTTTTAGTAGGCTACTTTGCCTGCGATGGATAAAAAATCTAAATCGATATTGTTATTTTAGTAAAAATGTACAGCGCAAATTATGTAAGCATTTAGAATAAACTTGTTTTAAATATAACAAGGTTTAGAAGAAAACGTTAGTTGAAGATGGACCAGGCTTAGGTTGGATACATTAATTTACCTTTTTTTGTCTATTAAAGGAGGAAAAGTGTTTATTTTTTCTTACATTCACTGATAGATGTAAGCATCCGAATAGTTATTTTTTTTTTGCATGCAGGGTTACCTTCTACGTATAGATTAAATCGAGTTAGGGCGTGGTCATTTCCGAAAATGAGCTTGAAGAGTCTGCCTATACCATAACCCCGTCTTCTCACACAATACATAACTGTAACTTCCCCAAAACAAAAACTGGAGTCAAAAGTTTTTATCTGTTATGAAACGCTAGTTGCACCAAACACCAAAAACCAACTTCAAAATTATTCTTCCAATTTTTACAAAGCCACTCTCGCAGACCAACTAAACTGATGGCCACATCAACTAAATGAATGATGATAAATAAAGCCAGCATCATTGTACTTTCAGCTGTGATACATAATTCATGGCCGTTAGTCTGCGCCCAGGTAATGTCAGGTACAAAGGGGCTCTCGGTACGGTAAGGTTTGCCTTGACTTCTTATGTTTGTGTTGTTTTAGATTTTGAGGTCAATTTGGGTAGGTAGTTCTTTGTGAGGTGATTTTTTTAGTATTGCTTTGATTTTGTTTAGGTCTGAATTTATAGTGAACTCGTAAATTTTATTTCTTCGATATAACGCACATTCAATCATATTATTTGGTTTAAAATTGCGGCCACCACATGAAAATGCTTGCTAGCTTATATAGTACATTTTGAGTTCAAAAGTAATATAGTTGAAGTTGAAAATGAAGCATAGATAATTAAGAGACCTATCGACATGTAAAGCTTTGTCCATCTGAATAGTTTACACAGTTTTAACTTCAAAGCAAAACAAAATACTGGAGTTTATTACTATTATGTTAGTGATTAAGTAGATTGCGTTTTCAGTACCCAGTTCAGTATGACTTTGAATTGTAGTGTTAATAGGGGTCTAAAATCTGTTGTATTATTTTAGGGTCTAACTAATGGCCGCTGGTTTATTAATATGTATCATAAGACCAGAATAGAATTTAGTGAATAGACCCCAACACAGTTACCTATTTGGGTAAGTGATGGCCGAGGTACTTGTAAAGGGTAAATTCAATTTCGAAAATGTTTTTGGGTTTCTTTATGGGATGTGTCCCTCTCATGCCTAAACCTATACTAATATTGTAAAGCTGAATAGTTTGTCTCTCCGAACGCTGTTTTTATAACTTGAAATCGCCAATCCGACTCGGCCAAGAATGGTAATTAGCACTCATTCCTAATTCATATGAGGAGAGAGAGCAAAAAGGCTGATGGAAGCAAAGCCTCCTAACATAATAATTACTAATCAAAAACTGCATTATTCCCTCAAAGACAGAAAAGATCAAAGGACCAAAAAAAGCACAAAGCAAAACAGACACACAAAAGAAAACGCATTGCTTAAAGTCCATACACATCCAGATATACGCTAAAAGTTTTCTCCCTGCATTGTTTTCAAACGTGCCTCGTCCGTTCCAGTGAAAAAGGAACGAAATCTCAGCGAAATAAAAGTTTAGAGAACCGGTCCGGATCGGACGCGGATCGTTCACGTCACGTACGAATATGCATCGACCCTTACGATTGATGTTTTTAGGAATTGGCAGTGTGAAAATGTTTGAAATTGTATGCGTGTCTTTGATGGATCTGACAATTTGAAGAACTGTTGAATCAACATATTATTATATCTAATCTTATTCCCTTACCTACTCTATGCAAAATACTTACCTACTCAGCTGCATTGGATTAAGACTGTGTTGTCAGTTTCCAGTCTTAGCCCGATGCAGCTGAGTACTAGTGTTTTAGGTACTTGGATTAACTGCCTATCTGACCTCCTCAAGCCAGTTACAAGGGCAATCTAATACCCTTTGGTAATGCTGGTTGTTAGACTTTCTGGTTTCTGACGGCCTATAACGACTGTCAAAGATGTTTAAATGATAGCCGGTTTCCCCCAATTTAAGTAACGTGGCATCTTAGACAATAAGGTGGTCCCCTTTTTAATACATGACCTGTGCCCTTTTTTATGATATAGTGTAGGTATAAAATATCGCTCAACATCACATTATAAAAACGAAAATTTGTCCCGATGACACGCACTATACTTTCTAACAATATAAACATCAAGCCATCGATTCCCATAGCGCTTCCCTAACTTCCCCAACTTGGGCCCAGTAAACAAAAACTTTTGGGATATGGGACGAAACTAGCGCCATCTATCAATCAATTGGACAGCTATTTGTACCGCCTCAGCTGTTTATAGCGAATAGAGATGTAGCGGTCTAAGGAATGATGACAGAAGTTTTATGTAGTTTACACAATTGTGGTGAAAGAAATAAAGTTTCAGGTGGATTGTTGTGTTTCATATCGTCTAGGGATATAGTGTCAATAACATTGTTTTGAGTAGTTGACGTTTTTATCGAAATATGGTCTTCATTTTTGCAATTTGACCATTATTTGCTCTAAAATGTCTAGTGAATAGTTTTTAGAAGACTTATGAAAAAGGGCAACCCCAGTCTTAAAAAGTATTTTCTATCCAGCTAAATCATTGTAAGTGTTAAAACGAAATTATAGTAGACACTATTATATGTCAAGATTATCCTAGAAACTCTCCGTAAAAACATTCTCTAATCAGCTTGACTAAAGAAAATATTATCCTGTCCAAGAAAAATATTATTTTCTAAATTCTTATTTACAGAACATTAAATATTTATCTCTATTATTTATTGTGTAGCAGTTTATTTCAAGGGATAAAATGGGATTTCAAATTTAATCTTGAATGAATAGTTGTTGATATTACCTATTCTAAACGCGTTTCGGCGTGATTTATTAAGGCTGCAAAATGCTTTTACAACGTCTACCCGTATAGCTGGTACGTTCCTACAGACAGTATGGATTATGGGTGCAAAAAATATTGTTTCAACTTGGAGCTACCATTCAGCTGTGTCTAGGCTATGTCATCATCTGCCTATCCTTTTCCCAACTATGTTTGGGTCGGCTTCCAGTCTCACCTGATGCGGCTGAGTACCGTGTTTTACATGCAGCGACTGCCTATCTGACCTCATCAACCCAGTTACCTGGGCAACTCACCTTGGTTAGACTGGTGTAAGACCTACTGGCTTCTGACTACCTGTAACGACTATCTGAGATGTTTCCTTGACAGCCGGTACAGGTAGAAGTATATCTAAACCTTCCTTCATGAATTATTATAGTGAAAACTACGATTTAATTTTACATAGAACCATACTTTAATTAAATAGGTAATTCATGCAAACCTCAGTTACATATGCAAGTTTCATATTACATATTCATACAAACGCGTTAATTTTCAAAATTAATTTTCCAAAAACAACGTTATAAAATGCTCTGTTTATTTCGTTGGGCCATTAATTTCTTTGCATACAATTAATATGTAATTTTGTGTGTCATTCTGTAATTACGGTTTTGTTCCAGAACTGTTTTCTGTTTAATCAGCTACATTGGAATGGTTTCTAATTTGCATTTTTTATTGTGTTTGTTTTATTCGGGATTTTTATTAACGTTGGTACTACCAGCATTCAGAGACTTGTAATTTTTAAAGTGTCACTGATTTCTTTTACTGTTTTAATTCCCATCGTTTATTACTATTAGACCTGAATCACAGCTAATAATGGTCTGTAATGGTTCTCATAATAATCATTTCCATCTATTAGAGCAAACCGCATTAAAACCCATTCGGTAACTTTTGAGTTTTTATTGAGTATGTCTGTCTGTTCAATATAAACTTTACAAGTTGAAAGGTATTATCATGTAAGAGATACTATATTTTAATCAAAGTTGAGAGTAAAGACGCTGTTTACCTTTTATTGCTAGGGAATTCTTCCTAGCTAAAATACAGAAAGTGGTGAAGGATTTGGTTTGATTTTTGACGTTTTCAAGTTTTAATATGTAAATATATTTTTGTGTGTATATGATTTTGAGTAAAGCTCAATATTCTTTACCTACATGATATTGTAACCTTTTTTTAATGTCCTTCAGTTAATACAAAATGCTTCTTGCAAATTCCCAAACTCTAAAGATATCGGCCATTAACCCCATAACTTCGTAAGCATCAAAGTGGCCAGCTCCGAACTATTTACTGTAGCAAGACGGATCTCTTGTCCATTATCCTATGTCCTTAATCAATTTGATGGCGAAAGGAACATCGAACTTTGGTACCGCAGACATAATTAGTATATTGATCTTGAAGACCACGTTGATGTTTTGGGGGTTAAAGTTCTTCTGTTTGACAAGAAAGTTTTTTTATAACGTTTTGTATGTTACTTTAAGCTAATGAAATGTATTTTTATTCTTGTTCAGTGAAACAGTATTACAGTAACTTATTTTTTATGGAGCCTTTTCTGTCTCACTTTTGGGCAAAGCTCTTCCCCGTAGTCTTCATTCTATCTCTATCGGTACAGCAACTTCTGTTACAACAGTTAATGATAACACATCTAAACTTTGCCCTTTTGAATGAACTCCTTAACCTAAGTCAATAAAAATAAATAATAATACTACTACAAAACTACCAACCACTATCAAAGATAATAAAGGTCCCTGAATATCTTCACACGCCTCAAAGGGCCCAGTGATACCAATCTCAAACCGACCGAATAACAAACGACGCCAAAATTTAATTTGAGCAAACTTGCAGACTTTTATTGGTCGAATAACTCGAGAAATAGAAACTTTGCAACAAGTTAGTCAACTGTCTTATTAAAGCGGGATCTTAATTAATTTACCAATTAATGTTACAGCCTTAACTATTTTATACCCTTTGTGCCTCTGGTGATGGTGAGTTGAAAAGTTGGTAGACGGTGCAACCTAATTTCTGGTCTCTTGATCTTTCATATTTGATATACGGCCATGGCCTAGCTTTTTATTTCATTTTTCTTCTAAAAGTTAATATTTATTACAACATTGGGTCTGAAGTTACCGCCTAATATCTATGTGCTTATAATTAAATAAGGCCTGAAATACATCTATTAAAGTGGGCCACAACTTCAAAATCCTCATCATTATGAATAACCCATAAAGACAAATAAAAATGTTTTGAAACAGCACCATAACATAGACTAACAAAAAACAAAAAGGAACAGCTAAAACCATCAAATAAAAATATCTAACAAACTCCAGAAAATTCCATTAAAAAAACACCCCCAAAGAACCCACACGAATTATAGCGAGCGTTAAATTGATCAAGCACCTAACTGCCTCTAAACAATCCAGACCAGTTAAACCTTATATTTTCCCTGAGCCTATTATTATTTTCAAATTTCATCACAATTTATGTTGCTCGAGATCCGAGCGCAATGAGGGGTCCAACTTTGTTAATTTCGCTAAAAGTTGTACTCTCAAGGGAGTTATTACGTAGTCGCGAGCTAGGAAACCGACAGGGGATTATTCTAAACGGGGATGCCAATCGACTGTGATTATATATTGAACTGAGGGAATTGTAGATGTCGTTGAATCTGTGTACGAGGGGCTTAACGTAGAACCAAGATGAAGGCCTCATGTATGTTTGAGAGCTTCCTGAGTTAACGCATGATATGGTTTGAGCCAATTAGCAATGTATGTTACTAATACCTTTGAACATTGCATTTCTGGTCAATTAGTGGTACATTCTCAACCTGTGTTTACGTTCACAGTTCTTAGTTAAAATCTACTTGTTCTATACTGTAAGAACCTGATACACACTGTGTTTTTCTTCCATTCACTAAGTTAGTTTATAAAGTTTCAATTGAAATGGACGGTGAAACTTTGTTTTAACTCTTTAGATTTAGTTCAAGCTACTGAATTTTGCTTCTATTAAGTCTTTACGTTGTACAGTTACTTGATGTGAAATAATTTAGCAAAATGGATATAAATTTTTGTACTACTATTCGTAGCTCTTGGCTTCGATCCAGGGTACATAAAGGCAGCCTTTTTAAATGTGTTTGTGCTCCATACTGTTCATTTATCTAGTAGCTTTTAGGAGGTGTAGAATTTTTACCTATATAGTGAAAAGACTATTATATCATCTACGTAGAATAATAAATGATGTAGCTTCAGTCAAATAGGTCATCGATTTATTACAAAAAGTGAAATAGTGACTGTAAATATCAGTTTGCCAAATTTTACGGCTTGCACAATCAGTTTTCAGATTTGCTTTTTATTGCTTCAGATTTACAAGTAAATAAAATCTACATCGCTATTTGTCAATATTCTCACCCAAGATCCAATACCCAAAATAAACTGCACAGACTACGAAAATAACGTACTAATTTTACATTTTTAAAACATTCCACTACAGATTGAATTACTCCTGAATAAAACAGTTTCGCTTCAATAAAATTCTGACTTTTAAACCGAACATCGAACTCCGCAGTTTTTGCGTTATCTCCAATAGTTTGTTCACGATAACGTTAATATTAACATACAAAGTGTAGTTTCATTACTATGAAACGCTCGTGACTCTATCCGTTTTGTGTTAGTGCTGATTTTTATTTCGTTCTTTAGTACTATTGTTACTCTTGATTGTCAACGTTAAAACAATTTAGTGCTTTGTTTGGTGTTTGAAATTTTGTTTATTTTCGTTCTCTTTTTCTTATTCAGTTTTATTTTATATA